>NC_136732.1:39164000-39601500 GCF_936440315.1 Barbus barbus | reverse complement strand
TTTATTTTATTTCCATGCTTATAATCCTAAAAGAAGACTCGTCTGAGAATCGTAAGATCCTGCTGGATAAACAAATTAATTTCCAGTCTGTCTTTTCAAAAAATCTGTTTATCCAGCAGGATTTATGTGATTTGTGGAAGATTCCCATTTGATTCCATTAGAACTGATTTCAAATCATGACAATATTATAATGGAAATTCAATTCTAAAATTGCTTGAGGATTTCAGACAGAGATAAACACCTCAACCTCAGCTCTCCTTGTTTATCTCATCTGATCTGTTTTCTTAAATTCAGTTTTATAGACAGCTTCATCAGTTAGTCAATATGAATATAAATGCAAATATGAATCAAAGCTTCATGATGTGAATGTCCATGTTCTGAAGTGTTATATAGCATCATAACCTCTGTTGTTGGAAGTTCAAGTGTTTCTTCACCAGATTATTTCTTGCAGCTGAAAGATAAATGCAGGTGAAAATGGGTGTGTCCAAAATTCTGCTCAGCCTCGCCCACCTCACGAGTCTATTGGCCGCCGCTGTGATGAGTCATGAGGGGGCGTGTCTGCGGGACGGGAGACACAAAGCCACGCCCAGCCCAGAGGCTCATCTCAAGCAGTGCTCGCTCTACACAGAGAGTGTGTGCACACCTAACAGTCGCCTACATACACACAACCAAGACCAGTTCATTTAGTGTCACATTTTAAAACAGCCCAGTAGAATTGGGCCTCCATGGACTGTAGTTTTGTCCCAGTTTGTGAATGTGTGTCTCTCTGTCCAGACTCGTGTTGTTCAGAGAATGATGTCCAGGATCTGTCCGGCTCTGTGTCCGGCGTGGACAACTCTCACTGGGATAAGTGTGGTGTCCTCAGCCCTCTGTAAGCATCTGCTGATTATATTTAATAAGCATGATTCATTATGTATACTGAGGTATAAATACTAAACAAAACATGGAAATTGATTGATTTATTCACATATGATTGATGAAAATAAATGACTTTATCAGCTGGTTTAATCCATATTTGTCTTAAATAACGGTTTGTATTTATTAGTATAAAGGGTGATTTACAAGCTTTTTAAACAGCCCATGAAATAATTTGACAGACAGAATTTTCTCTCATGTTGACATATGTTTACGTGACATATGTTTATTTGTTTACGTGAATCTTTATCTATATATTTAGGTAGTTGTTTTAGTTCTTTAGTCCATGCTGGTTATTTTTAATCCATGTTTGCTGGTTGTTGTTTTTTTTTTTTATATTTATTTATTTGGTTATTTTAATGATAGCATTATTTTCTATTTATTTTCAATCAATTTATTTATTTAAATATACGTTTATTAATATATTTAGTTACTTGGTTTTGTTTAATCTATGTTTTTTTATTTATTTTAATGTTTGTTTATTAATATATTTAATTAGTTATTTGGTTACTTTTTCCATATTTGTTTATTTATTTACTTTTAATTCATGTTTATACATTTTTAATCCATATTTATTTGTTGGTTGGTTGGCTGGCTTTTGCTTATGTTTGGGGGTGGTATTTGCTTATGTTAAGTTGTGTATAAATATTCATTATTGTTCTCCTCAAGGTGTTTACATTGTATTGAAATATATCCAAATATTTCTGTAAATATATATCCACTAAAAAGCTAATTTTGTCAACTTTCAGAATTCCACTGCATGACAAGATGAGCTGAACTCTTGTTTACCATTCTTTCTCTCACTCTCTCTAGCTGTGAGTCCTTCCTGAAGCGTGTCGTCTGTTTTTACCGCTGTTCTCCTGATGCTGCTCGCTGGCCACACCCACATCGTGACTCCTCCCTGAAAGCGGTGCCTCTGTGTCACAGTTTCTGCAGAGATTGGTGAGGCCACGCCCACTCATCTTGTGGTCATAAGCTTGTGTGATAACCAGATCTGATTGACAGTAATGAACTTGAATGCATCAGAATGCTCTTCATCAATTATCCGTTTAGTTGTTGGTAATGTAGACGACTGTGATGACGTGAGTCACTGTTGCAGGTACGAGGCCTGTAAACTGGACATGGCATGTGCTCGGGACTGGACCACTGACCCGCGTGGACAGAACTGCAGCGGCGGCTGTGTGCAGTACCAACAGGTAACATGCCATACCGAACATCATATAACCACACACGCTACTGGAGCTTTACATGTTTGAAGAAAATGTGAGTGATATTCGTCTGTGCAAAACCCGTTGCCACAGTGGTGTCACCAGGGTGTTGCTATGCAATTGCTAAGGTGTTCTGAATATTAATATGTTGTTGTTAAGGTGTTCTGAATGTTTATATGTGGTTGCTAAGCTGTTCTGAGGAGTATTTGCCACTTTGCCATATTGTTCGGGTGTTGTGGGTGGTTACTAGGGTGTTGCTCTAGCAACTGCATAGCAACACCATTGCACCCGCAACACAGCAAAGTGCCAAAAACTACTCAAAACATCTTATCAGCCACTTATCAACACACTCAACACAATTAAAACACCTTCACAACTGCATAGCAACACCTTGACAACCACTCACAACACAAAGCAATGTTCCAAAAACTACTCAGAACACCTTACGGTGCGTTTCCACTACAGCGTCAAATCTGCGCTCAGTGCCACTGGCAACGCTACAACGCCACTGCTTTGGGGCATGTCAAATTTAGGGCAGAACACGCCTCTAAAAACAATGTTTACACCCTCTTTGCTTTTCATCTTGTTCTTTTCACAGTGATTGGTTGTTGCCCGGCGTTTTTCCCTTGATATTTGCATAAAGTCAAGGAATGCCCAACATTTTTGACTCTCTAAGCCACTCTCAATGCTTTCTCTGTGCCGCTTTCAATCCCATAATGCACCGTGCTCTGATTGTTGATAAGTGGTTACTAATTAACGGTGCATTTCCACTGGCATGTAGTGAGCGCAGCAGAGCGAGCGTTTTCAGTTCATTCCTATGGAAGTTGAGCTTAAACACTCGCTCCGCTGCGCTCACTACGTGCCAGTGGAAACGCACCGTCAATTAGCAACCACTTATTAATTATCAGAACACCTAAGCAACTACTTAGCAGCACTCAGAACACCTTAACTGTGTAGCAACACCCTGGCAACCACCCAAAACACAAAGCAATTGTGCCAAAAACTACTCAGAACACCTTAGCAACCACTTATCAACAATCAGAACACCTTAGCAACCACTTATCAACAATCAGAACACTTTAGCAACTACTTAGCAGCATTCAGAACACCTTCTTAACCGCATAGCAACACCTGACAAACACCCAACACATAGCAATGTGCCAAAATACTACTCAGAACACCTTAGTGACCACTTAGCAATGCACTCAACTTTTGCAACTGCATGGTGTTGCCAGTGGTCACTAGCATGTTGCTATGCAGTTGCTAATATGTTTTGAAATGTTTTGAGTGTGTTGATAAGTGGTTGATAGGGTCTTGTCTGTACTTTTTGACACATTGCTATGTGTTGGGTGTTTGCCAGGTGTTGGTATGCAGTTAAAAACATGTTCTGAATGTTGATAAGTGGTTGCTAAGGTGTTCGGAGTAGTTTTTGGCAGTTTAGTTTAGGGTGTTGTGGGTGGTTTCCAAGGTGTTGCTAAATGGTGTTTTGTTTGTTGATAAGAGGTTGCTAAGGTGTTGTAAGGAGTTTTTAACACATTGCAATGTATTGCAAGGTTGTTGTGTGTGTGAGTGGTTGCTAAGTTGTTGCTAAGTAATTTTTGGCACTTAGCTGTGTTGCAGGTGCAATGGTGTTATGCATATGTTAGAGTGTTGTGGCTGGTCACCAGCGTGTTGCTATGCAGTTGCTTATTTGTTTTTAAATGTTTTGAGTGTGTTGATAAGCTGTTTTGAGTAGTTTTTGGCATTTTACTGTGATGAGTGTCGTGGGTGGTTACTAGGGTGTTGCTATGCAGTTGTTAAGGCATTTTGAATTGAGTGAGAGCGAGATGTGTGATTTGTTGATAAGTGGTTGATAATGAGTATTTTTCTGAGTAGTGTTTGGCACACTGTGTTCCTAGGGTTTTGTGTATAGTTGCTAGAGTGTTGCTATGCAGTAAAGTGTTCCGAGAGTAGTTTTTTTTAGTGTGCTGCTAAAGTGTTCTGATGAATTTGTGTCACATTGCTGTATTACTAGAGTGTTGTTTGTGTATGCCAAGATGCTGCTAGCTAGTTGCTAAGGTATTCTGAAGAGTTTAGGTGCATTCCCATGTGTTGCTAGGGTGTTATGGGTGGTTGCTTTGCAGTTTCTAAATAATTATTTTAGTCCAGAGCACAGATGCTGCAGTACAACTGACAGAAGTTTAACAATGTAGTCCATTACTGATTACAGATTACATGATGAAAACTGTCATTAGTAACGTAGGTTACTCATTTTAGGTAATGTAATCTGGCTACTTTTTAGGTTACTTTTAAATTATTTTTTATCAATCCTGTTTTAAACTTACTTAAACTTAAAATATATTATGTTTTATGTCAACATCATAAACTGAACTGAACATTACACCAGGGTTTCCAAACTGGGCTTAATATAAGAACCGCAGTGGGTTTGTAACCTGATTAAAAGCTAATAATTAATTAAATCATAAAAATGTAAAATAAATATAAACACTTGCACACTAAAAATCTAAATATTTTATGTTTACCTACATATCAGTATGACCATTAACCAACATCAGATTGTGTAATAATGTAATTTTCATACAAGGTCTTAAGATGTGCTATTTCCCTTAAAATTCTAAATTTGTGATTATAGTCAAAGCTAAATGGTTTGACACACAGTAGGACTTATAGAAAGGAACATTTGAAAGAATTAGAGAGAATCACCACTCGGGTTCAGAGTTATTGGACTTCTGTGCTAGTTACGGTTTGTCCATAACGAACACCATGTTCAAGCATAAGGGTGTCCATCAGTGCACGTGGCACCAGGACACCCTAGGCCGTAGGTCGATGATCGACTTTGTGGTCGTTTCATCTGACCTGCGGCCGTATGTCTTGGACACTCGGGTAAAGAGAGGGGCGGAGCTTTCAACTGATCACCACCTGGTGGTGAGTTGGATCCGATGGCGGGGGAGGAAGCTGGACAGACTCGGCAGACCCAAGCGTACTGTGAGGGTCTGCTGGGAACGTTTGGCCGAGTCTCCTGTCAGAGAGATCTTCAACTCCCACCTCCGGCGGAGCTTCGACCGGATCCCGAGGGAGGCTGGAGATATTGAGTCCGAGTGGACCATGTTCTCCACCTCCATTGTCGAAGCGGCCGCTCGGAGCTGTGGCCGTAAGGTCTCCGGTGCCTGTCGAGGCGGCAATCCCCGAACCAGGTGGTGGACACCGGAAGGGATACCGTCAAGCTGAAGAAGGAGTCCTATCGGGCCTGGCTGGCTTGTGGGACTCCTGAGGCAGTTGACGGGTACCGACAGGCCAAGCGAACTGCAGCCCGGGTGGTTGTGGAGGCAAAAACTCGGGCCTGGGAGGAGTTCGGTGAGGCCATGGAGAAGGACTATCGGCTGGCCTCGAAGAGATTCTGGCAAACCGTCCGGCGCCTCAGGAGAGGGAAGCAGTGCCCTACCAACGCTGTTTACAGTAGAGGTGGGGAGCTGCTGACCTCGACTGGGGATATCGTTGGACGGTGGAAGGAATACTTCGAGGATCTCCTCAATCCCGCCGTCACGTCTTCCATTGAGGAAGCAGAGGCTGAGGGCTCAGAGGTGGACTCGTCCATCACCCAAGCTGAAGTCACCGAGGTAGTCAAGAAACTCCTCTGTGGCAGGGCACCGGGGGTGGATGAGATCCGCCCTGAGTACCTCAAGTCTCTGGATGTTGTGGGGCTGTCTTGGCTGACACGCCTCTGCAGCATCGCGTGGCGGTCGGGGACAGTGCCTCTGGGGTGGCAGACTGGGGTGGTGGTCCCTCTTTTTAAGAAGGGGGACCGGAGGGTGTGTTCCAACTACAGGGGGATCACACTTCTCAGCCTCCCTGGGAAAGTCTATGCCAGGGTACTGGAGAGGAGAATACGGCCGATAGTAGAACCTCGGATTCAGGAGGAACAGTGTGGTTTTCGTCCGGGCCGTGGAACACTGGACCAGCTCTATACCCTCTACAGGGTGCTGGAGGGTTCATGGGAGTTTGCCCAACCAGTCCACATGTGTTTTGTGGATTTGGAGAAGGCATTCGACTGTGTCCCTTCACGGCGGCCTGTGGAGGGTGCTCCAGGAGTATGGGGTCCGGGGTCCTTTACTAAGGGCTGTCCGGTCCCTGTATGACCGAAGCAGGAGCTTGGTTCGCATTGCCGGCAGTAAGTCAGACTTGTTCCCGGTGCATGTTGGACTCCGGCAGGGCTGCCCTTTGTCGCCGGTTCTGTTCATAAGTTTTATGGACAGAATTTCTAGGCGCAGCCAAGGGCCGGAGGGTGTCAGGTTTGGTGACCACACGATTTCGTCTCTGCTTTTTGCAGATGACGTTGTCGTGTTGGCTTCATCAGGCCAGGACCTTCAGCAGGCACTGGGACGGTTTGCAGCCGAGTGTGAAGCGGCTGGGATGAGAATCAGCAGCTCCAAATCCGAGGCCAAGGTCCTCAGTCCGAAAAGGGTGGTTTGCCCACTTCAGGTTGGTGGAGAGTTCCTGCCTCAAGTGGAGGAGTTTAAGTATCTTGGGGTTTTGTTCACGAGTGAGGGAAGGATGGAACGGGAAATTGACAGACGGATCGGTGCATCTTCTGCAGTAATGCGGTCGATGTACCGGTCTGTCGTGGTGAAGAAAGAGCTGAGCCGCAAGGCGAAGCTCTCGATTTACCGGTCAATCTACGTTCCTACTCTCACCTATGGTCATGAGCTTTGGGTCATGACCGAAAGGACAAGATCCCGGATACAGGCGGCTGAAATGAGCTTTCTCCGCAGGGTGGTTATCCCTTAGAGATAGGGTGAGAAGCTCGGTCACTCGGGAGGAGCTCAGAGTAGAGCCGCTGCTCCTTCACATTGAGAGGGGTCAGCTGAGGTGGCTCGGGCATCTGTTCCGGATGCCTCCTGGACATGTTCCGGGCGCGTCCCACTGGTGAGGAGACCCCGGGGAAGACCTAGGACTATGTCTCCCGGCTGGCCTGGGAACGCCTCTGTGTCCCCCCGGGAGGAAGTGTCTAGGGAGAGGGAAGTCTGGGCATCTCTGCTTAGACTGCTGCCCCCGCGACCCGGCCCTGGATAAGCGGAAGAAGATGGATGGATGGATGGATGGATGGATGGATAGAGAGAATCAATAAATTGTGAATTATTTATTGCCATTACGTGTATAATAATGTGATCCATAAAAAGTAACATTTTAAGTAACTATTTTAAAATGTAAAATATCAAGAACTTAATTTTTGAAATCTGATTATTTCATCCAAATGACATGTAATCAGTTACTACGCAGCACTGGATGAGCACTAGTATTAGCGATGCAAACATCACTGAGGAGAGGAGCGCTCACTGTGTCTCCAGGCCTGGACACAGCTGGAACCACACACACACACACACACACATGGAGTGAAGGTGTCAGTTCATGTCACTCTTTCTCACCGCTGACATGCTGAACATGTGAAAAGAGAGAGAGAGTGAATCAGTGTGACCGGCCTCTCATACAGACAGTTTCAACACTGAGATGTGCTTGAGATAATATTCTTTGTTGTTTCAACATTGAAAAACAACACTGCAGCAGTGTTTAATGCAATATTAATGGTTGTAAAAAGTGATTAAACTAACTACTTATAAATCAAAGTATAAAACTTGAAAAGTCAGACGTTGAAACAACGTCACAATGACAATGTTGGAAATTAAACGAAATGCGAGATAAAGCAAGAATTAAAACGAGATAAAGCAAGAAGAATTTGACTGGTTATGTCATCCCATCATGATATTTAACTTTACTCAGACTTTTCTGCCATCCACTTAAAATGATGAATGAGGAGGTGAAGTTATGATTTTAATGAAAGATCGTGAATTCAAGCATTTTGTTTCTTCAGAAAAACATCACAAAAGAATGATTCGGTATGCATCATGAATTAAGAAAGTAAATAAAGATTTAAGCTCACTGTCTCTATGGAAACGCTGCTGACAGTGAGAATTCATAATCAACATAATCATCACATGTGCACAAGCGTGAGTGACAGAAACACACACACACACACACACACACTTCACATGTTCTGAGGGGTGAAAATCACAGCTAATAATGAGAGAGTGTGTGTGTACGTGTGTTTCTACATTCAGCAATCATTCATATGCATGAATCGCTGATTTGTGAATATAATGACTGACGATATTAATAGAAGATCTGAGATATTTGATCATCAAACAATATTTTTGATGCTAGACAGACATAAGATGCCTCATAACTGCATCTATTACTTCATATTACATATTACTCATAAGACTTTAATTTCTTGTTTACTTTATCTCCTGGTTTATGACTGAACACTGATTAATGTTAATGATGATATTGTTTACTGTAATTAGATTCATAGTGTCTTTTTATTTTATTACTGACGGCGGTAGTGAATAATTTATTTTCAGTTTTTCAATACAGTAGACAATAGTGAAATATATAAAACAGTGGTGTTGCATAAATACTGTTATGGTATTTATAAACTATAGAGTTGTCTTTTATTTTTATATTTTCAGTTCTCTTTATTTTTTTGTTTCGGCTTTAGTCATTTTGTAATATATATATATATATATATATATATATATATATATATATATTTAGTATTTTTAGTTTAGTATAGTAATTTTAGTAACTTGAACTCAATTCATTTAGTTGAAAATGACAGCATTTTTACATAAAATTTTTAAGTTATCTTAATACATTTTGTTGTATTTCTGCTTTATTTCAATTAAAGGTGCCAGAGAATGGAAAACTGTATTTACCTTGGCATAGTTGAATAATAAGAGTTCTGTACATGTAAATTACATACCGTGAGCCTCAAACACCATTGTTTCCTCCTTCTTATGTAAATCTCGTGCATGTTAAAGACCACTGAAAAATCCCCTCTGTTACATAACAGTCGGGATTACTGATAGTTACGCCCCAACATTTGCATATACCCGCCCATGTTCTAGGCCAGCCGCCAGCCGAACCATCAGGGCCCGTATTCATGAAGAATTTTAGTGCTAAGAGTTGCTCCTAGTAAAAAAATCCTTAGAAATGTGGGCGTTTCCTCTTACAATTGAAGAAAAGATCCTAGTAAAGAAAAAAGTAATTCAGAAAGCTTAACCCTTAAAAGAGGTCTTAAGGTCCAAAATTGTCAGGAGTACGGATGAGGACTTTTAAGGGGCTTTTAAGTTTCTTTAGCAGTGGAGAAAATGGACGAAACATGAAGAGGGAGAAGAAATGTGTTGCACACAATGCATGACAGTGAGTTAATAAGACGCTACACATCAGATCGTGCAGGGATCATGTTTGTGACCGATATTATTAGAGACACGCTAACATCTCCGACACCGTGCTGAAATGCCACAGCGCCAGAAATGGACGTAATCACTACATTAACATATTTGGCAACTGGAAAAATGCAACTATGCAGCAGTGATGATTTGGGTCTGTTACAGCACTTATTATATCTGAGATAATAAAAAAAAGAGCTGATAAAAATGTATAAACTGTAACTTGAATGCAATGTAAGTCGCTTTGGATAAAAGCGTCTGCTAAATGCATAAATGTATATCGCTGTTCATTTCCTATAAAACACAGTATGACAGCATGGTAAATAAAAAATAAATAATATATATATACATATATAATGTGTGTGTGTGAGAGAGAGAGAGTACGGTAAAACAGGAAAAAATACAAGTGAAGGCTTATAATAAACCCTACTCTTAAAAGCGCTCTTTTATTTCCTTCTTGGACAACAAACCAATCACAGTCTTCAAAAGACTGTCATTCCTAGCAACGGGGTCAGCCCCGCCTCCTCACTAAGATAAAAGTTTTTGTCTTTTCCTCGCTCAGAGTTGCTCTCAGATTGGTCCTGAATCACTTTTAAGCTAAGACTCCTAGTTAGAAATTTTTAAGATGAATTAGGAGCTCTCTAAAAGGATTCTTAGAATCTTTAGGAATACGGGCCGTGAAGTTCTGGAGGTATTGTGAAGAAACGAGCGAGGACAACAGAGAAAATGGCAGATCATGGAAATAAATGTTATGTTCCAGGCTGTGCAGGGGATGTGAAGTGCAGGGATGGGTTTGTGTCTGTATTCAGAAAGGCACGGAAAGCAAATAATGTGTTCTAATAAAATAACGCGAGACACTAAAGGAACATGGTTAGCTGCTAGCTGTAGCCTGTTACACTGCAGTACATAAGATTTCCCTTACCACATAAACAGAGTAAGGAGAGATGACTGAGGATGATGGAGAATGATTTACAGATCCTGAGCACCACTGACAAGCATCTGAAATTGTAAAATGTGTACTGCTGCTCCAAAGTATAAAGAGTTCATGCCATCGCGAAAGCGAAAGTGAAAGTAAAAAACTATCATGCATTTGCAAGCAGTTTCAGTGCCCCACATATTAATAGCGGCTCCCTGATGCTCGCATCTTAAATACAGTATAATTACCCAACGATATAGCTGCAAGAGAAAGTATTGAAATATATATTTTCCTCCCTGTGTTTCCTTCCCGTGAGCAACATTGAGCCGCACTGTGAAACAGCCAATCAGAGCAGAGCTCAACATTATTATTCATGACCTTTCCAAATAAGCCAATAACAGACCGTTTTATTCTAGGGAGAAATCCTAAGGTTGTAAATGCACATGTAAAACTGTTTCTAGAGAATTGTTGCCCTTACCTAAGCCACATACCTTCTATGTAGATATCAGAGAGCAATTTAAAATATTGTCTCAATGCATTCTATGGCTCCTTTAATGAAAAAGTTTTATGTTTTAGCAACTAAAGGGCTGATATAATCATATTTTAAATTTAAGCTAGATAAATGGACATTAGTCTTTAGCAGTCTGAAGAACCATTCAAGTTGACTGTTTATTATTCTATTGTTTATGTATTGCATTTTTTGTTCTCTTTTTTTATCTATGTCATCAGAATGCTTAATAGAAATCAGTTACACTCTGCATTCTTAGCATTGCCACAAGAGGCCACTATAGCAGCATTAGTATGAACTGTCATCTTCTACTGTCAGGTTGGATCCACAGATTGAGAAGAACTGTGCTCTCACATGCATCTGTGTTTTGTTGGACAGATGTACCAGCACGGCCGAGACCTCTGCGAGAGTCTTTGGGGAGACGCTTTCATGACAGTTGAAGACGACCCCGGGGAGGAAGACGGTGTTGAAGGCCATAGCTGCGGCTGTCTGACCCTCAGCCCATCTGATCGAGAGGTTATCGCCGCTCTGAGGGTTCAGGAAGGAGACCCTGAAGAACTGGACACCACCAAGAGCGGCCTGCCGCAGTACAGAGCTCCATGCCCTCCCGCAGGGCCTCAGAAACGCAGTGCCACAGAGCCGCCACAGGCCCGGAGGAGCAGCGTCAACTCCGTACTGCGCAAGCGCTCCATACTCACCAGCGACATGGAGGGCAGCGGAAGCGGCTTCTAGGAGAGCTGTGCCCTAGATCAGAGTGTTTTATCTTATCAGTTGAGTTTACAGTAAACTAATGCAGTGAGGTTTCTATTTAACAGAGTCAACAAAGCAATCCTGTGTATACTAAAGCTACTTCGGTAACAGCAAATTCTGCTTATTTTAACCTGTTTAAGGTAACAACAAAAGTTGAATTTAGGTCTGAATAACACTTTACAATAAGATTTCCATTGTTAACATTATTTAACTACACTAATAAACATGAACGAACAAACAATACTTCTACAGCATTTGTTAATTTAAATGTTAATTTAAGCATTTGTTTTGAAATCAAAAGTATCTGGAAACATTATTGCATTGTGAACTGACATGAATATTAACATTAACAAAGATTAATAAATGCTGTAATAAAAAGATTGTGTGTTAGTTCATGCTAAAAGGTGTGGTAACATGTACCGCACTGAAAAACAAAGAAATGGTTAGTAACACTTACAAAAGAAAGGAAACTGTATCACGTCATTTCAATCGGAGTTCTCAAGATCAGGAAAGTCAAGTGAGGACGAAAGATTGCCCCACACAAGAGTTTTTTTTTTTCACTGTTCTCGTGGGTTTGCTTTAGACCCATGTTGATAGCCAGTTTCGCCTGACCGCGACTGGTCTAGATTTGGCCGTGATTGGAGTTTTGAGTAGAAATTGGCAACCCTTGCAAGACTAATAGAAATATTCTCGCTTTGAAAATGACTTCTTTGCGCTTCATACTCTGCTATTAATGGATAATGGATGTTTTTTTTTGTGTATCAATATTTTGCTAATGTTCACACACCTTAATGCAGGGCTGCCCAACCCTGTTCCTGGAGATTTACCTCCCTGCAGAGTTCAGCTCCAAACCTGATCAAACACAACTGAACCAACTAATTAGGATCTGAAGGAGCACTTGATAATTACAGACAGGTGTGTTTGATCAGGGTTGGAACTGAACTCTGCAGGAAGGTAGATCTCCAGGAACAGGGTTGGGCAGCCCTGCATTAATGCATTAAATAATGCCAATGCTAATTCATAAATAAATAAAATTGGAAAGTTATTTTAATTGTTTGTTCTTTTTAAAGCAGTGTAACAAAGTCTTGTTATCATTTGCTGTTTACTGCCAAATTTACAATAAATTACTGAATTTAAATGAGGTTTTATGGGCCATCTAATCAGCATGACATTATAACAGTACTCATAATAGGCTACATTTAATAAATAAATGTAGGCCCGTTTGTGGAACAGTATGTAGCCTTCTACTTACTGTCATCCTGCTTATTTTGTCTGAGAAGCAGAATCATGAGTTATTCTCCAGCAAACACCAATAGCCTCATTTCTTCAAGGACACTTGCACCACTAGATGGCGCTATGAACCAATTTTATTATAATAATAATTTATTTACATTTATATAGTGATTTTCTAGGCACTCAAAGGGCTTTACATAGTAAGGGGGGTATCTCCTCCTCCACCACCAGTGTGCAGCATCCACCTGGATGATGCGACGGCAGCCATAGTGCGCCAGAAAGCCCACCACACACCAGCTTATTGGTGGAGAGGAGACAGTGATGAAGCCAATCAGTAGATATGGGGATGGTTTGGAGGCCATGATTGTCAGAGGCCAATGGGCAAATTTGGCCAGGATGCCGGGGTTACACCCTACTCTTTTTCGAAGGACATCCTGGGATTTTTTATGACCACAGAGAGTCAGGACCTCGGTTTAACATCTCATCCAAAGAACAGTGCTTTTGAGAGTATAGTGTCCCCATCACTATACTGGGGCGCTAGGACCCACACAGACCACAGGGTGAGCCCCCCCTGCTGCCTGCTTCAGTTTAGTTTTAGTAAGTTTAACTTGTTTTATTTCAGTTAGTTGGTAACTTTTTAAATCATGGTAATATGTTTTGCCTAATTAAAAAATAATAATGTGTACTAAATATCAACACAGCTGTGATTAAGCCATAGTATTAATATTTATGTTATGTATGCCTAATCAAGCAGAATCAGGCTTTAACAGGCAATGTTATCTCTCTTGAAACACTGATTGTCTAATTGCTGGACCACATTTAACTGTTGTATGATTAATTTATTATTCATTTTCATGAAATGCTTCTATATGACCCCTGATTTGAGCCACAGGTTAGTTAAAGAAGCTGATCTGAGGCATCGGTGAGAGTCTGAGGAGGCTACAGGAGAGCATGATGTAACAGCTGTGTTGATCTGAAGCAGCCGTGTCAGTGGGTGTTTGACGGAAAGTGTTGAGCCTCAGCGTTCATCTTTCAGTTTTGGAAGGGACAAGAAGGAATATTCAAGAGATCACAGGAGAGATTTACAGTGAGTGGGAGAGAGAGAAATGATGAAATGTGCAAAGTCTGTGTGTGATGGAGGAGATGAGCCCACATTTTATCGTCATCAGTCACTGATGTTTCTCCTGTGTGTGTGTGTGTGTGTGTGTGTACATGAGACGCTCCTTCTGACAGTCTGTCAGGCGTTAAGAAGCTTCTCTTGTCCACTACATGTAGAATAGAGGAAGTAAGAAGAATAAATGTTCCATCCGGCTCATCACAAAGGCAGGATAAAAATAACACACACAGGTTCTGTTGTGAAGCTTTGCTGAATGAGCTTTGACTCACTCATGACCGCTGCGCTATTACAGGCCTGTGAGCCATTCTCATGTCAATTAAACTGAAAAAGGGAAACGAGAGGAAAACATAAAACCAGAATAACTAAACTCACCTTCAATATGAAAAAAGAAACAGTTTCAGGTTAACTCATAGAAAAATAAACAGTTAAAAATAGACATAAGAGAAACTTTTAAAGGTCTTTAGAAACTCGTATGTAGTCTACTGGTGAAGCCAAAGCACTGAACTGAAGCTATAACTTTATTTAATTTAAAGAATTCACATACTCAAAAACTCTATAGCCAAAAATCCTGCTTATATATTCCTTATTTTTAATGTAAGAGCAGTGGTCATTTCCCTTTATGGTTTTACTCAAAAAAAAAAAAGAAAGGAAGAAAATAAATATGGTTACTAGTTAAACTATAACCACAAAATAACTATGGTTTTGCTATAGACTAACCATAGTTTAACCATGGCATTTGTTGTAAAACTGTGGTTATACAAATGATAATAAAAAAGAAGAAGAAAAAGAAAGAAAACATGGTTAGGCCCACACTTTTACTATAATAAAACTATGGTTAATTTCCCTAAGGGTTGCAAACTGAAACTGCTGTTCCAGTCTCGTCTAGTAATTTAGTTTAGAACACTCCATTATAGCCTATTGCAAACTGCACTCTAATTACTATTATTTTTAATTAAAAAAATATTAATTGAATTTACTCAATTGTTTTAAGGTAAGAGGTTGCAATAAATATATTTTACCTACGTTTAAATAAATTGTTAAAATAAATTGTTTGCAACCACTTACCTTAAAACTATTTTGTATAATTTTGTTCAGTGTGTTAATCGATAATATATTATTTTATTATCGTAAACACTGGTTTGTAGTGCAAATAGTTTTACCGTTTACTGCCCATTGTTATTCTTATAGTTATTTACTATTTAAGTCTCGCACATTTGGCGAAAATAACTTGTTCCGTTTGCAACAAGTGGATAAACAGGGTTATTTGCTGAACCTCGTGTAAACGCCAGCAAACATTCGAATGGAACAAGTCCATTCAGGTGAGAGGAGGTGGGAATGTTCCACTCATGAAACTAAAAGAGCTGTTGATGTGTCAGATGAAACGATTAACGGTGGGGCGCACCCTGAAAATCTCCAAAACAAGCCGAGCGCGTGTGCGCGTCCGCGCGTCTGCTTGCTTTGAAGTGGCTTCCTTTGATTTCCACCTCGAGAGCGAGCAGAAAAACACGCAGGTGGGTCACTGACGTCAGTGACAGGTGGACCCGAGTGGGCTTTTCTCACAAACTCCGCTCCCAATTTCCAGCGAGTAGCACAAAAACAAACGTCCCACACATTTCAGAGCCTGCTTTGGGTTTTGGCGTATACCCGTTGATGTTAGTAGGTCTATTTTATGACCATAAAGTATCTAAAACAATAACAGCACGTCCTAAAACATATTATTTGTGTTGTTTAATAAATGGATCGGTTATTGAGGCAATTAATTCAGAAAGTTCAGCTCAGGGTCGCATATTTTCATGCGAATGCTCTTCATTCCAGCGCCAGACTTGTTCTCTTTATAGATCTCATGCGCGTCCACCACCTACGCGCGCCCCTGCAGCGCGCCTCCGGTCCAGTCATTCCAGAGGTCACAGTCACTTCCCAAAAGATTCATTCAACTCCCGAAGACACCCAAAGCACCAAAATACACAGTAATATCATGAATTAGGAGCAGATTATTCTGCTAATACGGCAAATTATTATATATAGTCTACACTCCAAGTAACACATCTAAAAATATATATTTAATAAAAATAAAAAATTAACCAACCAATAATGATTTGCTAAAAAGATGTTGTCTTTTATCTTTTGTAAATTGGTCTGTGTAACCAATTTAGGCTGATCAATAGTTATCAAATATTATCTTCATATTTACAGATGCATTGAGGTTCAGGCTTATACAAATCTGATCTCTTTACATATCATTTAACTAAAAATAAACCTAATCTTTGATGTTGAAGGTGTATTTTTGTCCCTGACCTCTTTTTACCTGCTATATCTCTGCATAAAGTTCATCAATTTTTTTTTGTGCATGGTTAGACACGATTTGAACTAATAAATAGTAAAATATATTAAAATTTAGGTACTTTAAATTATAGGCCTACAGACAATTTATTGTATATCGTACTATTTATTGTGTGCATACATATTATATGTATATATATATATCTACAGTCAAACCAAAAGTTATTCAGACTCCTTCAACATTTCTCACATTATCACAGTTTATTTGCTATAGTTTAGAAAATGGTAATAAGATATGACAAGAACTCAGAGTTAAACTGTGTCAGAACAAATTCATATCGGTAATGTAATGATAGAAAGGTGTGTAATGAATTCGGTTGAATATCTGTCACCTGTTAAATTTAAGTACACAGTTAATACCAATTTAGGTCAACCAATCACCAAGCAATGCATCATTTTGTTCAGTCTGTGGTGTAAGAAGGTCGCATTAAAGAAAAGCATTTAAGCAAAACATGGTCAGGTCAAAGTGTCTGAATAATTTTTGGTCCCAAACTTTTATCTCTTCATACTGGTAGTCCGCTGTATGAAGGATTTTTGGGTATGATATGTCACAGTTCACTTTATTTTGCTCTCCTCACTTACATAAATGAACTATAGTGTCCTGCACCCACTAGTAAAAAGATATCAAAAATTATATCTGGTGTCTGAATATTTTTTTTTTTTCCTTTGACTGTGTGTGTACATATACAGGTACATCTCAAAAAATTAGAATATCGTGACAAAGGTCAATATTTTTTGTCACTCATTTCAGAAAGTGAAACCCATATATTATAGAAAATTAGAATATATTAGAATATTACATAAGGTCAATAAAAAAAGGATATTTTAAACAGAAATGTCAGGCTTCTGAAAAGTATGTTCATTTCTATGCACTCAATACTTGGTTGGGCCTCCTTTTGCATGAATTACTGCATCAATGCGGCGCGGCATGGAGGCAATCAGCCTGTGGCACTGCTCAGGTGTAATGGAGGCCCAGGTTGCTTTGATAGCGGCCTTCAGGTCATCTGCATTGTTGGGTCTGGTTTCTCTCATCTTCCTCTTGACATCTTCTCATCTTCATCTTCCATCTTCCTCTTGGCGAGTTTGCTGGCCAATCAAGCACAGTAACACTATGGTCATTGAACCAGCTTTTGGTACCTTTGGCAGTGTGTGCAGGTGCCGAGTCCTGCTGGAAAATGAAATCAGCATCTCCATAACGCTTGTCAGCAGAAGGAAGCATGACGTGCTCTAAAATTTCCTGGTAGATGGCTGCGTTGACTGTGGACTTCAGAAAACACAGTGGACCAACACCAGCAGATGACATGGCAGCCCAAATCATCACTGACTGTGGAAACTTTACACTGGACCTCAAGCAACATGGATTCTGTGCCTCTCCACTCTTCCTCCAGACTCTGGGAGCTTGACTTCCAAATGAAATGCAAAATTTACTTTCATCTGAAAAGAGGACTTTGGACCACTGAGCAACAGTCCAGTTCTTTTTCTCCACAGCCCAGGTAAGATGCTTCTGACGTTGTCTCTGGTTCAGAAGTGGCTTGGTAGCCCTTTTCCTGAAGACGTCTGAGCGTGGAGACTCTTGATGCACTGACTCCAGCTTCAGTCCACTCCTTGTGAAGCTCTCACAAGTGTTTGAATCAGCTTTGCTTGACGGTATTCTCAAGCTTGCGGTCATCCCTGTTGCTTGTGCACCTTTTCCTACCCAATTTCTTCCTTCCAGTCAACTTTGCATTTAATATGCTTTGATACAGCACTCTGTAAACAGCCACAGCTTTCAGTAATGCCCCTCTGTGACTTACCCTCTTTGTGGAGGGCGTCAATGATCGTCTTCTGGATCATTGCCAAGTCAGCAGTCTTCTCCATTATTGTGGTTTCAAAGAACAAGAGATACCCAGAATTTATACTGTAGAGATGGTCATTTATTGAAACTCAAATGTAAATATTCTAATGTTTTGAGATACTGATTTTTAACTTTCATGAGCTGTAAGCTCTAATCATCAAAATTAAAACAAAAAAAACTTTTGACTAGTTTTACTTTACATGTAATGAATCTAAAATATATGAAAGTTTCACTTTTTGAAATAAGTTACAAGAAAAAATGAACTCTTTCACAATATTCTAATTTTTTAAGATGTACCTGTATGTATATATATATATATATATATAATATTGACAAGAACACAGTTAAACTGTGTCAGAACAAATTCTTGATAATGTCAGATTAATTTAGAAAGTTATGTAATGGGATTACAATTAACCAAAAATTATTCAGTTGTTAAATTTAAGTACACAAATAGTTAATACCAATTTAGGTCAACCAATCACCAAGAAATGCTTCATTTTGTTCAGTCTGTGGTGTAAAAAGGTTTCATCAGCAATTAAAGAAAAACGCTTAAGCAAAACATGGTCAGGTCAAAGTGTCTGAATAATTTTTGGTCCCAATTTTTTTTATCAGTTTTGCTGGTAGTCCACGGAAGAATTTTGAGGTATGATATGTCACAGTTTACTTTATTTTGTTATCCTCACTTATATAAATGAACTAAAGTATCCTGCACCCACTAGTAAAAAATATCTATTTATTTTATATAATATATAATTTATTATATTACATATATATATATAATTTATATTCTATCAAAGGTTTCTGGATATATTCTGAAAGATAGGTTTATATTATTAGCAACAGCATCATTGTAACCGTTCAACCCACTAAGCTCTGTGGAAACACACACACCCCATCCCACATGCTCACAGTGGTCTTGTCCAACTTCGGAAAGCCCCGCTGCTCTCCAGCCCCGCTGATCCTGGAGCAGTGAAACTATTCCACCGGGGCATGTGGGCGGGGAGTGACGTACGAGGCCCAAAAACGACCATATATGGATGTGCTGCTTGACGTCAGCAGGACAGGCCCAGAGTCCCTTGTGTGAACCCGCAGGACGCGCTAATCAATACACAACCCCCAGAAAACAGCTGATCACTCTACAACCAGTAAACACTAACATCATCAGAATTATTCATTAAAACCTGTCTCTGTGTTTTCATGTTTTCAGGGCGTTTTGTGGGTGAATTACTTCGAGGAACGGTGAGCATAAGAGTTACATAACTGTCTGAAACCGAGATACAAACAACACAAATGAACAGCCATACACTCGGATGTTATATTTCAAAATCTTTACTTAAATAAACATCGCACACATAAAAAAAGAGACATTGTAAACATGTGACATATAGTATCAGGATCAACCTGACTAATACAATAATTTATGAGTTCAGGAACTGCACGACAATATCAGATGCGTTTACATGATCAAATACACAGTTGATCACGAGAGACAAAAACAACACGTTATTGATACTGAGGCGGCGACTGGCCTTTCCACTTCGCTCTCGGCTCCCGACTGTCTCTGGGGGCTCGGAGGCGTTCTCTCCCGCTCCGGGCGCGGGTTCGCTCGTTTTATTCGGAGCTCAGAACGTGTCCAAAACGCCTCGTCTGAGGGCTTTTGAGTTCCGTTCAGTCGTAGAACCTAAACGATTTCCAGTGTTATTTCTGCGTAAAAGTCCAACCGCGTTTAAAACGCTTCCATCTTGCTGGTCAACATCAGCTGACAGCCGCTGTTCATGTGCCTCAGGACCTTCTGTTTGAGTTGGGCCACCTGGTCCCGCAGGACGGAGGCGGTGTTGGACAGCCCCGCGTTGTCGGACTTGAGCACCTTCACCTTCTCCTCCAGCCGCGCGATGCGTTCCAGCTTGCGCCGGCGGCATTTGGTGGCCGCCACTCGGTTCCGGAGCTTCTTGCGCTCTGCCTTGATGAGTTCCTGGCTCTCCATGTCGATGGGAGACATGGGTGGCGAGCCGTCGCTGCTGTGCATGTCGGGAACGGTCTGGGGCTCCTCTTTCAAAGGCACGAAGCGCTGCGCGAAGACGCCGGAGTGCTGGAACCCGTGCGTGTTTTCCGGGTGTTGGCTCTGCTGTACGTGCGGCGGCAGGTAGCTGATGGTGGTGGATGGGTGGCTGGGCGCTGGGCAGTACGCGTTCAGCGTCGTGTAAATGGGAGGCTCAGACTGCAGGGAGGAGCCAAAAACGGACGCGGTAGTCGAGCACGTCGTCACGCCGCCGGTTCCAATCGACACGTTGGGCGGGGGCATGTGGTTCAGCTTGTGAAGATCGTCCAGAGCCTTGACGAAGCCCTCCGCGAAGCCCTCCTGCTCGTCGGTGATCCCCCGACTGTAGAGATACTGGCCCGGGGTGGGCGTCGTCAGCACCCCGCTGCTGTTCTGGAGGATGAGCCTCTCCAGCTCCGGCGAGGCGAGTTTGAGCGAGCCCATATCGGCGCTGCTGCTCTGATACAGATCCGATTTGAGGTTCCGATAGGGCTCGGTCAGGTTCAAGTTCATGCTCTGTTTCTGGAGTTTATAGTCGTGAAGTGCCGCGTCGTTGTGACCGTAACCCAGCAGAAACGAGTCGTCATGATAAAACGGCTGCTCCATTTTTGTACTCATAGAGTTCTTCTGTTGAAAAGGCAAAAAACAGGCTCAAAGTCCTCTTTATTTAAAGCTTTAAGCGTTCAAAAACAGCGCGAGGGACGATGACACTCAATAAAGCGGCGTTCCGTCCCGTTCCGCTCTGTATGGACGCTCCTCTTGAATGAACCGGAGTCCCAAAGATGTAAAGAATAACGCGACAGAAACGCTCTTGAGCCGCGAATAATTGAAAGAGTCCGTCTGTTGAAAGTGAACTCTCGTTGGGAGCGATGTTCGTTTGATTGGCTCTGTTGCGCTTGTTCGTGTGGATCGGTATCCCGATTCGTTTTTATAAGCGACTCCCGCACTGACAGCTGGCCACGCCCACAAGCGCCTGCGTCACGCGCGTCAGCGCGTCATTGTCGGGAACTGCCGGGGCAGTAAACAAGCCCGAGGGAAACCATTAAATAAACGGGTTAGGAATATATTCTAGCATGATATATCCTTTCTGCTAAAAGAAAGAGAAATCCTCTAACATTGGATTTATCAGGTAGGCTTATAGCTGGACTTCTGTTGGTGTATTTTTAAGTTCTTTATTGTTGTTTTAGGGCTTAATGTGATTTTGATGCGCGGGCGAGTTGACATTATGAAAATCTTTTTTTTTTTCTATCAAACGCAAATTTAGTTTGTTTTATGATATCTATTAGGCTACTGGATTTGTTGTATGATGTTTTTTTTTTATTATTTCTGTCGTGTAACAAAAAAAAAAATTGTAGAAAACGTCAGGTTAAGTAACAGATTTGAAGATCAAAATCTAGCTGTTTATTCTCAACTTGCTGAATGTGTAAGTTAGTAAAACTGCAAACATTCACTGCTGCTGTAAATCTCTGCTCGTCGGGGACCCTCAGACACCCGCTTCCTGTAGGAAGTTTACAGTCTAAATATGGGCATCGTGACGTGGCGTTCCTCTCAGAGGGAGCGTGAGTTGCCCCGCCCACTTTATCTGGACTGCAGCGCAGAGGCGCGTCCCCGACACTCAGGAGAAACACCTGCTAAACAAACGAACAGTACAGAAATCCACACACAATGACAAAACAACTCCTACTGAATCCCAAACACAAATAAACTTCCAGAAAATGCTTTTTTAATAGTATTATAATAGTCAACTGCTGAACCGGGTCAATAGGTTATTCATCGTTTGGATATTTAGACTCAAAATTCAGGTTCTGCTGCCAAATTAGAGGCTTTGTTTCACAAACCACTGTGTCTCTAGGGCTTTATAGTGATGCTGTATGTAGCTGATGCTCCAGAATTTACCGTGAGCCATTAATGATTCTGAAGCATGTAAATAATGTATTTAAGGTAAGTCAGTAACTTTAGCAGCGTGTTGTTTGTGCTCTACTCACTTTGAAGGAATATCATGTTTTCACAGACAGAAATGGAGGCCGAGTCAGTCGCTTTAAGGCCTTTCGAGTTTGTTTGATGTAGGACAGTCATATTAAACAGCAAGGGCAGTACATTGGCATGAATCAGAGTGATATTTGATATACTTCTCAGGTAGTTCAGAGGCGTTCGGCTGATGTCCCGCTCCGCACCTGTGCTGCTGTGTGTTGTTCAGTATGCCAGGCTTCATTTCCACACCTGAAAGCAGCTCGGGAGTTAATGTCACCTGTCCCATCTGTCCTGAGAGCTTCATGAGATCAGGTTCAACTGATACAGATGCTTTATTAAAGCAGCTGTGATCCAGAGAGAGGGACTCTTTTACTTTGGAGACAACAGCTGACCTTCAAATTATAACACACAGGTTTACCAGAAGGAAATTCGGCATTTAATTCATTATTAAATTTAGCATTGCATTTCATAGTGTATTTATAGTCAATATTTGAAGTGGATCATAAAAAGTTCATCAAAGTTATCCTAAGACAAGAACATATTTTGGTTTTAGGTTTTAGGACAATTTTGATTAAAGGTTTAGATCCACTTCAAATGTTGACAAGTGTATAGTAATGCATTAATATTAATATAAGGTAGTATTTATTACTAAAATTAAGACATATTAGAGTTTTTGTTAAATATAAAATAGCATTGTATTAATAGTGTTTATGAATGTTAATAAGGATCACACACAGGATTATCAGCAAGGAATTTATTTATTATCATTTAATAAATGATTAAATGTTACATTAGATTTTATAAAAATATGAAAATATGTATTAATACAAATAAACATTTATTAATTATTTGCATAATAATAATATTAATGAAAGTTATTCTTACATTTAATTGTGTACATTTATATATTTGATAAAACTATGCATTTTAATATTTATGAATATTAATATAAATTAATAAACATTTAGTATTAAGTATATTATTTATCAATATCTTTGTTAAATATAAGATTTTTAAAAATGTATTTATATATTTTATAAATAATCTGTTAATATTTATGAATATTATTAATATAAATAAATGATCATTATTGTTAAATATTATTAATGAATGTTTCTGTTAAATATAAAATAACATTTTGTAAAATGTATATGTTACACATTTTTTATTAGATATAAAACAACATTTAAACATTATTTATACATTTTTATAAAATGTATATTGTAATATGTGTGGTGCAGTTGAACCACACAGCGTTATGAAAATTCCTCTTTCAAACAGCCAGATTTCTTTATATATATAAGTCCACAGACTGATTTCTGCATTCAGTGCTCAATTTTAGTGTGCCCCTGGAGAAGTGTGTGACTTTGTCATGCTGTTGTGACATTAAGGTGAATTGTGGTACTTTAGCAGGGGCGGTTGGATGTTTACATTAACACTGATGGAGCGAGCAGCATGTGTGTGTGTGTGTGTGTGTGGCACTGTGCCATGAGGACGTTGGCACAGCAGTGGCAGAAGCATCATGCAAAATCCCACACAGATGGATGAACCTGTGTGTGTGTGTGTTATGAGGCCAAGGTCAGTGTGCTGTTGTTGTTTACCTGGATCGCGGGTGGTTGGTACATGCAGTTCTCTGGCTGAATGTTTGTTTTATTCAGATGAAGGGCAGCAGGTCTCATTCTGCCCCAAAAAATGCCTACTTTGGCCCTGATTTCCATCATTTTTGCACAAAAACATATTTAGAAATGCATTTTATTACTGTTGACTATAGTCAGTAATAACCCCTATCAATCGTATGTGTGCGCTTATGTGTGTCTATGTGTGTGTGTTTAGGTTGACATGGATACGAGCCAGTAAAAATAATGTAAGCTGATCCTCCGTGTGAGAGAGATCCGCCTGAGGCCAGATCACATTTACGGTAAGAGTGAGACAGAGAGACTGTATAATATGTGTGTGTGTTTCAAAATGTTCAAAACACGCTGGGTAAACTCTCATCACTAAATACCCTTTCCTAAATATCCAAATATATATGCAGCACTACTTTTAATTTGCTAAATGTAACTATTGAAACTCACAAAGCCTGTCAAGGTAACAGATAACCCCAAAATCCAATTGAAGACAGTACTTTTTTAATGCTTTAATGAAAGTAGTCTCTTCTGCTCACCAAGATTGCATTCATTTGATTAAAAATACAGTAAAAAATAAACTGTGAATATATTGTCAAATTAAACTTATTGCTGTGATCAAAGCTGAATCATTCTTCTGTGTCATATGGTTTTTCAGAAATCATTATAATATGCTGATTTGCTGCTCAAGAAACACTTCTGATTATTATCAGTGTTGAAAGCAGTTCATATTTATGTGGAAACCATGATACATTTAGATTTTCAGGATTCTTTGATGAATAGAAAGTTCAAAAGAACAGCATTTATTTGAAACGGAAATCTTTTGTAACATTGTGTCACTTTTGATCAACGTATTTCTTTCAAAAAAGTTATTTTGTATTTTTTAAGTGTATTTACTCTCTAAAATACTCAGTTCTTAGCTGTAAATATCATATTCCTCGAGATTCCAGTGACTTCATCTTTAAACAACGGCTGTATTGTGTCTGTGTTCGTCAGGAGAACAGGCGTCTCATTGGTCACGTGATGACGGTGACTCACGTTCACCTCTGGTGTCAGGCTCAATCAGGGGTCAGCGAGCGCAGACAATCACAGGTCTCCCTTCAGACTCGACCATGTCTCTGCGTCAGCAGAAAAATACAAGATGTTTGCTGAAGAGGTGCTGAAGAGTGCTGGACACCGAACCAGCAGTCAGCAGAAAAACGAGGGCCGCCGGCCAAGCACACAGACGGAGGGTTAGAGAGGTCCAAAAAGCCAACTCTTCATTGAAACTCACACACAGAAGAGTGTTTGTAAGTTTGTGAG
The DNA here is from genome assembly GCF_936440315.1 of Barbus barbus. Classification (NCBI taxonomy): domain Eukaryota; kingdom Metazoa; phylum Chordata; class Actinopteri; order Cypriniformes; family Cyprinidae; genus Barbus; species Barbus barbus. Next base: position 39,576,454 of record NC_136732.1, on the reverse strand, counting down.
GACAGAAATACACTGACCTGTCATGACCACATAAATGGAGCAATTAACAGCATGTTAATGATGAGTAATGTCCATCTCACCAGCTATTTCTGTGAAAAAAAGTCTGTGAAAGTTAGTCCACTTTTCATGCACTGCTTTCCCACTTATTTTTCTATGTAAACACTCACTTGAAGAATGTTACTGGAAGCCTGTTTTGCCACAGAATTAAAAAAAAATAATAATAATAAAAAACATAAAGGAAATTGCATTTTTTACGCACAATTGCCCATTTATTTCTCATAATCCGGAGAAAAAAAGTCAGAACTGCAAGATATAAACTGTTTTTTTTTTAATCTTCAAATCAATAGAAAAAAGTAAGAATTGTGAAATAAACTCGTAATTGCGAGAAGAAAAGTGCAGAATTTTGAGATATAAACTCAGAATTGCGAGAAAAAGTGAGATAAGTCGCTATTCATTTTTCATGGAAACGAGCTCCCATACGTCTTTGACCGTTGAGCTTGCATCTTGGGCCTCATTTATAAAATGCGAAGAAACCATCCTTTACAATCATCTTACAATCAAATATGTGTATGTGTGATTCATAGAATGAACCTACGTACAGAAAAACACACGTAGGCCTGCGCCTCTCTTTAAGATGTGAAATCTATGAATCGCAAGTGATCTTGAACTTGCGCGCAACTGAATGATTTCAGCTCTCTGCCTTGTAAACAACTCCTAAATAATGTCATTAACATATAAAAGATCACCAGTCATCATCCAAATTCTTTAATTTAGAATAATGAGCTGCAAAAACATCTTATATTTTCAAAAACCTGCAGTACTTTTTATCTCGCAATTGTGACTTTATAACTCGCAATTGTGTTTATATCTCACAATTCTGTGAAAAAAAGTAAGCAACGGGCTTCCGTATTTTATATATATGAACATTGGCATGGATTTAAGCGCATGCACACTCCAAGATCAAATCTGTGAGTACGAACAATTTATAAATGAGGCCCCTCGCGTTTTTTGCAGCGCCATTTTTCCATTCCGTTTCCAGCACCATTTTTCCATCTCTTGCGTTTTTCCATTCCACTATAAAGTTTTTTTAAACACAAAAATGTTCACACGGAACGAGATTTGAGTTCAACAATGTTCAGCAATGTAAACACGTGCTAGGCAGACGTCTTCAACCGTTGCGCTCGCGTCTTTTGCCACGCCTCGCCTATGCGTTCTAAAAACGCAGCACTCAAATTAAAAAAACGTACAAAAAAAATCTTAAACTTAGAACTTAAAATGTAAAAAAAAAATTGACCTTGCGTTTTTTTGTTCTACTGCATTGCGTCTCGCGTTTATGCGTTCCATTGCACTGTTTCTCCATTTGTTTGTCTAAACCTGCGCTAGACGAACGTTTTTCACGTGTCTTTTACAGTCAACAAACTCTAAAAATGTGGCGGTCAAGTTAAAAGAAGTTCTCGCATTCCAAGACCTTGACCCGTGAAAACATCTTCCAAGGGTTTGGAACAATCTGTCTGTCTATGCAGCATGAAGAATAATTGATCGTTCCGAGATCTGTTTTTGACAGGTGATCATTCCAGTCTAAAGAATCATTAAAAGCATCAGTGTGACATTTAATATCATATACTGCAGCAAACCGCCAGTGAATTTAACAAGACAAACAGGCCACATGACGTGTGAATAATAGGGTGTAGTTATCTGAGGATTGCATTAGTTATTATAGTGCTAAAGGCAAGAACTTAACATGATGTGTGATACTGAATTTGTGTAGCTCAACACATTTGTGTACTTCTTTGTCAGTTGAGGGAATCCTAATGTGTCAGCGGGAATGGCTGACGTCATGGTTCATTTAGAGGGCGAGATAATGAGCGATGATGAAGAGCTGATAACGAGAGAGAGACATAAATATGACGATGAAGCTCCTCAAAACCAGATGGTAAACACATTCGCATACACATCCTGCTGCTGATAAGCATCATGCGCGTGTTTTTATCAGTCTGCTGTCAGAAGAATCTTCCATAGTTTGTAGATACACTTTTTGCTATTTCTTTGGAAATCATCTATGATCTGAAGCTGATCTGAAGAACCAAGGACTTTATTCATTTCCAAACATCCATATCAGAGCCAAAAATTGTTCTTGATATGAAGTAGGCTCTGCCGAACCTAAAGAACAATAGACGTAGCATTATTTTAGGAGTGTGTGTGATGTTTTTTTCCATACTGTGCTTACCAAACCAAGGAACGAAGGCATTTCATAACATGTTTAATCACAGATCAGCTCTCCATGAAGCAGTTTACATGAGCAACTCCTCTGCCCAGAGCAACACGCACACAATAATGTCCTGCTTTCGTCTGTCCGTGTCTGTTTGGATAGTTTGTGGTGTGGTTAATATTTAGGGTTGCTATAAATCATTCACTGGTTGTTTAAGTCCTGAAAAAAAAGGAAACACTGTGACATTGTTGCAGTGTTGACAATTGCTTTAATGAAAAGTTGCTAGATGACGTTGTGCGCTAATTAGCATATTCATGACGCCATCATGTCGAATCATCCCTTTGCATTCATAATCCTTTTATACAGCCTATTCTTACAGCTAAAGTCCCAATAAAACTGTTCGCGTTTACATATTTTTATATTTCTGTAGTCAACATGATCTATTAAGGGGCTGTTCACACAGAACACGTCTTTGAGTATAAAAGTGTGAGGCTCAGTGCTCAGGAATCGTTCAGCACAGAATGCCTCCTCCACCGTGTTGCTTTTAGATAAAATGATTGTCATGCCAACTTGCTTCTGTAAACAAACGCTTGCCACGCCTCCGGGGTCTTCTGATTTGAAAACTTGACACGGCGTCTTAAAAGTGCAGCGCTCACATGCGACATGCTGCAAAAGATACAAGACGTGATCGTACCCATCATACACATCCATCTAGAAATAAAAAAAAAATGGAAAAGTAGCGCATTGGAATGGGAAAACATGTTGAGTGTGAACACCCCCTAAGACTACTGTATATGTAGTTCCAATCTGCTGCTCTGCCATGCCAAAATCTTGATTATTAAATCAAGTCAAGTCACTATTATTTGTATTGTGCTTTTAACAATGCAAATTGTGTCAAAGTAGCTTTACATCAGCTTGATATAAAGCTGGATGGCTTTACATCAGCTTTAGAGTATTTAGGGGAAATAGTGTGTCAAAATAGTGCTATTCTCCTCTGGCCAGACAAAATCAGCAGGTTAAATCTAGGCTAAAGCAGAGTCAGATTGTGCAAAGGACTCATCTGGTTCCTGTGGTCTTGTCCCGATGGCCATCTAGGAGACAGGGTCTTCACTGGGGATCAGTCTCTGGGGCTCATCTAGTTGTCCTGGTCTCTGCTGGCGTTCAGGGCTGTAGAGGTTATCTCTAGGTGCTGATCCATCATCTGATCTGGATACAGACTGGATCCGGGTGACTGTAGTGACTATCTGATCTGGATACAGTCTGGATCTGTGTGGCTACGGTAACCTCGGAATAAGAAAGAAACAGACTAATATTAGCGTGGATGCCATTCTTCTAACGATGTAACAAGTTGGGTGTTATGGGAAGTGTTCCCGGTTCCTGGCTGACCTAATTAAGCAAGACGTTATCTTACAAAATCACTGCTGTAATTTTAGCTATATTTTCATGTGATATAACTAAAGAACAGATAAAATGTTACAAAATGACAATGTCTGCCTTATTTTTTGTTTTGTTTGTTTAATGACACACACCAAAAATCGCCAACTATATTTAAATATCATTGAAATAGCTCCTTATCGTAAAACATAAATAAAATTTGCAACAACAATGAGAAAGTTGCTAAATTTGGAGACTAAAATTCCCAAATTGGCAACACTACATTGATCTGTTTGTTTGAGTGACAACTTCTGAATTAACCAATGGAGTGAGTTTGGCTATCTTTGGGGCATGGCTATCTTTTTGACTGACCAGTGGCAGTCAGACATGAGTTGGAGGAGTGTTTGTGAAAACCTGTTTGAAAACTATTATTTTCAATGTTTTTTGGTGTTTTTGCTACTGATAAAGTAGTCAGACATTTTAAAGGGGGCATAACACATACAGTTTCACCCAATCTCATGTTAATCTTGAGTACCTATAGAGTAGTACTGCATCCTTCATATCTCCAAAAAGTCTTTAGTTTTATCATATTTATAAAAGAAAAATACAGCTTTACGATTCTCTCCAAAAAAAAGCCGAGCTCCTGGAGGCGCGCCGTGGGTGGAGCTAAAGAGTGACGAGCACATGAGCACCGATTGACAACAAAACGCTCTCGGTTACTCACGTAACCTCGGTTCCCTGGGATGAGGGAATGAGACATTGCTATGGGAAATACCCGTTCCTCAAATACTACTGAAGCCTTATTGAATCACGCCAGTGAAACTGGCCAATGGCGTTCAAGCGCGCGAAATATGAGCGGTAATCCCACTCTATATAAGGCAGTGCTTGTACATCATCCATTCAGAATCTTTGACTGAAGCAGCTTGGCATTCTAAGATCCTGAGCTAGGTGACACAGCAATAAGAGCAATGTCTCGTTCCCTCATCTCAGGGAACCGAGGTTACGTGAGTAACTGAGAGCGTTCCCCTTCAATTCAGTCACTCAACATTGCTATGGGAACGTATAAAATCCCGCCGTGTCACAGCAATGGAGCCTGGCTTGACTAAGTATGTCAAGTTTCACATTCGGAGCCGTAATGAGAGCGTCAATGATATTGGTGCTCTTGGTAAACACAGCTCAGGTCTACAGGACCTAGTTGAAACCACGTAAAAGTTGGGAGCGGCAACTAGACGATGCCACTTCACACCTTTTCACGCTTTACATGTTACCCTTGGGAGATATTATCAGGAGACATGGTGTTAGTTTTTACTGTTATGCTGATGATACTCAGCTCTATATTTCTTCGCGGCCCGGTGAAACATACCAAATTGAGAAACTAACGGAATGCATAGTCGATATAAAATCTGGATGACGAATAACTTCTTCCTGCTAAATTCTGAAAAATCAGAGGTGTTAATTATCAGACGTAAAAACCCCACATGTTATAACCTAGAACACTATGTAACACTTGACGGCTGCTCTGTCAATTCTTCTTCATCAGTTATGAACCTAGGTGTGCTGTTTGATAGCAATCTTTCATTTGAAAGCCATGTTTCTAGCATCTGTAAAACTGCACTTTTCTATCTCAAAAACATATCTAAATTGCGACCTATGCTCTCAACGTCCAATGCAGATACTAATTCAAACGTTTATGGCCTCAAGTTTAGACTATTGTAATGCTTTATTGGGTGGTTGTTCTGCACGCTTGATCAACAAATTACAGTTGGTCCAAAATGCAGTAGCTAGAGTCCTTACTAGAACCAGGATGTGCGACCATATTAGCCCGGTTCTGCCAACACGGCATTGGCTCCCCATCAAACATCGTATAGATTTTAAAATCTTGTTAATTACTTATAACGCCCTGAATGGCTTAGCTCCTCAGTACTTGAGCGAGCTCGTATCACATTATAGTCCTCCACGTCTGCTCTGTTCTCAAAACTCTGGCCATTTGATAATACCTAGAATAACAAAATCTGGGCGGCAGATCCTTTTCCTATTTAGCACCCAAACTCTGGAACAATCTACCAAATACTGTTCGGGAGGCAGACACACTCTGTCAGTTTAAATCTAGATTAAAGACACATTTCTTTAACCTGGCTTACACATAACACACTAATACACTTCTATTATTTAAATACGTTAAAGGATTGTTAGGCTGCATTAATTAGATCAACCAGAACCCATAACACATGATGTACTCGTTACATCATAAGATTATGGTGGATAGGCGCCGGGAGATGATGTATGTGGCCCTGATTGTCGGCGGAGGCCGGACACCTGGATGAGCTCCGGGGACATATCCCCAGTCACCGTAACCACCCGATCCGGTCCGTATCCAGCCAAGATGGTCACTGCAGTCACCAGATCCAGTCCGTATCCAGATCAGATGGTGGATCAGCACCCAGAGGCAACCTTTACAGTCCTGAATGTCAGCGGAGACCAGGACACCAAGATGAGTGCCAGAGACAGATCCCCAGTGAGGACCCCGCCACTTAGACAGCCATCGGGAAAGACCACTGGAACCAGTTGAGCCCTTACAATCTGACTTTGCTGCAGTTGGAATTGAACTGCTGGTTCGTTTGGCCAGAGGAGAACTGGCCCCCTGACTGAGCCTGGTTTCTCCCAAGGTTTTTTCTCCATTCTGTCACCAATGGAGTTTTGGTTCCTTGCCGCTGTCGCCTCTGGCTTGCTTAGTTGGGGACACTTCATTTCCAGCAATATCGTCGACCTGATTGCAAAGACACTATTTAAAATGAACTGAGCTGGATGATGACATCACTGAATTCAATAATGAAATGCCTTTAACTCAATTTTTTTTTTTTATCTTTTAATTTTACATTATTGATACTATTTTCCTTTTTTGATATTGTGCAGTTGCTTTGACACAATTTACATTGTTAAAAGCGCTATAAAAATAAAGGTGACTTGACTTGACCAGGGGCGGAGTTAACTCCGGTGAAACAGAGAATGTAAAATGGCAGTGGCTTCGGCGCTTGCACATAGTAGATTAGTTGAAATTATGTAATTTCAATGAAATCATGTGTTATGATGCAACGGCCGTAACGGTGCTCAATAAGGAGAGTATGATGGTGATCAAGTTCTAAAAGACGTGGTGAACTATATCATAACACTGTGATAAACGGGGGGTCCCGTGAGAGCCTCAAGCACAAGCACCAAGTCCCAAGTGGGTAGAGTAGAAGGGCGAGGAGGGTTCAGCCTTCTTGCTCCTTTTAAAAATCGTATGATCAGGTTATTTCTGCCGATCGGGCGATTTTCGATGTGTGCGTGAAAGGCTGTTATAGCGGCCACATACACTTTCAATGTGGATGGCGTACGACCACTATCAAATCGCTCTTGAAAGAAAGCAAGGATTATTGGTATTGGGCAGGTGATTGGGTCTTTGCCCCGTGATACGCACCAACTTGAAAAAACTCTCCATTTATGTGCGTAAAGATGCCTCGTAGAAGGAACCCTAGCCTCAGAGATAGTGCTCAACATGCGCTGAGGAAGTGCATCTGTTACTGGCAAATTCCATCGAGCGGCTCCATGACTCTGGATTTGGGTGCCATATCGTTCCTTGTGTTTGAGAGAGGAGGTCTCTATTCAGTGGGATAGTCCACGTGGGGGGGCTACCAGCATCTCCACCAGTTCTGGGAACCATGGCTAATTGGGCCATTTCGGTGCCACTAACAGAACAGATTCCTTTTCCTCTCTGATTTTGCAAAGCACGCGAGGCAGAAAATTCACTGGAGGAAAGGTATGCTTGTGTACTTTCAGCCAGCGTGAGCTAGTGCATCCACTCCCAGGGGAGAGTGTGTCAGTGAATAAAACAGTGGGCAGTAAGTGTTCTCTGCTGATGCGAAGAGATCCACCTCCACCCTGCCGAATACACTCCAAATCATATTGACTGTCAAAGGGTGTAATCTCCACTCCCTGTGGATTACCTCGCCCCTCGACAGTAAGTCCACACCGTAGTTCAGCCGTCCGGGGACATGTACTGCCCGGATGGAGAGGAGGTGTCGATCTGCCCACAGAAGGAGGTCTCTCGCCAGTCGCAGCAATGGTCGCGAGTTCACACCGCCTTGGTAAAAAACGCTACCACTGTCGTGCTGTCCGTCCTGATGAGAACAGGATGTTGAAGAATATCTTTGAGAAAGCACTTGAGCGCTAGGTGTACAGCACGGAGCTCCAGACAGTTTATGTGCCATGACTTCTCCATTTCTGACCATGTCCCGAAGGCTGGTCTGCAATTGGATACGGCTCCCCAGCCCATGCTCGATGCATCTGTCGTAATTCGTGACAATTCTTTCTCCTGATCACTTGGCCAATACGAACACCCCGGCGATACAGAGTCATAATGCGCCAAAGGGTCACTATATGCAAACAGTTACGTGTCACTTTGATGCGCAAGGTGCTCATGCGCCATGCGTTCTGTGGCACCCAGCTCTTTAGCCAGAGCTGAAGCGGTCGCATATGTAGGAGCCCTAGATTGCACACTGTCGAGGTAGCAGCCATCTGGCCGAGCGTCCTCTGAAAGCATTTTAGCGGCGGAGAACACCCTAATTTGAAGTCTGCGAGAGAGCTGATCAGTTTTTGTGAGCGTTCCTCCGACAGACACGCTCGCATATTGATTGAGTTCAGCTCCACTCCTAAAAAGGAGATGTTCTGACTCGGTATCAACATGCTCTTTTGCATATTTACAGTCAGCCCTAAGCTCTGAATATGAGCGAGGAGTCTGAACTTGTCGCTGAGCAGCACGCTCTCTGATTGGGCTAAGACTAGCCAATCGTCGAGATAGTTCAGGATGCGCATTCCACTCTGCTTCAGAGGAGAGAGAGCAGCGTCCATGCATTTCTTACGAGGGGCCAGACATAAGCCGAAGGGCAGGACCGTGAATTGGTGCGCTTTCCCCTCAAATGCAATTCTCAGGAAGCGCCTGTGGCGGGGGCTACCTGAATGTGAAAATAAGCATCCTTTAAATCCACAGAGATAAACCAATCTCCCGGTCTGATGTGTGAGAGGATTTGTCTCAGCGTAATAATTTTGAACGAGCGCTTTGAAAGCACACGATTCAGCAGACTCAGGTCCAAGATTGGGAAGTCCGCCGTCTTTCTTTGGCACCAGAAAATAACAACTGTAGAAGCCGCTCTCTCAGTCTGTGAGGGGCACTGTCTCTACAGCGCACTTTACGAGTAGATTGTGTATTTCCTCTTGCAGAACTGACGCATTCCGCTCCCGTACAGTGGACATTAACACACCGTTGAAACGGGGCTGTCTGTGGAAGAACTGAAGCGTGTAACCGTTCTTTATTGATTTCATAACCCACTCTGATACCTTTGGCAGTGCCTGCCACGCTTCTGTGAACTGTGACAGCAAGCGAGGCAGACTGCACACCGTGAGGGATAACTCGCCATTGGGGGGCGGGGAGTTTAATACCACACTAGTGTGAGAGTGAGTGATTGGGGAGAGGGGAGTGAGAGGAGGAAAATTGCCCTGATATTGAAGTGAGTTTTGTATATTTTTCGACTTTATTGCACTGCATAGTGGAACAGTCAAAACACAAACATGACAATTGCTCTCGCCACCCGCAACAGGCAGTGGGGCGTGGTGAGCACACACAGCGGAGCGAGCGGGCTTCTTCAGTGGCTCGTCTTCGGTGCCTGGTGCAGCTTTCCTTCTCTGAGAGACAGCATCAGGAACTTTGATTCCGGTGCCAGTGGCCCGCCGTTTCTGTCAGGGTTCGACTGCTTCTGCGCTTCTGTGCTTCTGGGCTCTGACCCTTCTAGCCCTGATGGCGCTTCGGCCACGGTTGTCTTGATCTCACCGCCGGCTCATGTTAATGCCGAACAGCAGCAGAAGAGGTGTGCGGTATTCCCGCGCGCTGCGCTGAGGAGGAGCGCGAACGCACAGGAGATTTCGTGCCGGCGCACTTTGGCAGGAAGTGCCTAATGGCCTTTGACTGCTTCTGCGCTTCAATGAAGCGCTCTGTGAACGTCTCCAACGCCGCTCCGAAGAGACCTGAGGGATTCACGGGAGAATCCAGAAGGTCCTTCTCTGAGTCCTTTAACTCGGTCAGAATAAGCCACAGGTGACGATCTAGCACCACAAAATTCCCCATATTGCGGCTGATCGCTCGAGCTGTCACCTTCGCCGCTCTGAGGGCCAGATCCGTGGCGCATCGAAGCTCTTTGAACACTTCAGGGTCCTGCCCGTCCTCATCCAGAGACTTGAGTAACTTGGCCTGATACACCTGGAGTAGTGCAGTGCTGAAGCTGCTTGGCCCGCCGTGGAGAAAGCCTTGCCGGCGAGGTTTTCAGTGGCGCGGCAAGGTTTAGAGGGGAGAGACGCGTTGTTTCTCACTCTCCAGTTCGCCGCGGCTAAAGGACAGAGATGGGCAGCGACGGCTTCTTCCATGGGGGGGAGTTTGACATACCCCACTTGGTCAGCTCCGTCCACAGAAGACAGGAGGGAGGATCCCGTGTTAAGCACCCAACTGGTGAGTGGCGCGTTCCACGACTTTTTTTTATCTCGTCGTGCACCTCAGGGAAAAAGGGGCTGGGTCTCCGCAGGTTGTCTTTTCGGCCGCAATCCGACTGAAGGTACCACTCCTCCAGGCGGCTTCTGGCTGGCTCGGCAGGAGGCGCCCACTCCAAACCGAGCTCATCCACTGCTTGGACAGGGCACTGAGCTGGCACGGGCTCGTCACCTGATCCTTACAGATCCGCATCAGAAACTTGCGGCACTTTCCTGCTTGGCTCAAAAGAGGCTGCAGAGGAAGAGTGCGGCAGAGTTAGTTGGGCGAGTTGACTCTCTCCTGAGAGTCCGGAGACTCATATCCCCGCAGTGGGGGCAGTCCAACCCCCCAAGCACCGCCTCTGCGTGAGCACGTCCCAGGCAGAAGACGCACGATTCGTGGCCATCAGAAGATTTGATTGGCTAGCTAGGAGAAGCAATCACTAGTCATCCTTGTTTCCGAAGCTCACCAGAATACAGCAGGGGAAGAGAAGGCATTTCCGCTGCAGCTTGTAGATCACGGTGATTTAATAAGGCTTCAGTAGTATTTGAGGAAAAGGTATTTCCCATAGCAATGTACAGTAACCGAATCGAAGGGGAACACAGACATTTGATGCCGTTTCACTTACCGTTTGCAGCTCTGAATCATGACCGGGATCTATATAGCTGGACCTGCTCCATCTTTCAGCATCAAACGATGTGCAAATCCAGCGTCGAACTGGGCCTTGTTTATAAAACGTTCGTCAACAAACGCACTTGAGAAACTCCGTTTCTGCCCTGGTAAAACCAACTTTCATACTATTTACACCAGATAGTATGTGAACTGGAATCCAAAATCATTCCAAGAGCTGGTTTGAGTTCAGAAGATGCTGTTGAATGCCTTTCTAACTCTGTTTGTTAATATTTAACAGTTGTGTTTCTTTATGAAAAAGTTTTGAACTTGTGTTGAGTTCAATCTGAGTTTAACTAGGTTTATGAAGGCTTAAAGTTTTAAATCCAGCATGATTATGAGCAGGTAATCTTGGATAATGTTTAGTAATTATGCAGTATGTGGATCACTTGTTACACAAGGATCATTAGTTATACCTGTAATATCTGTCTGTAGATTTGCTCACTTACTGGAAGAGTTTATTTATATAGAAAACACACTTTAAAACACTTAAAATATAGTGCAGAAGCCATGTAATAAAATCCACTCAAGAATGTTCTACATAACATATTCTTTTGTTTTCCACAGAAAAAAAAAAAATTATGGGTTTGGAACAACTTGAGGTGATTGACGATTTAATTTTGAATTGCCTCTTTAAGATACCTGTGTCAAAACCGCCCACTCTACTTTTCATGGGTGACCCATAATCCCAGTTCAGTTCCTAGTTGTTCTTTTCTCTTAGAAGCGACCAGGAGGTTTCGGGGAAAGTGATTTGCACCTCTCTGAGCAAAGCCGTCTGAATGTGTGCCAGCTCTTTGAGACGGCAGGAGAACAGAAATAGTCGATCGATGCATTTCACATCTATGGTGATCCGCACTCAGACTTTGATGATTTGTTTTTGGTGGTGAGGAGGTTATCAGATGAAGGAAACTCACAGATAAACACACACACACACAGCTCTTTTTCTATCTCGGTCCAACATGATCTCATTAGTTTTCATAAGTATTAAAGCATAAAGTGTAGTTCAAGGACACAAATATGTTTTTATGCTTGGATATACTCTGATGCATTAAATAAATTAATGATTAATACATTCTTTTATATATTTCAGAGTGTATCAAGACAGAAAAATGTATGTACACACATGAACACATACAGGTGAGATCACATTGCTCTGTTTGCGATTCCAGTGAACTCAAACAGCTTATTTCAGTTGTTTTTGATCTAATCTGAAACATACACACTCACACACAGAGTTCTGTGAGTTTGTACAGCCATTCATGCAAGCTGCTTTCATTAATGAGTGAATCTCTTTTTCACCTGGACACTTGTGTGTGTAGCAACTATCCAGAAAAACCACTTGGACACCTTAACAACTGCCTAGCGGCCACCCAGACTGCCCTAGCATCAGATAAACATCATAGTGACCACTCAGAATACTCTAGTAACTGCATAGCAGCATGTTAAAACCACTCAAACACCTTGCCAACCACCTAGCAACTGCATAGCAACATTTCAACACCTTAGCAACCAACTGAAATGCCCTAGCAACTGCATTGCAACATGCTAAAACAACACTTTAACACCTCAACAACCACCCAAAACATCCAAGCAACTGCATGGCAACATGCTAAAACACTACAACACCTTAGCAACCACCAAGCAATCACCCAAAACAATCATGCAACTGTATAACAACATGTTAAAACCAGTTCAGCACCTTAGCAACCACAGAAAACACCCAAGCAACTGCATAGCAACATGTTAAAACCACTTCAGTACCTTAGCAACCACCTAGCAACTGCCCAATATATTGAAGAAACTGCATAACAACATGCTAATCCACATTGGACATGTCAGAGATCACCTAGCAACCACCCAGCAACTGCATAGTAACATTCTAAAAAACACATTGACACCAAACCACATAGCAACCACCCAAAATGTCCAAGAAACTGCATTACAGTGAAAAAACAAACAAACACTGAAACAATTTAGCATCCTCCTAGCAACCACATAAAACACCCTAGCAACTGCATAGCAACATGCTAAAACCACTTCAACATCTCAGCAACTGCCAGGCAACCACTCAACCATGCTAGCAACCACATAAAACATCCAAGGAACTGAATAGCAACAAGTTAAAAATAATTTCAATACCTTAGCAACCGCTTAGCAACCATCCAGAACACCCTAGCAACTGTAGACCAGCGTAAATATTCTAAAGAGTGGGAAAGGTGGATTTATTTAATGAATTTATTTTTAATTTTGACCAAATTACCATTCATAATATGGTTTTGCATATAGACAACATAAGAGACTCTGTAATGAGAAATCTATTAAGATTTTAAAAGTTTGTTAGTTTACAAGGAATAATTTTTTTATATTTTATACCCAATAATATTCTTATGTGATTTTTGTATTGTTACACCCGGCACTCTTCATGTATTTATTTTTGCACTTGTTTGTCTCTGTTTCGTGTTCTTTTTGTTCTATTTTATTTTTTTGTATGCATAATTGCATAACGTTCAATATCTGAATCAACGTGCATGTATAATGTTAATATGTATTCAAAAAAACCTGCACTGTGGCATTGAGTTTTGCTCAGACACTCTTTTGCATATTTATTCTTTTCACAGACACTTTTCCCCAAAACGGTGTCCAAATGAGCACATGTTCTTGAGAAGCGCATCCACATCAGTTTACATTCAGCCATTGACTCTCTCGGCAGGCAGCCGTCCAGTTCCCAAGCGCTGACTCTGAATCTGCCATCCAACCGCACCCTTAATCCAGAGACCTACAAAGACGGCCGCCCACTGATGCCTGTTGGGCCGTAATGGACACCCACAATGCACCAGTCTCTCAGGAATGCTTTTGTAATTGAAGAATACGGTCATTTTTCTGGTTAAATAAAAGAACTGGTGGGCCTGTAGAAAATCCCAAAGCATTCTTCATAATTGTACTTGATAGCAGTTCAGAATGTAGCCGACACTCTACAAACACACCACAGAATTAGCCAGACCTGAACAACTAAACATGCATAAACTTTGTCTTTTTAAACAATTTCGCAAGCAGTGGTGGACAGTAACAAAGCATTTTTTATTTTGTTATTGTAAGTACATTTTTCAAGTATCAGAGCATTTTTTAGAAACTTTTACTTCACTACATTCCAAAGCAAAATATTGTACTTTGTTCTCCTTAAAAACTTGTCGTTCCTCATTATTTTGAACTGGAGAATTCGTCGGCTGCTCTAGATGCAATAGCAGCATCCGATGCATGAACGAGCTGATTCTTTTCAGTGAACCTGTTAAATCGAGGACAAATTGAGGTCTTGTCCACACTAATACATTTTCTTTTGAAACGCATCTTTTTTTCTCCGATCTTGCCTTCCGTCCACACTAAGACGGCGTTTTGACAAGGAAAACAGCTTTTTGAAAACGCTCTCCAAAGTGAAAAAATTTGACAACGCTGTTTTCGTGTTGTAGTGTGGACTGTGAAAACGGTGACACATGTTTTGTCATGTGACACATATTGTACCAATAGATGACTATTGCTACAGATGTGTTACTTTGTACGCTCTTTTCACAGTTCTGTAAAGGTGACAGTAAATTTACTTGCGATTGCTGTTTGCAACAAAATGCATTAGATCAGACATACAGTCGTTAAGTGACTGAGACATGGATGCATCAGTGAATGGTTTGATATTTCCCCCCAAAAAAGATCCTGCCCGAAGAATTGCGTAAAAATGTATCATGCCTGTTCTGTCTGTCTCAGTGAGCTTTTTCGAAGGCTTTATGCATGCGCAATAAAGCAAATTTAACGTTTTCTGACATTTCAGTGTGGATGAGAAACTTTTGGAAAATGCTTGAAAACTCTAGAGTGGACGGAGATTAATGTAGACATAGCCTGAACGATTCATTCGTGAACTGGACTGATCGGATTCCAGCTCTTTTCAAATCAACAACTCGTTGATTCAAACGATTTGGGCTGCGTTTCATTAAAGGATCGTAAGCTTAAGTACATCATAGACCCATTGAAACCAATGCTTACCCCAGGGCATCCAAGATGTAGGTGACTTTGTTTCTTCCGTAGAACACAAACAAAGATTTTTAACTCGAACCGTTGCAGTCTGTCAGTCATATAATTTCAGTCAATGACATTATTTGACTGCCACCTATCTCTCAAATGGACCATTTACACTCTATCTACAATCTGAATTAGGAGTGTCAATGGTCCATTTGAGAGATAGGTGGCAGTAATGCACTTATAAGTCTACGATCCGCCGTAAAGCAAGAAGAAGAAGACGCGTCACCTGCCTGCTGTTGTGTGAACGCGCTCAAGACAGTTGGACCGGCCAGAGGATCAGAGGAAAAAAAACTAAATAAATAGTGTTCAGTTTCTTGCACAGACCGATGGTTTTGTGTCTTTAGACCTCAATGTATCGTCACGAGCCACAGGGTTTAATTTGTTTTTTCTGTGTATGTTTTTTTTTCTCTCAAAGCCGTGGGTCCCATTGACTGCCATTATACAGACTTCAACGGTTTGAGTTAAAAATCTTTGTTTGTGTTCTACTGAAGAAACAAAACACCTACATCTTAGATGCCCTGGGGGTAAGCAGATAAACATCAAATTTACATTTTTGGGTGAACTATCCTTGTAAGCTTATGATGTTTTTGGTAAATGCAGCAAGTCTCCAGTTATCAAGTCAGTGGATTCATGAGTCTAACTCAAAATGAGCGGGAGATCCTCGGAGCTTGAGTGCGCATGTGACTGATGATGCAAAAGGTTATTTACTAATGGCTAATTTTAGGATAGGTTATAGTAAAGGGAAATCATATTTAGGACACGACTGTCAGTTGTTTGTGAACTAACTCTGCTGTAAAAGGGAGAGCTGTTCAAGCCCACTGTATGAAATGCTTGAATGCGAATATGTCCACATTTGTGTATCATTATCAATGGCATAAAGACGAAACATAACATTAAAATAACGCAAATAAACGCCCATGCGTCTTCCCCGCTGCTGGGGAAGTATACTGTACATTGTTCGTCAACACCATTTGTCCTATATATATATATATATATATGTGTGTGTTTACACTTGTTTTTTGCAAGTATCAGTGACTTAAATTGATATTTTAATATAATGTTTTGATGTATGATAAGCCCCATCCTCCGAGATATTTTGACCAGTAGGATTATATAAACTATATTATATAAAATTATTAAATATATAAGCAAATAAGTTAAAATTACAAAATAAATGTGTAATACTTAAGTAGATTAAAAATCAAATACCTTTGTACTTTTACTGGAGTAAAACTGAAAAGGAGTAGTTAATACTTTTACTGGAGTAATTTTTTTTATTAGGATATCTGTACTTTCACTCAAGTACTTGATTTTGTGTACTTCGTCCACCACTGACTCCAGGTAATTTTCGAAGTTGTTCTTTCTTTGTGTTCTGCAGCTCATGACTAATATAAGAAGTGAAGACTCATTTCAGTCTGAGGTCGACGCTCCCTCTCTGATCTTCTGGATGAAGGTGTGACTGTTGGTTAGTATTAGGCGCCGAGGAGCTGTGGGACATGAATGTTTTTAAGCAACGCCCAGAGAAACAGTGCGACCGGAGCTCAAACGGTTAAATTCAGCCATCACCACCCATCGCCTCCGTTTGCTTAAGTGTGTTAGTGGGTTATCTGTCCAAAGACTAGTAATCTTTATCAAACATGCCGAGTCACCTCCCTTCAACTCTAGTGAAGACTGACTGATGGTTTTGGGAAATTACAATGTGTAAAAGCACCACAAATAAACATCCCGGTTTCAGTCTAAAGGGTTCGACAGTCTGATGTCAGAGAATCTCTGGAGGGTTTGAATTCTTGATAAGAAGGTTCTGTTATTTTTAAGAATGAATTCAGAGTAGTGTATTAGAACACACTGTGCTCTACACTGTATCCCATAATGCAAAGTGCTCATCATGCTTATGGTTCATATTGGCTGAATTTTTGCCTAAGCTTGGACCGAAAATGCAAAATAACCAAATTTTGAATGATATAAAATGAGGTCATCAGGGCTGTGCGGCATTCAGAATTGATTTCCTGTTTACTGAGATAGCAAACAGGATGAAGAATTGCAATTTGATTTCGGTAAAATACTTCAACATTTTATCAAACGCCTGGCAACCATCCAAAATGTCCAAAAAACTGCATACTAAACCAACATGCTAAAACCACTTTAGCAACTGCCTAGCAACCCTTTAAAACATTCAACATTTGTGAATCAGCATGGAAGAACACTTGATTTTCCAGAATGCACTGCAGCTATGTATTAACTTATTTTGAGCATGGTGTGTTAAAGTCATATCAGAAACACAATATTTACAAGTTGAATGTGCATGTGCATTCCCCAATTGTAAGTCGCTTTGGATAAAAGCATCTGCCAAATGACTAAATGTATGAAATGTATAAAAGTCACAATTTGA
Source organism: Barbus barbus (assembly GCF_936440315.1). Classification (NCBI taxonomy): domain Eukaryota; kingdom Metazoa; phylum Chordata; class Actinopteri; order Cypriniformes; family Cyprinidae; genus Barbus; species Barbus barbus. Next base: position 39,559,195 of record NC_136732.1, on the reverse strand, counting down.
GTGCAGTGTCTGTAATGACTTTAGATTTAATAAATTTGTTTTTTGTTTTTAAATATAAGTTGCATATTTAAAATAATAGAATTTTGTTCATGCAAGTTTACAGCACCTTCATGAATTGAAAAAAAAAAGTAAAAAGCAATTGATGCACATCCTTTATTCATAATTTTGTAGAAGTAGAATTTAAAAAATTCTACATTCTGTCATTCAAATTCAACTTCCAATTCAATCAAAACTTGCATACTACTGTCTGAAATGTTGTTAAACATAGGCAACATTCACTATGTAGTGTGCAGTTTGCAGTAGTATTTAATTCTGAACACAGTTTTACAAGCTCGTCTCATTAAAGAGCAGCAGAACTGTGGGAACTATAAAGAGCAACTAACTAACCATAACACAACTGTAATGAGTCTTAATAAGCACCGGTAATTAGTCAGCTCTCTGTCTGTTCACTTTGTTTCCCCTACATCTGTCTGTTCCTCTGATCTTTTGAATGTGAAATTCATCACTTTTTCAGACATTTGTTAATGTTCTCAGGGATGTTGGAGGTTCAGACCTGATGACTTTAACATGTTAAAGAAATAGTTCACCCAAAAATGAAAATTTACTCACTGTCAGGCCATCCAGATGTAGATGAGTTTGTTTCTTCATAGTTGCTCACCAATGGATCCTCTGCCGTGAAAATGAGTCCAAACAGCTGATAAAACCACAATAATCCACAAGTAATACACACCATTCCAGTCCATTAACACTTTGTGAAGTAAAAAGAAAAAATTCCATCATTAAAACCGTCGCTTTCAGCTAAAATGCAAGCCCATAATATTGCTTTCTCCTGTGGAAACATTGTCTTATCTGAATCAGGAGAGAAATCTGCACAGATCAAGCACAGTTCACAAGCCATAACAGTCCAAAACAAATATGTGTGAATTTTGGTGTGAGAGATAACAGGAGTTGGATTTTTACTGGAGGAAGTCTTATTATGGATTGGTATTTTGGCCATAACTGAAATTCACGATGGATTTTTTTTCACTTCACAAGACATTAACTGATGGACTGGAGTGGTGTGGATTATTGTGATGTTTTTATCAGCTGTTTGGACTCTCATTCTGACGGCACCCATTCACTGCAGAGCATCCATTGCTGAACAAGTGATGTAATGCTACATTTCTCCAAATCTGATGAAGAAACAAACTCATCTTAGACAGCCTGAGGATGAGTGAATTTAAATGATGCACGCCTTACTAATTACAAAAATACGACCGAAATATGAACGGGAACGAGATGTGGTGTGACATTAACTGGTAATTAGCATTGGTCTTGACACCTGTCCCTCAGGAAACCTGGGAAATTAAAACTTTGAGTACAAATGAGTCAGACTCAGCCTCGATCCCCTCAGCCAGTGTTAAACTCTCAGTTGATGTGTTGATAATACAGACGCGGCTTCCTGACGTACAGGACCTTCAGCAGGATGTTGTGGTCGCAGTGGAAGTGAGATCGGTTGATACGCAGCCTACGGTCTGTCTCTGGAAGATGTTTGTACTCTTCAATGAATCTCAAAGGCGTGTGTTTGTGAGACTTCATGGTTAAACTGATAGACCATGCCGCTTTTGACGTCCTGTCGAAATTCAGGTCTCCGTCAAAGCGTTTTGCACGCAGACGTGTCATCGTAGCGGCAGTGCTCACGATTGACATATGAGCTCATTGAGACTTAGTCAGAAAATTTTCATTGCTTAAGTGATGAAAATAACATGCATCTTGGCTTGAGCATGTTAACCTATAGACATGCTTTGATCTCATCACAGCACAGAGGGACAAAACCTGATTCGCCTCCGTGATGGAACACAAAAGTACTCAGAAATGTGGCCTGTCTGCTTGACCTTTGTCTGCACAGGAAGCTGATGGTGAGGGCAGGAGAGTTTCTGTAGGAGCTTTTGACCCGGGCAGCTCTGATGTTGCATTTATGTTGGCAGATCTTTACTTTCAGTGATGCAACAACAAAATAGTGCCGTTTTAACTGATTTAACAGACTTTCCATGCACATACTCAGGGTCCACCATGAACTTTTTGGCACACTAGATAAAGGTGGTTGAATTGAAACTTTGTTTTGCACTTTTGTTCCTGTGACAATGGAAATATTCTGTTGTTGTTGTTTTTATCGTGTTGTGACTGACAACTCATTGTGTCACGCATGATGTGTGAGATGAGTTTATCTTGTTTTGGTTGACATGTATAAGATGAGTCTGTCTCTGTGTCCTGGTGAAACGACATCTCAAAAATACTCATTTCAGTTTCTCACAACTTTGCTTGGTGGTTTAATGAGAGGATTACTTAATGTGTTATCACCAGTGGGGTTAACTGAAACTTAAAACTATTCAAATATATATATTTTTTTGTTTTGTTAATTAAAATCAAGCTGAAATAAAAGAAATAATATTATTTTTTGAAAATTCTAAAATTGAAATAAGTATAAATGGAAGATAAATGGAAATATAAAAAAAAAAACTAATAAAAAATACAAAATGTGACAGAATTACTGGGAAAAACCCCCACTTAAAATTCAAATGAAAATTGAAAATATAAAAACAAAAGCTAATAAAAAAGCTAATAAATATTATATAAACAATACTACAATTAGTATTTTTCTGTGTCTCTGTGAAGCTACATCTCAGAAACTAATTTCAATTCCTCACAATTTTGTTTGGTGGTTTAATATGAGAAATATTTTTTTGTGTTGCCACCCCAAAAATAAAACTATTTAAATGTTTTCGGTAATTGAAATTAAATTTAAACAAAATACAATTTTAGATAAAAAAAATGTATGCAAAATATAATAAAGATGACAAAAGGACAACATAATATATAATATCATATATAATATTGAATTGAAAAGTGAAAATAAGCAAATTCACAATAAAATAAATGCTATATAAATAACAGTAAAACAACACTGATGTCAGTTCTAGAGAAAAATGTCCTTGAAACACGTGATTTAAAGTTAAAAAGAAATGTAAGTCGAGTCTTGTTAATCTGTATAGTGCTATTTACAATGTGTGTTTGTTTCAATATCAGTAGTTTTCCAGTAAAGTCATCATGAAAAATGTATTTTTAGTAGCTGTTTTTTTAGTTGAATCTCTCACTTACTGTAACTCACATTAGGAAAGGCTAGATCATTCTCACTAATGGATGTAAGCCCAGTGTGTTAATGTTTCCATCCAGCTTTTTTATTTACTTACCAGTGTTTAATCACATTTGGTACTTGTCGAGTGTTCATTTTAGACAATGCTTGCATGTTTATTTCATTTCGTTCAAATTCATTTCTACCTTTCTTACACACTCTTCTTCTTCTTTTTTTTTTTTTTGGCATCCTGTGAACCAGAAACACAACATGCGTGTGTTTGATGGCCAGCTGAAGTGGAGGAAACGTCAGTGGGCCCGCGGCACTCCACTCCTCCGTGTGCGTGTGTAACATCACTTACTCAAGCTGTGTGTGTGTGTTCTTGTTTTAATGGTCCACCTGGACCCAGTGGGTTGGTACAAGCTGCCTGCTCACTCGCTCAGTCCAACTGCAGTTACTGTTGGGCACGATAGATGCTCATTTGATGTGGTTTCTCAAGAATCAGCTTAGATATTTTGTTTGCTTTGAAGACTGAACTCCCAACCACACAAACACTCCACTTTCTCTCCCACTTCATCGCTCTTTTATCCTCCGTGCTGTTTAAAGGTTGTTGGAATGTGATCTGATAGCGTTTATATCACTGCTCACATCTCACAGGAATGAGATTTTGATCTGCAGTGGCCACGTTCCAACATTTTGATTGACACCTGAACCAGCGGCTAGACTTTTCCGTTATGATTGACATCTGTGGCTATCGTGGCCACACCCTTGTGTTTTAATTGACACCGGACACTGTGTGTACTGCACGTGGCGTGACACAACACGACAAAATACTATAGAACCCATTATAATCAGGGATGCTGTCTACACTGGATGCAGTGCAACACGACATGACAAATCCCTGACGGTAAACTGCTTCCTTGTTCTGACACAAAGTTCAAATGATTTACAGTGGTTGCTTTGTTGCATCCAGTGTAGACACTGCGCCGCAACAACTGTCGCATCTGGCGTAGACATGGTGTGAGGCTATTGGCCACGCCTTTCCATAATGATTGACACCTGAGGTTAGTGGCCAATGGCCATGCCTTTCCATAATGATTGACACCTGAGGTCAGTGGCCACACCTCTCTTATGATTGACACCTGAGGTCAGTGGCCACACCTCTCTTATGATTGACACGTGAGGTCAGTGGCCACACCTCTCTTATGATTGACACCTGAGGTCAGTGGCCACACCTCTCTTATGATTGACACGTGAGGTCAGTGGCCACACCTCTCTTATGATTGGCACCTGAGGTCAGTGGCCACACCTCTCTTATGATTGACACGTGAGGTCAGTGGCCACACCTCTCTTATGATTGACACCTGAGGTCAGTGGCCACACCTCTCTTATGATTGACACCTGAGGTCAGTGGCCACACCTCTCTTATGATTGACACGTGAGGTCAGTGGCCACACCTCTCTTATGATTGGCACCTGAGGTCAGTGGCCACACCTCTCTTATGATTGACACGTGAGGTCAGTGGCCACACCTCTCTTATGATTGACACCTGAGGTCAGTGGCCACACCTCTCTTATGATTGACACCTGAGGTCAGTGGCCACACCTCTCTTATGATTGACACGTGAGGTCAGTGGCCACACCTCTCTTATGATTGACACCTGAGGTCAGTGGCCACACCTCTCTTATGATTGGCAAGTTCCCAAGCTCATCCATTACAACTGACACACAGATTTCTAATTAATTTAAACTTTGTTAATAGCCAGTATTGATTTAGCGTTTTGCTAACCTAATGACACATTTTTTTATTTTTAAAAATTTCATTAATTAAAAAAATCAACACATATAAATTTAATATAAACATATAAACATTGATTTTTTTGAAGACATTTAATCACTTGCTGTTTTATAGCTCGGACGTGTATTTTAGTATTATCTTTAGCTTTCATGAGAAATAAAACAGGGCCAAATTTCACTAGTCATCATCCAGTAAGAATTTAGAGCTAGAAATTAAAATGAATGTTGAGAGCAGCTCTGATCATTGGATAAGAAATGTTTAAGTTCATGTTGAGATCTCTGGCTTTTGTGTCTTAGAGAAACAACTGAGATGTTAGAGAGATCTTCTTTGTGATTTTTCTTTCCAATGGCTCGCTCTCTCTCCATCAGTGAGTCTACATTAGCAGCTCGGTCTCCTGGAAAGACAGACCAGACGGACAAACAGGAAGCAGCTGTTGCCAGGGAAACAGGCTGCGGAGCGTGGGAGAGATTGTGAGGTAAGAAAGGAGAACAAATGAAGGAAAAAATAGATAGAGGGAATGAAGCCGAGCTGGAGAGATCTAATTAAATTCTGACAGCGAGGGAAAAAGGCCACGTGTGTGTGTGTGTGTGTGTGTGTGTGTGTGTACCTGCGTCTGTAGCTGGGAATAGATGGAATGATGCAAAGTGTGTCCAAACCCTGGCAACTAGACCTTTATAGATCAATCTATCGTTCTCTCTCTCTCTCTCTATCTGTCTGTCTATCCATCTGTCGTTCTGTCTGTCTATCTATGTTTCTACCTGTCTATCTGTCTGTCTGTTATATGTTTATTCATGACATTTGCAGAAACAATGAGTTATTCATAGTGGACTGGAGCAACAGAACATTTCTGACAGACAACATGGAAAAATTTCAGTAGGTAAAAGTAGAATTAGGAACTACACCCCTCCACAAGCACACACACGACTACACACACGTTCACAATATAACGCACACACATGCATACACCCAAACAGACACGCACCCACACACTCAAATTTTTGAGAAACAGCAGTCACATGGTTCAGTTCGTACGTCAATGAAGCTCAATGTTGCTTAATCCTCCTCCCAAACCACAGGAAATTACATCATGGCTTCTCTGGGCCTCCCAATTGGCCAATTATCATCAGAGGAAACATCTTAAAGATTCATATGGAGGAGAAGATGGAAAAAAATATCACATACAGACACACACTTAAGTTTCCACACAGGAGGCAGTTAAAGGAAGTAGATGTCGTATTGTGTGTTTACTCATGTTGAGCTGGCCAGAGGATTGATGGATGGATGACAGCACTATCTTTCCATCTCTGGTGGACGGAACGGATGGAAATTAATACATTTTGACCCAGTTATGTATTTCTAATAAGTTAGTTTTTACTAGTAAACTCATTTTTTAAGGTGATCTGGCATTTAATATCACTTTAATATCACAAACAAACAAGACTTTGATTAGCATGTTGAAACACAAACACACTATCACACGATATACCGCTATAGAAATATATAGTGTTCAATTAAGTGTTTGGGGACGGTAATGTTGTTTCATATTTTGAAAGACGTCTCTTCTGCTCACTGAGGCTGCATTTAATTCATGAAAAATTGTGAAACATTATTATAATTTAAAATAAATATTTTCTATGTGAATATATTGTACAATCTAATTTATAAAAAATATGCATATGAAGCTGAATTTTCAGCAGCTATTCATCCATTTTTCAGTGTCACACGATCCTTAAGAAATTGTTCTAATATGCTGATTTGCTTATTTATTTAATACAATAGAATAAAATATTTTCATTATAGGCCTATTCGATTATGGATTTCTTCATGTGTAATTGGAACTTGTGAATAGCGAATTTCATAGAAATATAATAGACAACAAGATCCTGGAACAAATTATGTGCATTCGTGTAGGAAATCTAATGTGTGTGTGTGTGTCTATTCAATAGGGGCTTTCCTTTGCTTCTTACTCACCACTATGGTAAAAATTTAAACACACATTGTCCTCCTGGACCACCGTGAAAGCAGGTCAGACCTCTTTGATGGAGAGACCACATAGAATCTCTTTGTGTCAAACACAAACACAGTTAACCGAGAGCATACCACAGATTTCTAGTGTTTTATGTAAGATGAATTGTGATGACTTTGAGTTAACCTTATGATTTCCAATATTAAAGTTGCCTTGCACATGAAGAATGGAAAACAAAAGCTGTCCGTTGTGATTAAAATATTAATGATATGATAATGTTGTGATGCTTTAAATATTATTTATCCAGATATTGGACGTGTTTGGGAAAACTGGTAATAAATCAGGAATGTGAATGAGGATCAGATTAGGACTCTTCCTTTCATGTTAGACAGACACAAGTGTTTAAGTGTTTATAATTTCCGCGGGCTGTGAACTGAATTCCTTTCCTCTTACGCGCGCCTGGGCCTCTTTCCCGCGTAAATGCTCCCGTCAATCAAAGCAGAGATAAATGGCGCGCCGGTTTGATGTCGTTCTGTTTCCAGCGGAGCGTGTGCGGGTGTTTCGGCATGTGTCTCCATCTGTCAAACGCGGTGTTTATCTGAGGCTTCTGTGTCTTTGTGAGTCGACCGCAGCACGTGTGATTCAGATCAGTGAGTCATGTAAGAGCATCGCTGCTGCGGTCACTTCAGCAATCTGTCCTCCGGAGAAAGAGAGAGAGAGAGAGTTTTGCTCCACAAACAGCCACAGACGGTGTGTTTGGGGTTCTGAGAGGGGCGGAGGAGGTTACTGCTAACTGAATTTTCTCTTATTCAGATTTCAGAATGATCTCTCCTGTTATAATAAGCGAGGCGTTCTGCACTCAAAGTGAGCGACAACAAATCTGATTCATGAAGCCTTTTAAAGTGCAAGTCCCATTACATTTATGAGGTAAAATTTGTATATGTAAATATTTTATTTCTAGGCATATATAAATAGACCTTTGATTGAGGTATATTGTTGTAATGAGCCGTGTCAATATTTTGCTAATGTGCACGGTTGATAGTCAACTGAATAAAGTTTGTCGAGTCACTTTCTACATGGTACAGTTATAAAAAAATATATATGGAACCATGTTTAACATGATCCTAGGTAAAAGGGAACATTATCGGAGCTTTGGCTAACATTCTGGCAAAGCTCTCCTCAAGTCACGAACCAATATTCTTATAGGCAACGTTCAAAAAGCAGCAAAAGTTGTCAGTCCTGTATTTGAGTCCTTAAGACGGTTACTTACGGGAGTGACAACCGCATTGTGTAACAGAACTCACACTCGTAAATTTTCCGGACTCACAACTGCATTCTCGGAAAACAAGCTCTGTGTGAACGGAACAGGACTGGACAACAGTGCGAGAGAGAGCTGCTCTGCCGCACAAATGCACGTCTACCGTTTTCATTTGTGGTTCCGGTAACTTTACAGTGACGGATGAAATGAGCTGTATGTCATCTGAAAGTTTTAGATCCAGTCAGCTTTCCAGAGACGCTTCTGCAAGTTGCTGTGTGAACGGGACATTTGAGACTCACACCTGTAAAGAAAATGCAGTTGTCAATCCCAAAAACTGACAGTGTGAGCGTAGCCATAGTAACTTTAATGGAATGTTCGCATTTTTGTCAAGGAAAACTGAGCTTTTTGAAAATGCTCTCCAAAGTGGATTCACGAGTTCACACTTGCATATAATAAATAGAATAAAGACTATGGCGTATTTGGCGTGATGTCCGAGGGGAGGGCTCCGAGCTCGGAACATTGGCCCGAACCCAGAGTACCCCCCCCCATAGGTTAGGACAGGAATAGTTGTAAGTGCAGAGAAGGGGTGGTGGAGGGGTGCTGGAAAACTGTCAATGAACAGAGGTGAGCCTGCTGTGTATATATACACAACTCTTATCTTGTTAACTGGGTTGATTACTGATTGTGCTCCTCTCGTGTTAATTGGGTTAATTGTCTGAACGTGCTCCTCCCGAACTTTGTTAATAAAACATCATTAAATTTGAAAATGCCGTTTTCGCGTTGAAGTGTGGACTGTAAAAACTGAGGCTTTTTAAAAACTATGACACATGTTTAGTCATGTGACACATATTTTACCAGTAGATAACTATGTTTATACCGGTATGTGTTACTTTGTACACTATTCATATCACAGTCCTGCAAAGGTGACAGAATTCGCGATTGTTGTTTGCAGCAAAACATGAGGGCACTTGCGTTTAAGATCAGACATAAAATTGTGCGCAAGTGCGACATGGATGCATCAGTGAATGTGAGATATTTTCCTAAATAAAATGATCCTGCCAGAAGAATTGCATGAAAACATGTCTACATGACCATCTGTACTGTCTCAGTGAACTTTTTTGAGGCTTTACGCATGTGCAGTAAAGTGAATGTATCTTTTAGCATTACATTTAAAAAGCTGGACATGTTGAGCATTTCGAGAACATTCAAAAATAGTGTTTTCATAACTAAATGGTGACGTTGGCAAAACGTTCTTAGAATTTCTTCTTTTTTTTTTTTTTTTAGCTAGGGTTTACCCAGATCAGCACATGCTCCGAAATCAACAGTCCCATCAACCAATCAGCTTTCAGAGGTACGTTTAGAACTGTGATTGGTGTCTTTCTCAGGTAAACAATTTTGTGTCTCTGCACAATCATCTGAAGTAAAAACAAAAGAGAAAGTAGAGAAAAGAGTCATAATTGGAAAGTGAAAACAGATGGACGAACAGTGGTTTTCAGACAGCTGAGATTCAGCGGTGCTGGAGTATTCTGGGAAACGGACGAGTGTGTGTGTGTGTTTGTGTGTGTGTTCGTTTTCTTCTCCCCCATGTGGATCAATAGAAATCTGAAGTCAATTACACACACAGATATTCCATTTGAGCAGATCTCTGATTGTATAGAGCAGCTGCAGTGCGTCTGTATCTCGCTCAGGGAGTGGAAATGTAAGGCACACCCATCCATGACTCACTCAAGCACACTGTAGGAAAACCTCACCACACCAGAGGATGTTGTGTGTGTATTTTTGTGTGTTTGTGTGTGTGTGTGTGTGTGTGTCGGTTGCAGCTGTGCATTTAGTTTTTCAATAAATAACTGTGGCACTATTCCTCCTGCAGTTAACGGAACAGATTACTGTAATGTGTGCTGCACTTTTGGCTGCTTTTGAATTTATTTTACTGGAATAGCTATAAAGCAGCCTGGTTTCCGTCATTAGCTCAGGATGTGTTGTGGTTTGAATTCAGAGATGGTGTTTAGATGATTACGGGCACAACAGAGGAATAAACGCTCGCGTCTGTCTGACAGCCAATAGCTGTAGGCTTGTGTTGATGCCTCTCAAGGCTAGTTCACAATACAGGATTTTAAGCCCGATTTGCAAATTAATGAGCTCGCTGACTGGTCGGGATGTAATCGGGGGAAAATCTGCAGGTGATCGGCGCTCCGCGATCTTTATGTGTGAACTACACAACGATGCATTAAAGACGCTCGCCGACACCTCACCGATGCCAGACAAATATCTAGCATGCCAAATATCTGGACCGGTCGGCCGACTCGACATCACGTGGTGTCAGGTGTGGTGACGAGCTACAGCCAATGAAAGAGCAAGGCATGGGTTGAGGTCACCGGAAGAAAAACAGCAGCAACTTATATTTTTGCACATAAGCATCTTTCACTCTCTTTCACAGGCTTTTGGCTGCTATATTTTTTATTAACCACCAATAGTTACTGTTGCCATGACCGACAAACACTCACACTACACTCTCACACGCAGTGAAAAACACATCGCAGAGCAAAGAGGAAACACACACAGACCGAGCAGGTTACTGCTGATATGAAACAAGGTCTCAGGACGCTCAGCTTTTATATTGAGTCATTTTTAAAGAAATTCAAACAATAAATACCTTTTTGTGGCTCTTCAATGTGTCGTGACAGATCATTGTATTGCCTCAGTTCAAACACATGAACCGATCGTCTTTTCATATTTATTTAATGCACGAAATGAACATGAATAAACATCAGAAGGTGTTTAATTTCAACCGCGGAACACACCATTTTAAGTCCACCGAAGTTAATCTACTCTTCTGATTTGTGGTTAAGGCTAGAAGGGATACAGCTGCGGCTACTGGGCATGCGCATTTACATATTTTCCGAGCTGACAATATAATGTGAAACCTATGAAAATGGTTTTAAAAAGCACATAGTGCCATAGTTTCACCACTTTGCGAGTGTCGCAGTGACCGTCTTTCTGCAGTAAAGGACCTGTCATAGTTTAATGAGTGGAAGATGACATGAAGCTCGCGGTTAACCTGCATTGAAAACAGATGAGCTGCATGTGCATATACAGCTCCTGATCGGGGCGAAGGTCACGGGATTTTGTCCACAGATTGATAGGAGCACACTTTTTTAACATATTATTTTATTATTTAACACTCAGCATTTAACTTTAGCGCTGCAAGCCATGCATACAGTGCATGAGCAGATTTTCTGGTAAGCAAAACAAGCACTTTTAAATACCTCAGCTTATTGCCGTTACCGTGACAACAGCACAGTTTAACCCTCCGCACATATTTATATTTAGTTACATTGAAAAACTTTCAATTCAGTCGATCTTTTTCACCCCGTTTTAACATGTATTTCTATGAAGACTGGACAGCTGTCAGGCAAGATGGCGGATAGCAGCGGTTCTGATTGGTCAGATCACCTTTCAATCAAGCTCTTTGCGAACGGTCAATTCTCGCGTGTTTTCATGACAAAACGTGGTTTAGGGACTGAATCGAGTTGTTGGGTGACAGAGTTGTTGTCAGCTCCTATAGTGTGTAACCCCTGGTTGCGGATCATTTACATAGAGTCAGGTAGTGTGAACACCACAAGGACTAAAAGACAGACAATCAAGTCATGTAGTCTGAACGGCACAGCGATCTGCCGACGGGTAAAGTCCAGTAGTGTGAACTTGGCTTAATTTGCAACATGAAGTGACAAGTGATAAAAGTTGGTGTTTTTGCCCTATCTATCTATCTATCTATCTATCTATCTATCTATCTATCTATCTATCTATCTATCTATCTATCTATCTATCTATCTATCTATCTATCTATCTATCTATCTATCTATCTATCTATCGTTCTGTCCATCCATCCAGCTGTCCATTTGTCCATCTGTCCACCATTTATCCATCCATCTATCCGTCATCTAACCACCATCCATCCATCCGTCTGTTCTTCTACCATCATCCATCCATTCATCCATCCATTTGTCCATCTGTCCATCCATTATATGTGTATCCATCCATCTATTCATCCATCAGTTTATCCATCTGTCCCCTTTATCCATCCATCCATGTGTCCATTTGTCCATCTGTCCACCATCGATCCATTCATCCTTCTATCCACCTGTCATCTAACCATCATCCTTCCATCCATCCATCCATCCATTTGTCCATCTTCCATTCATTCATCCATGTGTCCATCTGTCCATCATCCATCCATCCATCTATCTATTCGTACATCCACCCATCTGTCCATTTGTCCATCTGTCCATCAGCCATCCATCCGTCCATCTATCATTATCAGTTCATCCATCCATCCATCCATCCATCCATCCATCCATCCATCCATCCATCTATCCATCTATCTATCTATCTATCTATCTATCTATCTATCTATCTATCTATCTATCTATCTATCTATCTATCTATCTATCTATCTATCTATCTGTCTACCCATCCATCCTTCCCTCCTTCCATTTATTCATCCATCCATATGTCCATCTATTCATCCATCATTCATCTGTGCATCCATTTGTCCATCTGAGCATAATCCATTCAACCATCTGTCCATCTCTCCATCATCCATCCATCCATCATTCATTGGTCCATCCATCCATCCATCCATCCATCCTTCCATCCATTCCTCCATCCATCCCTCCATCCCCATCTGTCCATCCATCCATTCCTCATCCCCATCTGTCCATCCATCCATTTATTTGTCCATCTGTGCATTCATCCATCTGTCCAGTTCAGTTTCATGCAGTATGTTTCAGTTCTGCTGTGGTTCAGTTTGCTCTGATGGTTCACAAATCACTCAGCTCAGCTCTTTGAGCACCAGTGTTCAGCATATGATCAGGATGAATCACACGTTGATGTTTGCTCGTGTCCAGTGTGTCTGTGTCCCGTGGTGACCCGAGCACAACACGGCTTCAGTCTGAGTGCTGGGTGGGTCACGTGTGGGCTCTGACCTCATAAAGCGCACGTGATAAGCGGCTCTCTAATTGGCGCTTGTGCGGTTTGTGCGCTGACCGAATTTGCTACACAACAACAACACCAGCCGCAAATATGCCATAAAAGAGAAAAATAATGAGTCTTTGATGGTTTCAGCAGACGTGAGCTCCAGAAATAGGACCGGCTCCAGAGAGAAAGTGGCTCCCGTTCTCGGCCATGTGGCTTTCAGTTTTCAGTAAATGCATTTTTTAACAGGGTCTGTTCCCACAGCCATCTGAGGACGTGAATAATAAAACAGCAGCAACAAAGATAAGATGTGTAGAGAGATGTGCATGAAGGAAATCACTGACGGACCATTTGAAGGACAGGAATGCATAATGTTCAGTGTGAGCATGTGGAAAGAAATGTGTCAGATTGAAAAGTAGAAATACAGCAAATTCAGTTTCTTGAAACACAACTACGCCTGTCTGTTTGTGAATATCATTGGTCACAGATGCCTATTAGAGTGCAGGGCTGAAATTAAATTTTTATCAACTTGGCAGAACGTCTCTCAACATCCCTACTGAAACTGATGAATTTGCACTATTTTCTAAGTAAATTCTAGGTTTTAGTTTCTGGTTGGTAAAACAAATGTTAGCAGCCTTTTTAAGTGGTGTGTCAGGTTAATGGTTATAGTTTTTATTTTACATTTTAAAGAGCTCATCTAGCTCAATAGTATATACCTTGAACTCGGTGTAAGTTATAATGGATAAACACCTGCCAAATGCATAATGTAAAACATAAGTATTTTGCAAATCGTACATTTTATTTATTTTAATTCAGTTTTTATTTCTTTACTTATTATTCAAAATAATTTATTAAAAACTAACTAGATTTATTTGGTGTTAATTACATATCACATAGATAAGTTAATATTTTTTATATATATAAAAAACATTTATTTAATTTAATTTCTTTTCAGTAAAGGTTATATATATATACATTATGTAATTTATATATATTAAATATTGAGTTTAATTTTATTATTTTATTTATAAGTTTATTTTTTAAGTTTATATTGATTTATAATTTAATCACATTTAGTTAGGAAGGTAGTTTCTTCATATTTTTATTATTTATTTATTTTAAATAATTAATTAATTTACTTTTTAATCAGGTTTTACTTTAAATCATTGTTTTATATATATATTTATATTTATGTTATATTAATGAATCTTTCTCTGTCAATTTTCATTTATTTTTTAACCAAACTGAATTTGCTAGCATAATCTTATTTTTGGCAGGTTTTTTTTTTTTTTTTTTTTACAATATGACATAGAGGAGAAGTACGTTGCGAAACACAATGCATTAAGACCGGCATTAAAATGTTTTCACAGGAAGAACATGTGTAATTTGTTCTTATTTTGTTTAAAGATTACATTTTTTTAATAACTTCTGCCCTTTAGAAGCTATAGGATGTTTACATGTTTTGCAGAGAACCAAAAATGTTTTTATGATTATCAATATACAGCATGTAAGGTGTATGTAAACGTATGTCCTAGTCTGTATGTACGGTCAGCACTCACGTCCGTGTTAATGTACTGTATTTGTTTAGAGTCTCTCTCTGTCCTGACATGCTCATATTCCATCAGATACAGCCCTGATTATGAAACATCTAAATATAGAAGCACTTACAGAGCTAACAAATGTGTGTGTGTGTATGCGTGTGTGTGGAGTGCTTTATTACAGTAACTAGACCAGAGCAGGTGCAGACCTAATCAGACACAAACACACACATTAAAAACAACATGTGTGTTTGAAAGTCACTGAACCGCTGATAAAGTGTTTCGCTCCTAGATTGTGAACATGACAGGACAGAGCGAGAGAGAGACAGGCTTTGAAACAGAAAAACTGATGACTCACCAGGCTTCCCAAAACCCCCCTCCTCCCTTCCCGCCTTACGGGAAATGGAATGTTTTCCTTTTTTCCCTCTCACTCCTTCACAGGGAGAAAAGCTCTTCTGACAGGCGCCGGGGTCACGCGCTGGCCGAGTGTTTGTGTGCGGGACCATCGTCTCTCTGCCACTGCGGGGGTCCGGGGCCGTTAACTGTGAAGAATATTGTTGTGTGCGTGTGTGTGTGTGTATTGCTCAGTTCAGTGGGTTATGACACGTCAATCTTTTAGATGCCACGGACCCACAAAAATTATCATTCTCACCCTAAAATTTACAAGGCAGCTATATCCTTTCATATATAAAGACAAAAAAAAAGTTAATTACTTTGTAACAATTTATACTGTGAAAAAAATAATATTTTGTGTAATATATGTGACCCTTGAGCACAAAAGCAGTCATAAGTAACAGGGTATTTTTGTAGCAATAACCAACAATACATTGTATGGGTCAAAATGACGCATTTTTTTAATGCCAAAAATCAGAATCAGAATCAAAATGAGCTTTATTGGCCAGGTATGTTTACACATACAAGGAATTTGTTGTAGTGACAGAAGCTCCACAGTGCAACAGAAAGACAGCAACAGATAATACAGATAATAAAATAATAATATCCAAATAGGCAATGTACAAAGCAGCAAAAGCACAATATATAATATAGACAACTATGTATGTACAGGTCAAGTATGTGCAAATTAGAAATGAGAAATAAAAATAAAATAAGTGAGTGTGGTGAATGGATAGTGTATTATAGTTTTGTGTTCCACGTTTATTGTTGGGTGTTCATGAGATGGATTGCCTGAGGGAAGAAACTGTTCCTGTGTCTGGTCGTTCTGGTGCTCAGAGCTCTGTAGCGTCGACCAGACGGTAACAGTTCAAAGAGGGAGTGTGCTGGGTGTGAGGGGTCCAGAGTGATTTTACCAGCCCTTTTGCTCACTCTGGATGAGTACAGTTCTTGGAGAGTGTGGAGGGTTGTACCAATGATTCGCTCAGCAGTCCGGACTACCCTCCGTAGTCTTCTGAGGTCAGATTTGGTAGCTGAGCTGAACCAGTCAGTTATTGAAGTGCAGAGGAAGGATTCAATGATGGCGGAGTAGAACTGTTTCAGCAGCTCCTGTGGCAGGTTGAACTTCCTCAGCTGGCGAAGGAAGTACAACCTCTGCTGGGCCTTTCTGACAATGGAGTCAATGTGAATATCCCACTTCAGGTCCTGAGAGATGGTGGTGCCCAGGAATCTGAATGACTCCACTGCAGTCACTGGTGAGCGCAGTGGGGTTTCTCCTGAAGTCCATGATCATCTCCACAGTTTTGAGCGTATTAAGCTCCAGGTTGTTAAGACTGCACCAGACAGCCAGCTCCTTAACCTCCTGTCTGTAAGCAGACTCGTCACTGTCCTGGATGAGGCCGATCAGTGTGGTGTCGTCTGCAAACTTCAGGAGCTTGACAGAGGGGTCTTTAGAGGTGCAGTCATTGGTGTAGAGGGAGAAGAGCAATGGGGAGAGTACGCAGCCCTAAGTGAAGTGAAGTGACCCATACTTGGCATAATTTAACCCATCCAACGTGCACACACACAGCAGTGAACACACACCTGGAGCAGCCATTTATGCTGCGGCGCCCAGAGAGCAGTTGGGGGTTCGGTGCCTTGCTCAAGGGCACCTCAGTCGTGGTATTGAGGGTGGAGAGAGCGCTCACTCCCCCCACCTATAATCCCTGCCGGCCCGAGACTCGAACCGGCAACCTTTGGATTACGAGTCCGACTCTCTAACCATTAGGCCACGACTTCCCACGGAGGAGCTCCAGTGCTTATGGTACGAGTGCCGGATGTGAATTTACCAAGCTTTACTAACTGCTGTCTGTCTGTCAGGAAGCTGTTGATCCACTGACAGACAGAGGTGGGGACGGAGAGCTGAGTTAGTTTATTCTGAAGGGTTTCCGGGATAATGGTGTTAAAAGCGGAGCTGAAATCCACAAACAGGATCCTCACATAAGTCCCTGGTCGTCCAGATGCTTCAGGATGAAGTGCAGTCCCATGTTGACAGCATCATCCACAGACCTGTTTCCTCTGTAGGCAAACTGCAGGGGGTCCAGTAAGGGTCCAGTGATGTCCTTCAGATAAGCCAAAACCAGTCTTTCAAATGATTTAATGGCTATAGACGTTAGAGCCACAAGTCTGTTGTCATTAAGTCCAGTAATTTTGGGTTTCTTTGGGACGGGGATAATGGTGGAGCGTTTGAAGCATGAGGGGACTTCACACAGCTCCAGTGATCTATTGAAGATCTGTGTGAAGATGGGGGCCAGTTGGTCAGCACAGGATTTCAAACAGGCTGGTGACACACCGTCTGGACCAGGTGCTTTCCTTCTTTTGTTCTTCCTGAAGACCTGGCACACATCTTCTTCGCTGATTTTAATTGTAGGTGTGGGGGAGAGAGGGGTTGCTGGAGGTGTTAATGGTTGTGTGGAGAGGTGTTCAGGGCGGGTGTGGGGTGTTTTTTCAAGTCGTCTGCCAGGTGTTGATTCTCCAGAGCGCTGGGGGATGGTAACTTGTAACTGGTGATATACTTCATGCCTTTCCACACTGAAGCAGGCTCACTGGAAGATAATTTTTTCCTTAGCTTGTCAGAATAATTCCTCTTTTCCACTCTGATCTCCTTTTCCAGTGTGTATTTGGCCTGTTTGTACAAGACTTTATCCCCCTTTCTGTAAGCATCTTCTTTGGCCTGACGGAGCTGTCTGAGTTTTGCAGTGAACCATGGTTTGTCATTGTTGTAGATTCCTGTTAGGAATGCACATATCCTCACAGAAACTGATATAAGATGTTACAGTCTCTGTGAGCTCGTCCAGATCGATGGCAGCGCCGCCACGTGATTTCTCCGCTGATTCTGCGTCGCGATCTGCTCTGATCAGCGTGAAATTAGGTAGATGAATCGCGCTGTCTGGTATGTCGCCATTTAGCCAGGTTTCCATGAAACCCAGAGCAGCAATATCCTTAAAATCATTAGGATATTAAGGAAAAATCATGTTCCATGAAGATATTTAATTAATTTCCTATCATAAATATATCAAAACTTAATTTCTGATTAGTAAAATGCATTGCTAAGAACTTCATTTGGACAACCCTAAAGGCGATTTTCTCAATATTTAGATTTTTTTGCTCCCTCAGATTCCAGATTTTCAAATAGTTCTATCTCAGCCAAAAATGGTCCTATCCTAACAAACCATATATCAATGGAAAGATTTTTTATTGAGCTTGATGATTTCAATTGACCTTTTTTGACTGCTTTGAAAAATAAAATGTGAAAAAATCTAAATATTGAAAAAAATCGCCTTTAAAGTTGTCCAAATTAAGTTTTGAGATATTTACAGTAGAAAATTTACAAAATATCTTCATGGAACATGATCTTTACGTGATATCCTAATGACTTTTGGCATAAAAGAAAAATGTATAATTTTGACCCATACAATGTATTGTGGGCTATTGCTACAAATATAACTATGCTACTTACGACTGCTTTCGTGCTCCAGGGTCACATATAACAAATAAAACATATATTTTTGAATTACATGAAAAATGTTGGATTTCTTTTTGAGACCTTTCTGAAACGCCACAGAAAATTACAGACTATTTTTCTCTGGAAAGAAAACAAAAAATATCTGGAGACATAAACTAATGTCTCCATGTTATCTGTCTAGCATATGTTTATATTGGCAGTGAACACAGCTGCTTGTTGAATAAAGTCCCGTTTAGTGACTGGGGTCACTAGTATGCCAGCAGATCTAATTAGCATTGCTCTTCAGAGGCAGGACGGTGGGGCTGTCATAAATAACCCACACTGACACTTGGACTTTCCGTTTGAAGTTGTTTGGAAGCCTGTCGTTTAACTGGATTTAATTGAATTTGTTTGACTCTTGAGAGAGCTTCTCCGGCGGGAGATGGCGTGTTTTATTACAGGGAAACTTAGGGGATTTCACCCGCATTTCTGAGCCATGATGCATGAGAGCAGCCAATGAGATCTGACGACTGAAGTAAACACTGAGAAAACTGATCCCAGAACAGACACACGGCTGCTAGTCTGAACTCAGATAATGTAGTAAAACACAGAACAAGCATGAGACAGTACAGGACAGCCCAGTACAAGCACAGCAGCTCATGCAGTGAAGCTCACCTGGAGCGCCTGTGACTGATATCAGCTGGGGGTAGTCATCGGGTCAGCAGGTTAACCCGCCGTTTGTACTAGTCTGTGCCTGTTTGAGCAGTTACCTCAGTTTGAAGGTAACTGAGGCTGACAGAATTCTGTTTGTTATGTGTAACTTCATTTTCCAATAGCAATGAGATGGTGACACCAGACACTGAGAATGAAGGTTTGTGGGAAAATCTGGTATGAGAAGATGCATAACAACATAATATACAGTTTTTCTCAGTTGCGTTAGTGCATTTCTCAGATCAGAAATGAAATTCTCAAAACTACTTGCGCAACCTCCACATCATCTAGTCACTTGTGCACATCATAAAAGCAGTTTCTCATTCTTTTGAGCAAGTTGCAGCTGCTTTGGTACATTCATGCAACTGATTATGTACATTTGTCTGCGGTTTTCCTACATTATCAGTTGCTATTGTCATGTTGCTCAAAATGTATTATAGTTCTCTGTGCTATAGTCTTACGCCTTAAAACCTCAAGTCATTAGCTCATCGTACAAGTCATTAAATGACATTAAACTGTTAAACCGGTATTTTGAACCAAGTGAATGGTATCTTACTGGTAAAAACAAAATAAAGGAAGACTTGCTTGTGTGAGTAGCACATTTGTGTAGTTCTGTAGTAGTCTGCATCAATGCCGTTTTTGTCGACAAATAAAAATGAGCCGAAAATGCCCAAAAAAGCCGAAAAACTGACGTCCTGTGTGATATGTGTGAATTGTAACGTTCTGATCTAACTGCGGGAAAACTCTACGCTGTTGCACGTTCTACAGGTTCGAACAACAGCACTTCAAACTGATTCGGAGCGGTGTGCAATAAATGAATAACATTTATGCCAGGCGACTGCTTATGAACTAATGCTGATTAATTATAGCAATGTTTACTTTACAATGCTTATATGGTAATGTGTTTTAGACGTTTGTAAGAATGCATATTTTATCTCCCTCATGCTTGAATGAACAGCCTGCAAATAAGAATTCCGGTGTATTTCGGGGATTCCAGTTACAGGAAAGAAAGAATAAGGACATTATTCGACATATTATTCAATAAATAGATTTTACTATCAGGATTATTATAGGTAACTAGAATCATAAAAAATATGCGTTAGAATTAAGCTCTATTTTGTGTCTTTTTGCACTTGAATTCTCAAAAAACACAATTATGTCAAACTGTCAGTGTAGTCATGTATTCAAGTAATAGTTGTGTGATACTTAAATGCTTAATTAATGCATTACAGTTTAACCAAAATCAGTAGATTTTAGTCGAATAAGTCTACTGTATTTTTAGTCGACTAAAATAATTCAAATTACTAAAATATGTCTAAAACTATATGATATTTTAGTCAAAAGACTAAAACTAGGTTAAATCAAAATGCTGTCAGAATTAACACTGTGTGTTGAGATGATGGGATGTACACTCAAAACTGTTTGTATTATTTGGAATATGATCAGCTGTTGCCAAAATTTTTAGTTCAACACAATATTGGCAAATTTGAGGAAATTGCATTATTAAAGTCATTCAATTCAGAAAACTACTGCTCTGATAACAAGGATATAACTAGCTACAGTATATTATTATTCATTAAATACTGTCAAATTTGCATTTTAATTCCATAGACTGCAAATTTCATTCTATATATTCAGACTTTCTTTCAGTATATTCAAACTTCATATTATAAATACCATAATTTCCTGAACGGCATGCCATAAAATAGATATAGATATATATATATATAGATAGATAGAAATAGACTAACAGACATACAAGATAGATAGATAGATAGATAGATAGATAGATAGATAGATAGATAGATAGATAGATAGATAGATAGATAGATAGATAGATAGATAGATAGATAGATAGATGCATACATACATACATACATACATACATACATAGATGGAGTCAAACCAAAAAAATATTCAGACACCAGATATAATTTTTGATATTTTTTACTAGTGGGTGCAGGATACTTTAGTTCATTTATATAAGTGAGGATAACAAAATAAAGTAAACTGTGACATATCATACCCAAAAATTCTTCCGTGGACTACCAGCAAAACTGATAAAAAAAATTGGGACCAAAAATGATTCAGACACTTTGACCTGACCATGTTTTGCTTAAGCGTTTTTCTTTAATTGCTGATGAAACACCCCACTTCTTACACCACAGACTGAACAAAATGAAGCATTGCTTGGTGATTGGTTGACCTAAATTGGTATAATCTATGATGACAGATATTCAACCAAATTAATTACACACCTTTCTATCAAAGTTATCTGATGCATTTGTTCTGACAGTTTAATGAGTTCTTGTCATATGTTATTACCATTTTCTATAACTCTAGCAAATAAACTGTGATAATGTGAGAAATGTTGAAGGAGTCTGAATACATTTTGGTTTGACTGTAGATAGATAGATATAAACAGACAGAAAGAGACACAGATTAACCGCTGTTTGAACCTTTACTCAGAGGTCAGAGGTCACAGCAGTACTGATCAGTCACAGCTGTGTGTGTGTGTGTGTGTCACCTGGTCTGGACTGCAGTCTGTAATTACACACACAGGTGTGCGACGCCTGCAGACTGTCATATAACACTTTACTGTTTTTAGTGACTGTTGCTAGGGGTGAGTCTCACTTACTTAAAAGTCCTATTCGGTAAATTACATAAAACGTTAAAAATTCTGCTGAAATCTCTCATTCTGTGTAGGAACTGACACAGTTTTAACCTTAAAACCTTGGTTTAGCCTTTATATATAAAGTTGAAAACATGACAAACGGCAGCACCACAAAATGCGAAATACTGTACATGCAGGGACTCAACTGAATCAGTGAATCATTAGTTTTTCTGAATGAACCGATTCCTATAAAAGAATCAGACTTGCCAGTGCTGTTTATAGGAGCGTGTTTGATCATAGCCTCAGCTCACACAGCTGCAGTTACAGTCCTTTCAGGAGCTGGTCGCGTGTGAATGTTGTGAATAATGTGCTGTGATGTTTAGCTCTCGGCTGAGCTGCAGATGTGCGGCTCTCAGCAGCTTTTCTCATGTCTTTGTCTCTTTCTGATACTTCTGTGTCCATGTAGGTCAGAGTTCTGCTGCGGCTTTTCCTGACCAAGCACTTCTGTGTCCAAACTTACAAACACAGCTGCATAACAGCACTGCAGGCGGGCGATAACAGTGACAGCACGAGTCGACAGTACAGCTGTGAGTGCCTTTTCTAATGTGCATATATTAAGTTGATGTTTATATAAGAGTACTGATTTCTTAATGAATCCCGCAGATTGTCACTAGTGATTCCAGGCCAAAATCAAGATCTAGTCTGATTTACTTGGATTTTTCAGGAGCATGAAACTGTGGGAACATCATAAGACATGGTTGGTTCTGACTGATGTGATGTCTAACTTGCCGAGACACATTTCTTCATGAGTGGCAGAAGCACAGAAAATGCTGTGTCAGATCAGCTGGGTCACGTGTGATGAAACTCTGGCAATGCTAATGAATTCCTAATTTGGAAGCGCTTATAGTTTCTGGGCCGAGGTTCTTCTGTGTGGAAACAGAACCTGATTTTCCAAAGCCGTCATTAGAATATTTCCCACTGAGCTGCTGTCGGTTTCCGACGGGACGCTCCAAAGTCTGTAAGCAGGACAGTAACACAAACTCATGCTTCTGTACTCATGTCAGAGTGACCAAATGAAGTCACTTTGTGCATGCAGACAATAATCAGACATGCTCCCTGTCCTCTCTCTCAAATTGGAAAGTCTGATTCATTTAAGTGAATCAGTTCATTCAGATGGTGTATTTAAATGAATCATTTTTAAAAAGAAAATTCAACAATTTGAGTCACCACACTGCATTTTTATAGTGAAATACACTCTAGTTTTTAGAGGAATAGTTCACTCAAAAAATGACTATTTGCTGAAAATGTACTCACCCTCAGGCTGTCTGAGATGTAGAAGATTTGGAGAAATGTACCATTACGTCACTTGCTCAACAATGGATCCTCTACCTCCTTTAGTGGACTTTGCTATCCTAGGTACTACCAAAAGTCCAGAGTCTTGCGACCTTAGAGAGCGGGTTGGATTATAGCGTGGTAGAAGACAAGTTAGGTACGCAGGAGCTAATCCATTTAGGGCCTTATAGGCAAGTAATAATATTTTGTAAATGATACGGAACTTAATAGGTAGCCAGTGCAGAGACTGTAAAATTGGGGTAATATGATCATATTTTCTTGACCTGGTAAGAACTCTAGCCGCTGCATTTTGGACTATCTGTAGCTTGTTTATTGAAGATGCAGGACAACCAGCTAGCAGTGCATTACAGTCCAGTCTAGAGGTCATGAATGCATGAACTAGCTTTTCTGCATCAGAAACAGGTAGCATGTTTCGAAGCTTGGCAATGTTTCTAAAATGGAAGAATGCTGTTTTTGTAACATGGGAAACATGATTTTCAAAGGACAAGTTGCTGTCTAATATAACACCCAGATTTTTGACTTTAGAGGACATTCAGTGCATCCGTCTAGTAGCAAATTGTAATACAAGAGATTCTGTGTACTGTTTTTTGGTCCAATAAGTAATATCTCTGTCTTATCTCAATTTAATAGGAGGAATTATTGGTCATCCAATCTTTTAAATTTTTTACACAATCTATTAGCTTAGATAGTTTAGAAGTTTCATCTGGTCTTGTTGAGATACATAGTTGAGTATCATCAGCATAACTTATCTCCATTATCTCCAAATGACTACAGCCCCATTGACTCCCTCTGCCAATGCATTGATGAAATTAACAGTTGGATGTGCCAGAACTTTCTTCAGTTAAACATGGAGAAAACTGAAGTCATTGCATTTGGAAACAAAGATGAAGTTCTCAACGTGAATGCATACCTTGACTCTTGGGGTCAAACAACTAAAAATCAAGTCAGAAATCTTGGGGTGATTCTGGAGACAGACCTTAGTTTCAGTAGTCATGTCAAAGCAATAACTAAATCAGCATACTATCATCTCAAAAACATTGCAAGAATTAGATGTTGTGTTTCCAGTCAAGACTTGGAGAAACTTGTTCATGCCTTTATCACCAGCAGGGTGGATCACTGTAATTGTCTCCTCACCGGCCTTCCCAAGAAGACCATTAGACAACTGCAGCTCATCCAGAACACTGCTTCAAGGATTCTGACTAGAACCAGAAAATCTGAGCATATCACACCAGTCCTCAGGTCCTTACACTGGCTTCCAGTTACATTTAGGATTGATTATAAAGTGCTTTTACTCGTTTATAAGTCACTCAATGGCCCAGGACCTAAATATATTGCTGATATGCTCACTGAATATAAACCGAACAGACCACTCAGATCATTAGGATCGAGTCAGTTAGAAATACCAAGGGTTCACACAAAACAAGGGGAGTCTGCGTTTAGCTATTATGCGGCCCGCAGTTGGAACCAGCTTCCAGAAGAGATCAGATGTGCTAAAACATTAGCCACATTTAAATCCAGACTCAAAACTCATCTGTTTAACTGTGCATTTGTTGAATGAGCACTGTGCTATATGTCCGAACTGACTGCAATTAATTTTAAGTATAATCATTTTCTTTAAATTTATTTTAAATCAATTTCTATATCATTTTAAAATTCCTTGTTTTTATTATTTTTATTTCCATGTTTTTATTTATTTTTAATGTCTATTTCACTTTCTTTTATGTAAAGCACTTTGAATTACCACTGTGTATGAAATGTGCTATATAAGTAAACTTGCCTTGCCTTGCCTAACAATGAAAACTAATCCCGTATTTTCTAATAATATTACCAAGGGGCAACATGTATATTGAAAATAGCAGAGGACCTAGGACAGATCCTTGTGGTACTCCATACTTTACTGGTGATAATTGAGTTGACTCCCCATTTAAATGAACAAAGTGGTAGCGATCGGACAGGTAGGATCTAAACCATCTTAAAGCCTGTCCTTGAATACCAGTATAGTTTTGTAATCGATCTCTGAGTGTGTCATGGTCTATAGTGTCGAACGCAGCACTAAGATCAAGTAATACTAGCAATGAGATGCAGCCTTGATCTGAAGCAAGTAGCAAGTCATTTGTAATTTTAACAAGTGCAGTTTCTGTGCTATGGTGAGGCCTGAAACCTGACTGAAATTCTTCATAGAGATCATTTTTTGCAAGAAGGAGCACAATTGAGCAGACACAACTTTTTCTAAAATTTTAGACATAAACGGAAGATTTGAAATGGGTCTGTAATTTGCCAGTTCATTAGAATCTAGTTGTGGTTTCTTAATAAGAGGCTTAATAACCGCCAGCTTGAATGGTTTTGGGACGTGACCTAAAGATAACGATGAGTTAATAATATTGAGAAGCGGTTCTTCTGCTACAGGTAACAGCTCTTTCAGCAGTTTAGTGGGTACAGGATCTAATAAACACATTGTTGGTTTAGATGCACTGATAAATTTATTTAGCTCTTCTTGTCCTATAGTTGTAAAGCACTGCAGTTTTTCTTTGGGTGCGATGAATGAAGCTGAAATACTAGACGCAGTAGAATCTACATTTGATATTGTATTTCTGATGTTATCTATTTTATCAGTAAAGAAATTCATAAAATCATTACTATTAAACTGTGGGGGAATATTTAGATCGGGCGGTGTCTGTTTATTTGTTAATCTAGCCACTGTGCTAAATAAGAACCTTGGATTGTTTTGGTTATTATCTATGAGTTTGTGGATATGCTCTGCTCTGGCAGCTTTTAGAGCCTGTCTATAGCTGGACATACTGTTTTTCCACGCAATTCTAGAAACTTCCAAGTTAGTTTTTCTCCATTTGCGCTCAAGATTACGAGTTTCTTTCTTGAGAGAATGGGTATAACTGTTGTACCATGGCGCAGTACGTTTTTCTCGAACCTTTTTCAATTTAAGGGGGGCAACAGCTTCTAATGTATTAGAGAAGATAGTGCCCATGTTGCTAGTCATTTCGTCTAGTTCATGTGTATTTATGGGTACACAGAGCAGTTGAGATAAATCAGGCAGGTTATTTGTGAATCTGTCTTTGGTGGCTGGAACAATAGTTCTGCCCGGACGATAACGCGGAGCCATATAATTAATATCAGTAATACGCAGCATGCACGATACAAGGAAATGACCAGTAACATCGTCACTTTGAGGTACGATATCTATATCGGTAAGATCAAGTCCATGCGATATAATTAAATCTAGCGTATGATTAAATCGATGAGTGGGCCCGGTGATGTTTTGCTTGACTCCAAAAGAGTTTATTAGGTCAGTAAACGCAAGTCCTAACGCATTTGTATTATCAACATGAATGTTAAAATCTCCGACAATTAGCACTTTATCAACATTAACTAATAGATAGCCACAGTAGCCAGAGCAAGAGATAGGAGAGGCAGGCAGAGTACATAAAAATGATTATCTGTGATCATTTCATTTACAATAACTGCTTTGGGTGCGAGTGATCTAATGTTTAGGAGCCCAAGCTTTAAAAATTGTTTTTGTTCATTTACTTTGCGTTTTTCTGGTTTAATCACGATCAGATTTTTTGTAGATCCTGCATTAAATTTATATTTTGACCTCGCTATTCGGGGAACAGACACAGTCTGTATAGATTGGACAATGCAAGTACTTCTATCATTTAAGTGGGTAGAACAAAAGTCATCATAGCAGTTATTTGAGAATTGGCTTACTAGTCAGATGGAGCGTAGCGTCCTGGAGATGTTGTCCGACAGGAGTTCCGCTCCGACTCTGCTGGGGTGCAGGCCATCAGCACGGAAAAGCCTAGGACGCTCCCAGAAAAGATTCCAATTATTAACAAAGAGCAGTTTCTGTTCTTTACACCATGACAATAACCATTCGTTTAAAGCAAACAGTCTACTGAACCTTTCGTGTCCTCGTCGATACGTGGGAAGCGGTCCTGACATGATGATCTTCGCCGCGGGCGATGTGCTGCGTACTGTCTCGATCAGGCTCCTGAAGTCCCTCTTCAGTGTCTCCGTCTGCCGCAGCTTGGTGTCGTTTGCCCCCGCGTGCAGCACGACAGCACCGATGCTCTCGTCGCCCTTCAGGATCGCGGGTATCTGCGCAGAAACATTGAGAACACGAGCACCGGGGAAACAGTGAGTGTGCACTTTACCTTCAGCTAACGTAGCACGGACATGCCGGACGATGGAGTCTCCGACGATCACAGCGTCGCGTTCCGTCTCGCGGAGGGGAGCGAAGCGATTCCGGGTGGAGATCTCGAAGACTGGAGGCGACGGAGGGGGAGAGGTCGTCGCCCGGGGCCTGGCTCGCGTCTTCAGTTGCTGGTACACCCAGGGTCCGTGGCGTCCCGGCGCAGGAGTGAAGGACATCTGGGAAGATCGCATCCTGGGTGCACAGGGTCTGTGCAGAGAAACACACGGAGTAGAGGTGGTGGGAGTGTTAGCAGAGCGCTGTATACTTACCCCGGACTTGTGAGCGTCAGCCCAGGATGTTTCCAGCGCGGCTCTCCGCTCTCTCAGCTGGGCCTGCTTCTCCACCAGGTCACGGATCTGCTTCTCCACGGCCTCCAGCTCCAACTGCACCGAGTGCAGCTCGAATGTGTCCTCACCTGCTCTCAAAGGTAGACACAAATCCGCCATTTAAGCAAGTAACAGTGAAACAATGGTAATGTGTGTGAATAGAGTATTAGCAATGTAAGCGAGATTAGCGGCAGCCACGCTGCCGATGCTAACGGGCTATAACCCAGACAGCAAGCAGTGTCGGCCCAGATCCGGCCCACATCTGGCCCGCATGGATTTCACACGGGCCAGATGTGGGCTGGATCTGGGCCAAAACTATGTTGCTGTCTGGGAAGCTAATAGCAGATTCGAGAAATCTAAATAAAACTAGTGATAACAAGGCGCTCTGATTGGTTTTGTCTTAGAATGCTATAGGGGATATATTCACACGTTATAGAAACGAAAATGATAGTGTATAAAATAGTTTTTAAGATAGAAAATAGACGATAAAGAATCAACTTGATGGAGCTCAAACTCAAAACACCAGTCCTGAGAGGAGAAAAGTTGTGTTCTTGTGAGAAACAAATCCATCATTAAGATGTTTTTAGCTTCAAACCTTTGATTCTGGCCGAAATATCCATAATTCAAATGAATGCTTTCTCCAGTGAAAAAGTCCATCTCCTGTTGTTATCTCACATCAAAATCCACCTAGCTGTTTTGGACTGTTTTCTCTTGTAAATCTGTGCAGATTTCTCTCCTAATTCAGATTAGACAACTTTTTCACTGGAGGCAGCTTTATTATGGATTATACCCCCGGTTTCACAGACAAGGCTTAAACCTAGTCCCAGACTAAAATGTAAGTCTGAGCTGTTTCAACTGAAAGAAGCTTGCAATGACTGATGTTAAAATATATCAGTGCCTTTGTTTTGTCTCAAGATGCACACCAGTAATGTTTTTTCCTAAGCATGTTTATAAAAATTACTTAAATGTCCTAATTGAACAATGGCCTAATCATGGCTTAGTCTAAACCCTGTCTGTGAAACTGGGCCATAGAGTTGTATTTAGCTGGAAGCAACAGTTTGATGTTAAAATATCTTCGTGACGGATTTGTTTCTTACAAACATGCAGCTTTTCACTTCACAAGACATTACTTGATGGACTGGAGTTACTTTTAGATTATTGTGATGCTTTTATCAGCTGTTTGGACTCTCATTCTGACGGCACCCATTCACTGCAGAGGATCATTGCTGAGCAAGTGATGTAATGCTACATTTCTGCAAATCTGATGAAGAAACAAACTCATCTACATCATGGATGGCCTGAGGCTAAGTTTCAGCAAATTTAAATTTTTGGGTGAACTGTTCTTCTAAATAGTAAGTTAGTATAAATGTTTCTGTTTAAGTTTGATGCTGTCACCCTAATTTAATAAAAAAAAAAATTGCGTGAAAATACATTTGATTAAATTGTACACAGTAATTTTATATATTTAAAAGAGAAATATTGATATTTAAATAGTTTCAATGCATTTAGCTAATTAGCTAATGTAAGCTAATTGTAATTTCCAAACGCGTCAGTAAGGCACCAACTCTATCCATTGTCGCGGCTCTTAAAGCACATGATAATTATGAGATTAGAGCATATGCTGTTTGGAGGCTAATTTGAGTTAATAGGCCTTTATTTAAAGTGTGTTTGTGTGTTAGTTTGGGTGTGGAAGCATCAATACGGGTATATGCGAGCAATTAAAAGCTTTGTTAGATTTGGTTTGCAGGCTTAATTTATAATCCAATCTAACTGACCTTAAAGGGTCAAGAGTGCATGCAGTGATTTAGGGAGGTGAGTTGTTCAGGTACTGGCGTGATCTTGTCTGGACTCATTTATTTATTTATATATATATATATATAAAAAAATAATTTATGTCTGTGTTTTATGTTGCGGTATTTATTTTGCTTAATTTCAGCACAGCAGGTTGTAATGTTAATGTTTATTTTATAAAATAGAATAGAAGGTAATGCATATTTATCCAGAAAATATGCATTCAATTGATCAAAAGTGACATTCAAGACATTTATACTGTTACAATAGATTTTTATTCGAAATAAATGCTGTTCTTTTGAACTTTCTATTCATCTGTGGATCCTGAAAAATAAAATGCATCGCTGTTTCCACAAAAATATGAAGCAGCACAACTGTTTTCAACACTGATAATAATCAGAAATGTTTGTTGAGCAGCAAATCAGCATATTAGACTGATTTCTGAAGGATCATGTGACTGAAGACTGGAGTAATGATGAAAATTCAGCTTTGATCAAAGCAATAAATTACATTTGAACATATATTCACATAGAAAACAGCTATTTTAAATTGCAATATTTCACTGTTTTTACTGTCTTCTTGATCAAGTAAATTCAGCCTTGGTGCACTACAAGACTAAAATAATCACTGAAAGAACTGATCAGGAGAGATTTGAAAACTTCATAATACATGTGCACTCAAAATCCCGTGCTGCTCGTGACACACGGCACGGCTGTCAAGCGCACATGCTACATATGTGAAGCGGGTCACCAGATGCTTGAATCTTGTTTATTGTGTGTGTGTTTTCATATGTGAACAATGGCAGCAGTGTCGTGTCGCCGCGGCCTACAGTCCCATCTGAGCATGGCAGGCTTTGTCCATAATGAAGTGTTGGGAGTCTCCCAGAAAGCTCGCACACACTCATCCACCCATGCAGTGGCAGCAGGAGCGCAGATGGCACTAGGGATGGGGGGGACATGACCCCCCCCCCCCCAGATTCATAGTGACCCGATCCGTCCCCCTCACTGTCTCTACGAAAGGCAACATCAGTATACGGAGGATAAATGAGGGTTTCCGCTATGTACATTAGCCTAAGTAGTGGCGGCCAGGCCACATGCACTAATTTTTGAAAAACGCTTTTGACCGCAGTGTCTGACCGAGTCTCAAAACACGTGCAGCCAATCAGCAGTAAGGGGGTGTGTCTTGTACTGATAGAGAGAAGAGAGCGCTCTATTTGAGTGCACAGGAGTCAGGACGTATATTAGCAGATCGACTATCGATAGAGAGAGATGGCAGATAAAAAAAAAGAGGAAAGTATCATAGAAACAAAACATTAAAAAGAAGGGTTACGGTCAGGCAAGAGGTAGGACTAGAGCTGCACGATTAATCGTTAAAAGATCACAATCTCGATTCAAATACCCACACGATCTCATTTCTAAATGACAACGATTCTCCTGTCTATTAAAACTTTGAAAAAATCATACCAGAACATGCTGCTGATCCAGAGAGCAGACAGTTAACGTGTTTAGGTAAGAAAAAGCTTCACAAACAGTCTTTTCAACTACACAGTATTATTTCTGTCTTATTTTGTTTAGTTCAGAATCGTGGGAGAATCGTGATCTCTATTTGAGACAAAAAAAAATCGTGATTCTCAATTCATCCAGAATCGTGCAGCTCTAGGTAGGACCCGTGTAAATATAGATCGGAGCAGCTTTCCAGCGGTGGAGAGAAATTCAAGGAGCAGGAAGGGCTCGAATTGGACACCGAGGTTGTGTTGTTTCTTTTTGATAGGTGAGTAACGTTGATTTTGCTTTGTCTCACACAACTTATCATTGTTGGCTTTTGCTTGAATATGCTTTTGTGTCATCTTTGCTTGTTTCTGCGATTGTCCAACCCCCCCCCCCCCCCCCCAACTGGACTGCTGACAGCATGGTCCCCCCCAGTTAAACAATCCCATCTGCGCCCCTGAGTGGCAGCACATGGCTGGTGCGAGCTCACTCACCACAGGCCTTGTATAAGCTTGTGTTTAGATGTGCGGCTGGTGCAGACGCCACCACAGGAGTCGATTTGAGTGAAGAACAATAAATAATGTTTGAGGAATGAAGCTCACCTGGTCCGTCTGACACACCTGTCTCATCTCCTTGTGCCGGTAAACTTTGCAAATGAGCTCACCTTCTATTACGCTGTGACTCACGATGAATCATATTTTTGAATTATTTCATCTCAAGGCTCTTCTGTGCCTGATAAGATCCAAAACAAACAACAAGCCGCAATCTCTGAGGCTGTGAATCTCACACGGTTGAGTTGTGTTAGCGCAGGCCTAAATAAAATGGTTTATATTGTGTTATTTGGGTAGCAGCATCATCATTGCTTCCATCACAAAGTTTTTATTATATAGTTACAAATGAATCCAAAATAAGTAATTTTAAAGCTTTTAATTTTATCCACTACTTGCTAAGGTTTTGCAGGTGGTTGCAACGTACAATTGCAAAGTATTTAACAAGGTTTTTAACATGTTACTGTGTATTTGTTAGGGAATTGGGTGGTTATTAGGGTGTTGCTCTGCTGTTGCTAACATATTCTAAGTTGCTAGGGTGTTTTGTGTGGTTGCCAGGAAAGTGTTGTAGAATTGCAAGGCATTTAATATGGTTTTCAATGTTACTGTGTGGTTGATGCTGAGTTTCAGGTGGTTTCCAGGGTGTTGCTATGCAGTTGTTAAGGTGTTTCATGCAGTTGTCAGGGTGATAGTGTTGCTAACTATCTGTTTATACAAGAATCTGTCCCCATTCCTGCGAGCATCTTCTTTGGCCTGATAGAGCTGTCTGTGTTTTGCAGTGAACCCCGGTTTGTCATTGTTGTAGGTTAAATGAGTCCTGGTAGGAATGCACATATCCTCACAGAAACTGATATATGATGTTAGTCTCTGTGAGATCATCCAGATCGGTGGCAGCAGCTTCAAAAACAGTCCAATCAGTGAGGTGGAAACAGGCTTGTAAATGCAGTATAACTGGGCATTGCATCACAGACAGGTATCTTATGTAGGGAGAATGAATGGTATCACTAAAGCTAGAAACCCAATTAACAGTTCAACAAGCTGTTGTTCATCATCTCTAGCTGAAGCATTAACCTAACAAAATGACACAAATACAGTCCACCTGATGTTCTTACAGACATTAATGAACGCAAACGTATTTATACCTTACAGATAGCATTGGTATAAAACAAATAGGGCAATTAACTAACAATTTACTGCTTTTTGTCTTCTCCCCGCCAGTCTGCCAGCAGGCTGCAGGAGGAAAATACTGGTTAGCACAGCTTTACCGGGAAAGTGAGCAAGTAGCATTAAAATAATTCATACAAGACGATGAAGAAAAGTGTATACATGTGTTTTAATGTACCCCGAGGACTCTCATCTTCTCCCCGAGTCTCCCCACCGGTCTGCCTCTGCCTCTTATTAATACAGCTCAACTCGGGAAACTGGGATATTCTTAAGGAAACTTAAACCTGGCTTTATATCTTGCAATTAACATCACAAAACAACACATAAAGCAGTACAAAAGTCAAAAATGAAATTGAACCTACCATACTTTAGTGGTTTTTCATCTTCATGATGACGCTCTCTGACCATCCAATCAAAGGATGAGAAAATGCTGATGCTATCGTAAGCCTGCTAGATGACCCTGGTGCTGCCAACTCGAAATCTGATTGGTTAAAGCAACGGTTTCATTGCCATTGATTTTAAGCTAAACGCCTGCACTGTTTGTCCTTAGGCAGATTTCATTGACCCTGGCAACACGATTGCTGAAATATGATTGGATAAAAGCTCTAATATAAACATACACTACTGGAAGCAGCGCAACCGAGAGAAAAGCTATGAAATCAAGAGAATAGACTATTGGACATAATTTAATACACATTCATGGAAAAATATATTAAAACTAAGTCCGTGATTCTGATACTGTTTACCAAAATGTACAGTTGTTGCCAGGGGCAACAGTATTTAGTATATTTTTAAACATAGTTTTAACATTTCTAGAGTATTTTGGGTTGTTGCCAGGCTGTTGGTATGCAGTTGTTAAGTTCCTATGGTGTTGCACAATTGGAAGAAATTTAACATGGTTTTAAGCATGGTTTTTAATGTTACTAAGTGGTTGCTAGGGAGTTTCAGGTGGTTTGCAGGGTGTTGCTATGCAGTTGCCAAGGTTTTTTTGTGTGGTTGCTAGTATGATGTTGTAAAATTGCAAGGCATTTAACATGATTTTTTCCCCCAATGGTCTTTAACATTATTTTGTGGACACTAGCGTATTTTAGGTGGTTGCCAGGGTGTTACTAGGCAGTTCCCCAGATATTCTTTGAAGTTGCTTAGGTGTTTGGGGTGGTTGCCAGGGTGTTACTAGGCAGTTCCCAAGATATTCTTTGAAGTTCCTTAGGTGTTTGGGGTGGTTGCCAGGGCGACATTGTACAATTGTAAGGTCTTATTTTGATCATGTTTTTAACATTCTTTCTAATGTTGTTACATGGTGCTAGGGAGTTGTTATTCAGTTGCTAAGATATTTTAAGTTGCTAGGGTGTTCTGGATGGTTTCGATCTGGATTTGTTTTGCTCATTTTATCATCTATCAGGTGAAATCTTACAAATAGAAAAGCTGTGTTCACACGTTTAATCCTGAAGGTCAGGGGTTTGTTCAAAAGTATTAATAATTCAAGCTAATAATTGGCTAAAAGCTGCATGACTTTTATGTTGCTATGTGAGTCAGTAGCGGTCACTCGTTTCTCCAGAGGTTTCCTCAGATGAAAGACACAGGGAATATTTACAATGTTTATTTTCTTCTCAGGTCTTCCAGCAGCACCTGCACACAGTTGAGTCAACACAGTGCCTCATTACAGCCTCATTTAATGGTCTTCTGGCCACATCTGCTGGCTTTTTGCTCTCTGGTATCAGATCCGCCCTTGACGAGGCTGTAAATCTTCATCTGCGGAGCGAATCTGGGGTGAAACACACCTGTAGTTTCACCCTGCCCTCATGAGCTCATGTCTGGAGACGTGGGTTTGTAAATCCACCTGCCCTGCCCGCTGTTTTCCTCACATTCAGCAAGTTTCCTGCACCTGGCACACTGCTGCGATGTGCCAACACTCTCGCCCGTCTGTCTGGACACCCACAGAACCATCATGCATTCAGTCTGCCTCAGAAGTATGGAAGGCAGACGGGGCTAAAAGCCTTTAAACGGAACACGTGAAATTTCACCATGTGAACATGCACTGTTTGTCTGCGTTTCTTTATATATGTAGACGCGCACATTCTGGCCATGTTTTTTTTGCTATGAGTAAAGATGCACAGTTTTATAGTGTTCAGATGAAAAATCATTCTGGACGTGTTCAAATACTTTTTAGAGTAGATTTACCTACATATTAATATTTTTTTAGTTCATTGCAACATTGCTTTACTGATATCTACTGTACCAGAATAAATTAATGAATGTTACAATGCAAATTAATACTTTTTTCCTGAGAAAGAACATTGAACTAAACTAAAAAGGACAAGAGAAATCAAAACATAAGACTGACATTACACACAACATACCGATGTGTTATCCCTCATGAACAAATACAACGTCTGATGTCCGGCATATTTATGATGATATCCATAAATAAACATGATTTCTGTTGTTTTTGTATATACAAATTTATTTTCGCAACACATGTGCAAATATAGTCTCAAATACAGCAATTTCATCAGCTGTTGTGTGTGTTGTTGTGTTAACACGGACAAAAAGTGTTTGTTGACATGGTTGAATTTCACGCGTTCCTTTAAAGGGCTTTTGGCCCTGTCTGCTTTCCATATTCAGTCTGCATCAGAAGCTGTGTTTCAAACAGAGTCTGTTTAGTTTGTTCTGACGTCAGATGTGGGTGTGCAACCCTAAATTAGAGTCTGAAAAACGTCACTTTACCAGCATCCAGAATCTGTAGTGAGCTCTTCTGAATGAAGTATCATTTCATTTGATTGTTTGTCATACTTTTGTGCTCCAGACATGAATGATTCCTCGAATCATGTATATTGTTGAGGGATTAAAGTTTAAAAATGTATCAGATGCACTATTTTCAAAGAAACATACAGATTATTACATTTTTATATATTTTATAGTAAGAAATATGATTAACATGTATTATTTATATTAATTTATTACTATAAAATGTATCAGTATTAAAAATTTAAAGACAATGTTCATTAATGTTTTGAAAATGTAGTGTTTTTTTTTTTATTAATTTTTGCTATTTATTTATATTTTAAATAAATAATTTTTGCTATTTATTTATATTTTAAATAAATAGCTAATATAATAATCTCAGCAATATTAAGACTTTCCATTTAGATTTACATTTTATAATAGACACAATTATTATTTAATGTACTATTTATTATAGAAAATATTAAACTTATCAAATTATATTTCAACAATATTAAGAATAATTATATTTATTATAACATGTATTATGATGAAGTATTATTTAAATCATTCAAATAAACTGTCCATTGGTGTCTTGATGAAAGTTTAGTGTATTTCATTTTCTAGATTGTCTATTTTTTTTTTATTAAATATTTTGTTATTCATATTTTCATTATCATTACTTCCACTTCATTATTTCCCCTTTTTCTTTGTATTATTAGGTGTTGATGCTTTGACAACATAGTATGTTAAACGTCCACTTAGAAGAGAGGAAAGAAAAATAATGTGTCACAGTTATTTAAGGGAAGTAGTTTTAGGAAGCACATCTGGATGGAGAGACGGCTCGAGAAGAGGAAGGTTCCTGGATGGAAATAGCCCTCCGCCGGTTCTTCTGAAAACCCCAGCTGGTTACTCATGAAGCTCTGGAGGATGACTAACCATAACCAGAGAGCAGCATGTAAACCAGTGACCCTGCGGCCTCCTCCACCGCTTCAGACCTGTCAAAATAAATGGAGACTTTTTTTCCCCTGTGCAGTATTTAGTATTTAGATAAGTTACACAACAAACTTACAGTAAGTGCAATAAGAGGTGTTGGGTAACCGCGGGTGATTGACAGGCCGGAAGGGAGAAGCAGGAAGTGACGTAAGCGCGTATGAACGTGTCAGAAACATGTCAAGACTAATATAAAGTCGTGTGAATTTAGGGAGCTTCAGCACTTATAGTCATGATGAAAAAAAATAAAAAGTACTAATTTCTCCAGTAATTTTGTCAAATTGACATGGGCTCGATCTGTGAGGAAAATATTCTAGAAAAGTTCTGCCCACAACTTTTTATTATTTTGGGAAAATGTCACATACATAAGAAGAAATGGCAAGGATCCAAGCCAGATTTCATTCATTTTCTTCAAGAGACTACTACACCAGAACATTGTAATAATTAAAGAAGGAAATACTCTTTAATAACATAACATGTAAGTCTTTTTTTCCCGTTTGTAATGTAATAACCCCCTCCCCCCCCCCCCCCTCTCTCCTCTTTATTTGTTTTTATTTTATTTTGTTTATTATTGGTTGTATTATTTTTTTATAATGTTTTTGACTTTTGAGCATTAATAAAAATAAAAAAGCAAAAAAGACTTGCGAGATTTTTCACGAATAAACAGTTTTAATTAATGAATCAATTGTTTGTACACTCTGGTGTGTTTTATGTACATTTCTGGTCGATAATAATAATAAAAAACAAACTTTAACACTGTTGGCTTCTGACATCTAGTGTTCACAACAGATCTGATTCACACTGGCCTTACTTTGGATTTAGTTTTTTTCTGCAGTTTTGTCATTTTAACCCATTATCTACATTCACGAACCGCTGTATACAAACTTTATTACACCAGAATGTAATATATATGATGGAAATGTAGCGTGATAGCGATATGATTACTTTGACTTCTATATTATGGATAAAAATACTATGAAAGTCAACTTGGTTTCTTCAAAATATCTTCTTTTGTGTTCAACAGAAGATAGACTTTGATACAGGTTTGAAACTCATGGGTGAGTAAATGACGGAATTTTAACTTTTGGTTAAACTGATATTTGTGTAAGTTCAATATTATTGACATATATTTAATTTAATATGTGTTGCTATGGCTACGAGCGATCGCTAGGCGCAAGATCTCGCGAGCGCGTTTAGCAGCGCTGCTGGAGTTTGTAGCAACAAACCTGCACCATGAGCCTCGATAAACACCGACTGAGTGACTCTTTATTCATCTGGGTAAGATATAAACCCCTTCCCGTCTCTTCAGATGACATTAAAGAGCGTCCGTCTGCGTTGAGCGAGAATGAAGTAACGTTAGTGGTTTGTTTGTGTTTAGCGCGCTAGCCTGTTAGCAGCAGGTGGATTCTCACAGTTCACCGAGTTTTAATGAATTAATCGCCGTTTTCTGTTTATTATACGCTCGTATATTATTAGTGCTTTATACAGCTCTGCATGTGTGTGTTAAACTCATTATGTAACTGAACAAAGGTCCTGAAATGAGTTTAAAGACTAGTTATAAGAGTTCAAAACAACTTGACCTCCGATGAAATCAATATATTCTCCTCAAATAAAATAACAAACATGTCCTTCACAATCGAGGAACAAACCCTGACTCTATTTGCTGAAGCAAACTTATTGTTTTTGATCTCATTTTTGAGACATACTGCTGTATATGTACTAAAAATAATAAATAACCTATAATTTTACTTTGACAGTATGTTGTTCTGTAACAATTACTCAGTATGTAGATATCAAAGTAGGTATGAACGTTTGTTATTATTTGTTTATTATCATTTATACTGTGCATAAAAATATTTCATAAATATTTGTAAAGCTTTATTTGAAAAAAAATTAAATATTTTATTTATATTTATCAGAAACACATCTGTTCACTATAGTACTGTTTAATTTTACTTTAATCCATTTGTATTGTTTATTTGCTTTATTTGAATTATTTATTTTAATATATATTTTTTTATTTATATATTTAATTAAATTTTTCTAAAAGGTGTCTTAGACCTAACACAAGTTTTCAACTCTGTCCTATTTTTGTAATTCACTTTTCATGTCTGTATTTGTCTAATTTTCTGTCCCTTTCTGTGTTTCAGCTGCAGACGTTTCAGGTGCCGTCGTGCACGAGCAAACATGAGCTGACCAGCGGCGTGGCCATCGCACATGTGCTCAACAAAATGTGGGTGTGACTTCCTGCAAATGTTTATGAAGGATTGTCAACTATTCATGTGAAAGCTGATCTGACAGATGCGCCGGATGCATGTGTGCATCTGATATGTCAAATATGACAGCTGATAGTGAATACTTGTCATTCAGTGGCTCTGTGCTTTAAGAGCGTTTCTGTTCTGTTTCTGTCAGAGATTCGTCCTGGTTTAATGAGACGTGGCTCAACAGGATAAAAGAGGATGACGGCACAAACTGGAGGCTGAAGGTACTTTAGTTTGATTAGATTTCTTTCTAGTAAAGATGTTTTCTGTACAGTATACTGGATGATCATGGGTCTGAGTAAACACACATGTGCTCTGACAGGTCAGCAACCTCAAGAAGATCCTGCAGAGCATGATGGAGTATTATCATGATGTAAGTTATGTTTTTGTGTGATTGAAGTCTATCAAAAGCTGCTTTCCTGCTTACCTTTGAACCAGATGTTCACATAAAAGGGATATGTATGTGTGTGTGTGTGTGTGTGTGTGTGAATAACAACTAAAGGATAAAATATGCACTTTTATATAGTAAATGTATTATAAAATATACTTCCATTATATATTTAGATATTATTATATTGTTTCTCATTTTTAGGAATTTAAATTTAAATACTACAATAACTAGTTAACTACTTAAAAAAAAAAAAAAAAAAAAAAAAAAAAAAAAACATGAATTAAATAATGCCAAGGCAACATTTCTCACATTTGTTTATTTTACTTTGAATATTACAATAAATAAAACTACATAAACAAATAAACTATATATATATATATATATATATATATATATATATATATATATATATATATATATATATATATAAAACTATATATACAAAAATAAATGAAATGACTGAATACAACTAATACATGCTATATAGACATAACAAATACTTAATTTAATTAAATAATTAAATAATAAGGGAAAATATAAAAATGAAATCGAGTTCAAA
The DNA here is from genome assembly GCF_936440315.1 of Barbus barbus. NCBI lineage: Eukaryota > Metazoa > Chordata > Actinopteri > Cypriniformes > Cyprinidae > Barbus > Barbus barbus. The sequence goes on along the minus strand of NC_136732.1, from coordinate 39,519,544 downwards.
ATATTAGAACTAGTAGTATATCAATGATACTAAAATAACAGAAAGTACATAACAAATCAACATAAACAAGATAAAGGAATAAAATATAAATACTATGGATGAGAGAAAATATACAGAATATAAATACGGAGAAGAGAAAAAATCTAATTCAAAATATTAAAAACTGTAGTAGTGCATCAGTGATAAAAAAAATAAAACAGATCCATTGTACACACATTTATGTATACATACACAGATGTGTGTATGAATACATATGTGTCTGTACAATGGGTCTGTTATATTTTAACTCGTTACTACATGTTCTCTGTTGAAGCTTTTAGTTATATTAACCTGTTATTGAGGCTGCTATTACCTAGTGACGTGTATTGTGTTGTGTGTGTCAGGTGTTGAGTCAGCAGGTGTCTGACGATCACGTTCCTGACGTGTGTCTGATCGGTGAGATGGGGGACGTGACTGAACTGGGTCGTCTGCTTCAGCTGGTTCTGGGCTGCGCCGTCAGCTGCGATCAGAAACAAGGTACACCAGAGATTACAAGCCCTGAGTCACATGATCAGTCATGTGACCTCACAGTGCTACGGTCTGATAGATGGACTAGAAAAAGAGAACAAAAGCTGAGCTGAGATTGGAGCAACCCCCGCTGACAGCATGAGAGACTCGAGCACTATGAGAGAAATCACTAGAGGGGAGTGATGGGAAAAACCAGAGAAACGCCGTTTACACCTGTTATCAACCTGACAGAACAGGTGTTAATGGGCTCTGAAACATTTAGTAATCTGATGATGTTTAGAAGTATTCAGAAACACATGTGAAGCCGTAGTAAAACATACTCAACATCTCCTGCTTTCTGCCTGTTAAAGTCTTCAGGGTTTTGCATTACTATAATAAATGAAATTGTGATATACCAATTAAATATGACTATCATTAAAACTAAGATAATAAATTAAATTAAATATAAAATATTGTACAATGTGCAGTGTCAATATTTTATTTTTATTTATTTTAAATATTTTAATAATTAAAATGTAATTAATAATTCTTACTGGTTTTTTTTTCTTTTTTTTTACCGAGCCTTAATATTTAATTAATATTTCCTCGTTCCATGTAAAATAATGACTTCCTTAGGTGTATGTTTTTTAAAATGACTTTAGAATAATTTATCTGTAAAATAGCGTTTATTTTTATTTTATTTTATGTTTTTATTTTTGGGGGGGATCTGTTAATTAACCATCAGCCTAAATGTCATAACTATATGATTTTCTTTCCTTTCTCAGAGCACATTCAGCAGATCATGACGCTGGAGGAATCAGTACAGCATGTTGTGATGACGGCTATACAAGAGGTACACAACACGCCTCCGTTACACACTTATTTCCAAAAAAGCACTTGTGCTTCGAAGCTGAAAAATATAGGAGCATATAAAAAAAAATTAAAATTGAGCAAGTAATGTAAGCTTCTCCTCAGTAAAGAGATGCAAGGAGAAATTTGCATGCAGAATAATTTAATCACATTACAAATTGTGTGCTGGGTTTTTTAATATTTTGCTTTAAACTGCATTCTTTATTAGTTTATATATAATTTACAATTACTTTTAATGCCAGATACGGTTTGTGTAATCAAAATACCAATAATAACCATGAGAAAAAACGTTATGCATAACACTGGACTTATAATTATAAACAAGCCCAAAATACACAAGGACTCTTATTTTGAAATGTCTGTTCATTTGAACAGATGGAGATGAAATATTCACACTTACCATCATATCTTCTATTTACATATTATAATATACACTTTCATAATTGATAAACAGTCTATAATGAGCAATCGTTTGGCATAAATGTGCAGTTTTATTTTATTGTAAACTGCTCTGAAACTGCTCTTATTTCAGTAAATCATAGCCTTTTGAAGTTTAATAATCACGTTAAGCGGTTTCACCATTCTTGCTTTTCTGTTCCGAAATTTAAGATCTTTAAAAATGAAGATGTTTGTTATACCATTCAAGATGCATTGCTGTTCAAAAGTTTGGGATCAGTACGATTTTGTATGTTTTGTTTTTAAGTTTCTTCTGCTCAAGGCTGCATTTATTTGATCAAAACTACAGGAAAAAAAAATATATATGTGAAATATAATTTATTCCTGTGAAGCAAAGCTGAATTTTCAGCATGATTACTCCAGTCTGGGTCAGTAGATTTTTTTACTTTTTTAATTTAATACTTTTAGTCAGCAAAGATGTGTTAAATGGATAGAAAGTGATAGTCAAGACTTCTATTGTTAAAAAAGATTTCTATTCTGAATAATTGCTGCTCTTATTAACTGTTTATTCCTCAAAGAATCAAAGAAAAATGTTTCACATGTTCCAAAAAAAATATTAAGCAGCACAACAGTTTCAACACTCATAATAAATCAGCATATTATTATGATTTCTGAAGGATCATGTGACACTGAAGACTGGAGTAATGATGCTGAAATTCAGCTTTGATCACAGGAATAAATGCTGTTTTAAAGTATAGGTATTAAAATAGGAAACCAATATTAGAAATTACAATAATATTTCACTATATCACTGTTTTTTCTGTATTTTTTAAATGAATACAGCCTTGATGAGCAAGAGACTCAGAGACTCAAAAACAAGGTCAATTATTTATCAGGTTTATAATATAGCCCTAACATAATATATTATCAAAACAAACTATTTAAACTGATAGAATAGAAAAGAAACTATAGCAAAACTTAAGCTGAGATCTGTAAGTTAAATATAAAAAAAGTGAACATATTCTTCTATAGCTGTCTAAACATCGTTATGAAGTTTAGACAGCTATATCATCCTCCGCTATTTCCAGCACTTAATCAAGCCACTCTTCTTTAATACATGAGGATGTTGTATTTCTCATGTCATTGCGTTTGTGTTGTCTCTCGTGTTGAGCGCACCGCAACCATTGAAGTATTCAGTTTCTACAGCGACTCATTTGGTGCATATCGTTCTCTTTCTGTGAAACCGGTTCTAACTCTGTCGTGACATCAGCTCTAGAGCGGTTTGCCCGAGCCTTGCTATTCTTTCCCTTTTACTGGCGGCATTCAATCAAATGGCTTCCCAACTCATTTGTGTGTGCGCGAGGCACATTATTTCTTCTGCGCGGCCACGGTGGAAGAAGAGCGCTCAGCTTAGAGGGAACACTGCGTGGGAGCCCTGTATTTAAGGCCCGTCGGGCAGGGCAGTGATGCATTTTGGTAGCCCGACTGGAAAACACAATAGCCCCGGGACGTCGGGCTAGCGATTTTGCGAGCCCTGACATACATATAAAAATAAATTCAATATATATATTATTTCATATCCATATAGTATGAAGTACTAAAATAACTAAAATTAAATCAAACTAAAACTGAATAAACAACCTATACAGACATCAACACTGAGCCAAGCACACATGTTTTAAAACAGCAACTTACTTACACATAGTAAGAAATGGTTATAAAAAACTGAAACAGAAGTGAAACAAGTTGTAGGAAAGAGGAAAAATAAAAAGCGATACTTATACCCTTTTCCGGTGGAGTCGCACGGTAGGGTCGATGGTCTTTACACGCTTTACTTTTTACTTTTAGTCATTTAGCAGATGCTTTTATCCAAGTATTTGTGATCAAATAATTACAGCCTTGATGAGCAGAAGAGACAGTTAAAAAAAACAAAAAACATTCTAAATCTTTTGAAAGGCAGTGTATAGACTTCTTATAACATTAAATTTCATACAACTAAATTTTTTAGTCTTTTCAAGGACCTGCTGGGATTTTTTTTTTTTTTTTTATTCACACACATGCTCCAAAATACATAAATGAAGTCCCCGTGGAGGATGTGAATGTGAAGTACTTCAGGTCTCAATTGTCACTTTTGGGCTTTATTCAAATGTTTTCTCTGTAACTTCCTCCATTCAAACAACGAGGAGGACAGTCTCTCCATTGATCGGTGGGAAACCTGCTCTGTTCTCCCAGAAGGCGGCGTGTAGATCTGTAATGAGCAGCAGAGTGAGCATGTGCTGTTAATCTAATGGAGGTCTTGCTGTGTTTGTGTCTCAGCTGCTCACCAAAGAGCCCGTGGAGGCAGGAACTCCAGAGACGTTCGGTGATTTCGACAGTCAGGTGAGTGAGTGAGTGGTGTTTAGGATCAGACAGGCTTGGGTTTTCTGCATTATCTTATGTTTTCTCGTCCTGTTGATACTCAGTCCAGGAAGTATTATTTTCTGAGTGAAGAGATGGACGATCGAGACTTCACATCCCAGCGCTGCCGCGACCTCCAGCAGCAGGTGACCGCTGAACTGAATGATAATAAAAGCAGGAAGGCTGACTTGAGTAATACATTAGATGTTTGTGTGTGATTCAGGTGTCTGTTCTGATGGAGGAGAAGTCCTCGCTGCAGGTGGAGCTTCAGTCTCTGCGGGAGCGTCTCAGTCACTGCGAGACGCCTGACGTCCCCTCCACCATCACCAACAAGAAGCTGCTGCTGCTGCAGAGTCAGATGGAGCAGCTGCAGGAGGAGAACTACAGGTGTGAGGCCCCTCGCGCAGCTCCACGACAGGGCCCAGAGTGTTTCATTATTATATAGTATGTAGTCATAATTATTAACTTTTGGTTTTCCATTCATACAAATAAAAAAAATATATATTTGAAATATAGTTTTATATTTATCTAGTATTATATTAACAATATGATCATATACATATAAATAAAATGTATATCCTTAATCATTACTAAATTTAATTTTGGCAGTATTCATTCATAAAAATTATTATAATATTATAGCACCATATTTATGTATATATTTTAGCACTTATATGATAATTTTATTTCTATATTTTATTATAAATTAAATTAATTGTCATTATAAATTTATTACGTAATTGATTTCTGGCTAAATCCATTCATACATATACACAATTTTATAAATGTTTAATATTATATAAAGAATTATAATATTTATGTAGTATTTTATTAATAATATAATACTGTTATTTCTATATTGTATTATAAATTAAATTAATATTTATCATTAATTGAAAATAAATAATATAGTATAATTTACATTGTATTACATTAATATTATTATAAATACAATTAATATAATTAATCATTATTACTTAAATTTCTGTATGTCTATTTATACAAATACAAAAAGAATTATAGTATTATTAATTATTACAATTAATTATGCACTGTTACGTTAATATCGTATGATATTAATATTATTTCTATGCTATGTTATAAATGAAGATAATTAATTACAAAAAAGTATAAAAAAAAATATTTTCTGGTTATATCCATTCACACAAAAACAATACTATATTTCCATTTAATATTATATAAATAATATGATATTCAAACTATTTCTCTATTGTAAATATATATTTAAATAGAAAAATGACTCCTCTTCTTCTGTGTCATTTTTTTTAAGCTTCGTTACGGTACTGTGTAAAAACATGGACAATTTTTAGCATTATGTGAGTGAAAAATGACCCCATAAAGCTTGTTTATAGTTTATCAGCTGTAATGTGAACCAGAAAGAAATCTCATGCCAAGGCTGCTGTGTCCTTTTGGGTCAAAATGAAAAAAATATCCTTTTCTGTTCTTTTAACCTTGATATCTTCTACGCATCAGTGATATTAGAGTTTAAACATTGTCAAACTTACTACAACATCCAGCCCAAATCTCCCAGCCTGATAATGTGTGAGTGTGTTTGTGTGTTTGAGGCTGGAGAGCAGTCGGGATGACCTGTGTGTGCGAGCAGATGTTCTGGAGCGAGAGGTGACGGATCTGCAGCTGAGGAACGAGGAGCTCACCAGCCTCGCTCAGGAGGCCCAGTCCCTCAAAGACGAGATGGACATCCTCAGGTCCGAAACGCGAGACGCCTCGCTGTCTGCTGTTTGAAACGCTCTTTCTGTATTCATCACCGGTGTTTCCTGCTGCAGGCACTCGTCCGACCGCGTGAGTCACCTGGAGGCCATGGTGGAGACGTACAAGCGCAAGCTGGAGGATTTGGGCGATCTGCGCAGACAGGTGCGTCTGCTGGAGGAGAGGAACCACGTGTACATGCAGCGCACCTGCGAGCTGGAGGAGGAGCAGCGCCGAGCCAACGCCATCCGCTCGCAGCTCGACACCTACAAGAGACAGGTGAAGGAGCGCTGCTTACACTGCAGAGCTGTGTTCATCACTGAAGAGCAATCCAAGATTTATATGTATATATATATGTGTGTATATATATATATATATATATATATATATATATATATATGTGTGTATATATATATATATATATATATATATATATGTGTGTGTATATATATATATATATATATATATATATATATATATATATATAGCATGCATGCATACATACATACATACATACATGCATAAATGCATGCATGCATGTGCTGGTCATAAAATTAGAATATCATCAAAAAGTTGATTTATTTCAGTAATACCATTCAAAAAGTGAAACTTGTATATTAGATTAATTCATTACACACAGACTGATATATTTCAAATGTTTATTTCCTTTAATATTGATGATTATAACTGACAACAAATGAAAGTCCCAAATTCAGTATCTCAGAAAATTAGAATATCAATTAAGACCAATGCAAAAAAAATGATTTTTAGAAATGTTGGCCAACTGAAAAGTATGAACATGAAAAGTATGAGCATGTACAGCATTCAATATTTAGTTGGGGCTCCTTTGGCCTGGATTACTGCAGCAATGCGGCGTGGCATGGAGTCGATCAGTCTGTGGCACTGCTCAGGTGTTATGAGAGCCCATGTTGCTCTGATAGTGGCCTTCAGCTCTTCTGAATTGTTGGGTCTGGCGTATTGCATCTTCCTCTTCACAATACCCCATAGGTTTTCTATGGGGTTAAGGTCAGGCGAGTTTGCTGGCCAATCAAGAACAGGGATACCATGGTCCTTAAACCAGGTACTGGTAGCTTTGGCAGTGTGTGCAGGTGCCAAGTCCTGTTGGAAAATGAAATCTGCATCTCCATAAAGTTGGTCAGCAGCAGGAAGCATGAAGTGCTCTAAAACTTCCTGGTAGACGGCTGCGTTGACCTTGGACCTCAGAAAACACAATGGACCAACACCAGCAGATGACATGGCAGCCCAAACCATCAATGACTGTGGAAACTTTACACTGGATCTCAAGCAACGTGGATTATGTGCCTCTCCTCTCTTCCTCCAGACTCTGGGACCTTGATTTCCAAAGGAAATGCAAAATGTACTTTCATCAGAGAACATAACTTTGGACCACTCAGCAGCAGTCCAGTCAAGACGCTTCTGACGCTGTCTCTTGTTCAAGAGTGGCTTGACACGAGGAATGCGACAGCTGAAACCCATGTCTTGCATACGTCTGTGCGTGGTGCTTCTTGAAGCACTGACTCCAGCTGCAGTCCACTCTTTGTGAATCTCCCCCACATTTTTGAATGGGTTTTGTTTCACAATCCTCTCCAGGGTGCGGTTATCCTTATTGCTTGTACACTTTTTTTCTACCACATCTTGTCCTTCCCTTCGCCTCTCTATTAATGTGCTTGGACACAGAGCTCTGTGAACAGCCAGCCTCTTTAGCAATGACCTTTTGTGTCTTGCCCTCCTTGTGCAAGGTGTCAATGGTCGTCTTTTGGACAACTGTCACGTCAGCAGTCTTCCCCATGATTGTGTAGCCTACAGAACTAGACTGAGAGACCATTGAAAGACTTTTCCAGGTGTTTTGAGTTAATTAGCTGATTAGAGTGTGGCACCAGGTGTCTTCAATATTGAACATTTTCACAATATTCTAATTTTCTGAGATACTGAATTTGGGACTTTCATTAGTTGTCAGCTATAATCATCAAAATTAAAGGAAATAAACATTTGAAATATATCAGTCTGTGTGTAATGAATGAATCTAATATACAAGTTTCACTTTTTGAATGGTATTACTGAAATAAATCAACTTTTTCATGATATTCTAATTTTATGATCAGCACCTGTATACTGTATATGTATGTTTTAATTTAAGTTTGTAATTAATTTGTTTTCAAGTTTGAATTTACTTGTTATTTTTAAGTGAGTTTAATTTTTAATGTTTCATATTTTTTTATCAATGTTAGTGTAATTTTAGACATTACTGTTTTATTATTTTGAGTAGATTTTTTTTCATTTTAGCCATTTTGTATCTATTATTACTAGTAGTAATTCATTTTTGTAGTAAATGCATGTATGCGTAATTTATCTATGCATATAAATATATATAGAATGTGTTTTATTGTACAGTACATGTATGTATGTATGTGTGTGTGTGTGTATATATATATATATATATATATATATATATATATATATATATATATATATATATATATATATATACACACACACACACACGTACGTTTGTTTTTGTGAAAAGTGGGGACATCCCATAGGCGTAATGGTTTTTATACTGTACAAACTGTGTGTGCTGTTGCCCTACACCAACCGTACACCTAAACTTAGCCCTCACAGGAAACTGTGCATTTCTACTTTCACCCCAAAAAACTCACTCTGTATGATTTATAAGCGTTTTGAAAAGTGGGGACATGGGGCACATACCTATGTCATACCTGTGTCATTATAAAAAATGCTGGATTTTGACATCAAGATTTCAAAAGCTTGTGGCTTGAAAGCGCTTAAAGATAGAGATCTACTGTAAATTAGAAAAATGTTGGGCATGACCGAAAGTTTATGTGGGGTGTAAATATACTCATCTAATTTGTATTTTATGACGTCATCAGGGGGTGGGCCCTCTTGAATTTCGTAATATTCAGGAAATAGTAGATATTGAATTGATGTTTAATTGTTTTTTTTTTGTCTTTTTCTCCTCATTCCAAATGATCAGAAAAGAGGAAACCAACAATAAAACAGGATAAAGTACTAAATTATTACTATTACTATACTATATAGTGGTAAAACGCATGTGAACAGTAGCCTACTTTTTGATCAGTTCATCAGTAATATTCAGGAAATAATAGATATTGAATGGATGTTTGAACTTATTTGCATGTTTGTTTGTCTTTTTATCCTCATTCCAAATGATCAGGAAAAGAGGAAATCAACAGTAAAACAGGAGAAAGCAGTAAATTATTACTATATTACTGTGCCATAGTAAAATACGTGCCTATTTTTTGATCAGTTGACCAGCTATCTGCCCAATCAGGTATCTATGTGACAGTTTATAGTTCTTGAGAGTATGGTAGCTCTCATTGCATGGCACAGCGCACAGACCTACCCCACACTGACTGCACCTGTACTGTCTGCCGGCAGCCCTTAGAGCGCGCGCGATCAGAACAAACTGCGCAATCTGGCTGATCATCAGAGAGCAACAGCTCTCCTATGGACACTACGACCACGTCCACCCCTGCCACCCCCATCCCCGTTGGGTGTTGAAATGATCACTTGTTTGTGCTTTGTGAACGATCGCGCCTTGCGCAGCGGCACCATTGCGCGGAAAAGATGTACCGGGAGAACGGCGATCATTAGACGGCCGATCGTCATTTCCAAAAGGCAAATATTCCCCTTCAGAGTCAGAATCGGCGAATAACATTTGCAACACATCCTCACAGTACAACTTTTTATTAGCCATTTGGCGATTTTCTTTCACAAATCTCACAATTTACTCAGACGCTATGACACGATAGTTCACTTGCTCTGCTGTTTCCTCGAACAATTTAGGTCTAGAATCGATGTACTACATGTCTGCCATCTAGTGGAAGGGAATACAAATGAGATATTACAGCATATTAGGAACTACAGTCTGTTTCAATTTTGCGACTTTGGCACTTAGGGCACTGCGGCACTGCGATTTAAAAATAGCTCTTTTAATGGGTTTCAATGGGGACATTGTTGTCCAAAAGGCACTGAGTGTAACAATTTTGTGTACCTAGTGCATAAAATATTTTAGCTTGGGAGCACAGAGTTAAGTTTGGTCTCATTTTAAAGAAGACCCATGGCAGATTATCATTGAAGTAAAAAAAGATTAAAAAATGAAAAAAAAAAAAGTTATAGAAGTTTAAGTTTATGAAAATGCTTTATGAACAATATTTTATCTAAAATATATATTTTGTTACATGTTGAACTCTAAACCTGCTAGAAAATCAAAGCCATAAATCTAAACAAGTTGTGTTCCAAATTTGAGGTTGATATCTCAAAAAATGAGATCTCAGTAAAATTTTGTTTGGACGCAGTACTAAATTTTCCCCATTAGATGCCAGCAAAACTGGAAATGTGGGCTGTTTTTGTGAGATTCACTCTAACATACAGTTACAACAGCACTTTGTTTGCTGCAAATGCATTAAATGCCACAAATGCAAACTGCTCACCAAAGACAATTTATGCAGCAAAGAGATCAGAATCAGAATGAGCTTTATTGGCCAAGTATGTTTACACATACAAGGAATTTGTTGTAGTGACAGAAGCTCCACAGTGCAACAGAAAGACAGCAACAGGACAGGACACAGGTAATTAAACAAAATAACAAGAAATAGCCAATAACCAATGTACAAAGCAGCAAAAAAAAAAAAATATATATATATATATATATATATATACATACATAATATAGATAAGTGAGTGTGGTGAATGGATAATGCATTAGTTGTGTGTTCCACGTTTATTTATTGAGTGTTCATGAGATGGATTGACTGAGGGAAGAAACTGTTCCTGTGTCTGGTCGTTCTGGTGCTTAGAGCTCTGTAGCGTCGACCAGACGGTAACAGTTCAAAGAGGTTGTGTGCTGGATGTGAGGGGTCCAGAGTGATTTTACCAGCCCTTTTGCTCACTCTGGATAAGTACAGTTCTTGGAGAGTGGGGAGGGTTGTACCAATGATTCTCTCAGCAGTCCGGACAACAGCAGATGTTCATAAATCAGAAATTCTGTCAGTTTTGTTTCACTTCCAACAATTAGGCCAGAGTGCTTTGAGTCCTCATGAACCTCATGTCCATGTGAAAACACTGCAACACAGGCTGGATTCACTGGTGAATTCACTGCTTCAAATGGATCAAAACGTCAGCTGGACTACGTTGGGATGAATGACTGATGGATGTTTGTGTTCCTCAGGCTCATGAGATGAGCGCCAAATACTCGGCCGAGGCCATGAAAGCTGAGAAATGGCAGTTTGAGTACAAGAACCTCAACGACAAATACGAGACGCTTCTGAAGGAGAGAGAGGTACCACACTGATCCCTCGCGTCAGAGCAGAGTGATTCTCTGACTGTGAACGTGAATGACTGTGTGTGTGTGTGTGTGTGTGTGTGTGTGCTGCAGAAGCTGATATGTGAGCGAGACACGCTGAGAGAGACGACTATAGAGCTGAGATGTGCTCAGGTCCAGCAGCAGTGCTTAAAAGGTCACACACTGCATCTACAGACATAAACAAGCCCCGCCCTCTCTCACACTCTTAACCAATCAGCTCTCTCTCCCTGTGTCTGCAGATTCTCTGAGCGCTGCTTCAGGAGCTGTTGGCAGCCTGGCGGCAGAGATTATGCCTACAGAGCTCAGGTGAGCACTAGCCAGGGTTAAAACATTTCCAACACTGTTTCATTGTTTGATCATTTACATTATTTACTATTTAAGAAATGTAAATATATATATTCTCAGAAGTCCATGCTATTTTATTTTCATTGAGATACTATTATAGTTTTTTTAATTAATATTCTTTTTGAATATTCGTCGAATTTAAAATAAAAATCCACATTTGAATGCAAAAACGTTGCTAGGTGTGCGTCAGGCAGCCTTATCAGTGGCACACAAGATGCGATGACCATGCTGATGTCGGTGCATTTTAATGCTTTTTTTTAGCCTGTCCAGTTGAACCCACTGGATGTGGCGCTGCTGCGTTGTTCATTTAAAATATTGCAGAAAAAGAGAACAATGCGGAGATGTTGTTTAACGCAAAACTGAAACCAGGCCGTTCACACCGTTGCAAGTTCAACTTTTAAAAAATGTCTTCAGACTTTATGGCAGTTTTTCTGCATCCCACTGCATCTCATGTTTTTAAATGAAAAAAGTGCTCATTTGTGATTGGTTTTCAGTCCTTATTATTAAACTATGCATACATGCATGATACTTTTTGTTTCTAATTGTTTAAGCAATGTAATTAATTATATGGTTTTTAAACATTATGCACTTTTTTTCAAAGATAGTCCTGTTATTTTTTTTATTTTTTCCTGTGAAGAAACATGTATTAGTAATATTTTGCTCGGTGCGCCCTCTTGTGGCCTCAGGAGAGAAGCCAAAAGCTTTCCCCCCCCCTAACAGAAATTATGCCTTTTAAATTTGAATATAATTCGAATTTAGTTTTTCAGCCAATTTTGACAGCCCTATTCTGAATTAGTTTATTTTTAGATTTTCTGGTTTCATTTTAGTTTTTGTAAGTTAGTTGTTTTTGTATTTAAAAAAAATGTCTGTGTGTTTATTCATATTCATTTCAGTTTTTGTTATTCAGTTTTAGTTAAATTAATGAGTAACGGTGAATAATGTTTTTTATGGTTTTAGTACAACTATAAAAAAGCCTGCTAGTGTTGCATTTTTAATCATTATCTTTTGTCATATAATGATTTATTAAATACTACTTTTTTACTTCTGTTATATGAATTATAATTTTTTTTGTATTAATATTTAGTAGCAATATACAAAAATTTCCAGAACCGAAAATATTTGAGCAAACAGTTTATATAATTAAAAATTTGATATAACTGTTAATTAAATGTGCAGATGCAGTTTGCGTAACTCCATTTGTATTTCAGTGTTGATTTTTAAATAAATGTGATTAATGCATACATTTATTCATAATTATCATTTTTTTTTCTGTTTCTTTTTTTGGTGTAATGAAAACAATTGGTGCATCATTTAATATTTAGTCTAAAATTTCTTTTCGTAATGAATTGTATAAATTACATAAACTACACAATCTGATAGTCGTGTCAATCACTGATAGTCAATGTGGGTGGTAATTATTTTTAGTAGTAGCTTGTAGTGTTTCTGGACTTTACTAGTTAAACATTTTAGCAGTTTCAAATTTGAATACTAATCACACACTAGCGGTCAAAAGTTTTCTATGTGAATATGTTAACATGTAATTTATTTCTGAGTCAAAGCTGAACTTTCAGCATCATTTTTCCAGTCTTCAGTGTCACATGTCACATGACCCTTGGTACTTATTTGTGTACATACGATGAGTCTGACATGTGAATGTGCTTTCTGTGTGTGTGTCAGGGACACGGTTGTGCATCTGCAGCAGGAGAATAAGACGCTGTGTGTTCAGGAGGATTCGTACAGACACAGACTGGAGGAGCTTCAGACGCAGCTGGAGGATTCGCAGCGCTGCCAGAACACACTCGAGACGCAGAACCGGTCTGTGTGTGTGTGTGTGTCAGATACATCAGTGCATGTGCAGTGCAGTGTGACATGATCTCTCTCTGTGTGTGTGTCAGGTTGAGTCAGCAGCAGATCTCAGAGCTGAGTGCTCAGGTGGAGGAGCTGCAGAGAGCTTTACGGGAGCAGGACAGCAAGACCGAGGACGTCAGTAACACACACACACACACACACACACAGAAAACTGATTCCTCACGTCATGATTGTGTCGGAGCTAAAATCACTCCGTTCAGTCCCCAAACACTCAGTGCTGCTGTCTGATGGACGATCTGCCTCATTTAAGACAGAATTGACTCTGCTCTTATTGCGAACGATTCAACAATGACCTTAGTCTAAAGATTCTTTGTCCTTTTTCTTCTGAATGTAATAACTTGTTCCACCTCGAAATTGATTTGACATGAGAAAATTACGTCAATGTGGGCGGAGCTGAATAATATTAATCAATAATATCATAATAACATCCAGTCATTTCCAAATGGGGAAGTCCTGTGAAAACAAAATGAGTAGCATTGACAATGAATTAAAAATATATACATTATTTATGAAGTATTTATACATCATTGTAGTATTTTGGTTGAAATTTTCACTTGTTTTTATGGTTTCTTTTTTATTTGTACCTTATAAAATATTTTTGTATTTTTTATAATTCACATTTTTAGTTTTAGAATTGATATTAAAAAATAACAATTAATTTAAAAAACTAAAAATATATATTATTTGTAAAGTATTTATACATCATCGTAATTTATACTTATTTAACTTTTTTTATTTTTATAATTCTGGGTTGGTTTTTTTGGAGTGAAATTTGGGTTGAACTAAATAACTAGGTCTATGCATATATACAGTTTTATGTATTTTTTATATAATTAGCAATTTTATGTGCCTTTGTCATTTTTATTAGAATTTTATATTTCTGCTTAGCCTTTATTTTTAATTTCAGTTTTAGTAATTTTAGTACTTAATAATAATGCATTATAAATGTTGCTCTGGTAACTGGCTACATTTTAAAATTAAAATTTTTTGGAAAATTATATTAAAATATATTTTTGTTAATAGATAGAATTTAGTTTTTACTTTGGAGTGAAGTTTGAGTAGTTTTTGTGAGGGTCATATCATAAATCAGATAACCCATGCTCCAGTCAAATCCCCGTGAAGTGGATGTTAAATGTGTAGTGAGTGGTGTCTCTCCTCAGACAGCGACGGTTGAGTGGTTTCCATCTGTCTGTGAGTGATTGATGTAATATGACTCACCTGATCATCGAATCTGATGTTAAAGCACACAGTATCCTGTTAAGAGCCTCTGTCTGTCTCTGGTTGATTGATGTGTGAAATCTGTAACTGTTTTGTTTGCGGTGCTGAAATTAACGCCTGCTCGTCTGTTTTTATCCGCCCACCTCTCCTAATCGACCAATCATCTGCCGCCTCAGGTCGTTGTAAGTACCGCCCACAGGCCCGTCTGCTTTCTGATTGGACACTGATTGTTAATGCGCTGTGATCATCACTGATGGTGTGTGATGAACACAAATCCTCATCGGTCAGCGTCTCACTGCTCTGTTTCTCTTCCCTGACAGTCGTCTCTGTTGAAGAAGAAGCTGGAGGAGCATCTGTGAGTGTCTCTGTCTGTCCTCTCTGAGCCAGCGTGTTCATCGGATGTTGTGTTAATGCTGTGTGTGTTTGATCAGAGTGAAGCTCCACGAAGCTCATTCTGACCTGCAGAAGAAACGGGAGGTGATTGATAACCTGGAGCCGCATGTGGACAGTAACAGTGAGTCCACACACACACACACACACACACACAAGACCAGCCACAGGATGCCATCTGTATTGATTTAGCTCACAGACACACAACAAGCTACTCTGAAGCTAGTTCATCAAACTGCAAGCTACTCATCAGATAAAGTATCAAACATTACTGCGAGTAAATAAGATTTATGAAAAAAATCTGTAAATACTTTGTGTATATAATAATAATAATAATAATATGTTTAATATTATAAGTATTGAGTAAATATTATGAAGTGTTTTATTTATATATGTATAAATGTATTGTGAATGTACTGTTGTAGAAGTTATTAATACTGAAGTAGCTTTTCTTTTTTTCTCTATTTAGCCTTTTTATTATATTTTCAGTTTTCAATATCATAGTTTCAGTAAGCTGATATGATTTTATGTGGGGATTTTTTATATATAACTTTAATGTTTTTATTGCAGTTTTAGTCATTTTAGTACTTAAAGAAAATTTAAAATGTTGCCTTGGTAACAGACTGAAATAAGTAAAAAATAAAATAACAAAAATGATCATATACTTATTTTTATAATGTAATTTTTTAGTTTCCAATTTTGTTTTAGTTTGAGTAATTTTAGTACTTGGAAAATTATTGAAAATTATAAATGTTGCCTTGTTAATTAAGTGAAATGGTAGTTTTTTTTGTCTTTATAAAGAATATGTTCTATATTTATAATGTAATATGAATAATATTTTCAGTTTCCAGTTTTATCATAGTTTTAGTCATTTTGTAATATTGTGGTTTTTATATTTCTTTTTAGCTTTATTTTTAATTTCTGTAATATATTACAATAATAGGTATTTTTGGTCTTTAAAAAAAAAAAAAGTTAGCTTGGACTGAATTAAAATGAGTTGTTTTTGTCTTGTGCTTAATTTTTTTTTTCTTTTAATAATGAAACTATAATATATATATTTTTGTTCCTTTAATAATGAAACCATGCAGTGCAGGGACTTTTGTGAGTGCTTTTGAATTGAACCAGTTCATTGAACGATTCATCTGAATGAACTGATTCATTCAAATGATTCAGAGTCAGTAGAGTTTGAACAGACGAGTATGTTTCATTACAGTATGACAAATAAATGATTTTTGAAGAGTGATAAAGACACTCTCTCTCTCTCTGTGTGTGTGTGTGTCTCAGTGGCGAAGAAGATCGACGAGCTGAAGGATATCCTGAAGAAGAAGGATGAAGACATGAGACGGATGGAGGAGCGATACAAGAGATACGTGGAGAAAGCTCGCACCGTCAGTACAGACGTCAGAGAGATAGTGCTGTATAGTGAGAGAACAGTTTCCTTGAACGCCAGGTGTGTGTGTGTGTGTGTGTGTTTCAGGTCATAAAGACTCTGGACCCCAAGCAGAAGCCCAGCGTGATTCCTGCTGAAGTTCAGGTGCTGAAGAACCAGCTGACAGAGAAGGACAAGAAGATACAGCACCTGGAGGTCAGACACACACACACACACACACACGCAGTTTATCTGTGACTGGTGGTGTTGATCTCACGCTCGTCTCTGTGTGTTTCAGCATGACTTCGAGAGGACGCGCTCCAGACACGACCAGGAGGAGAAGCTCATCATCTCAGCCTGGTACAACATGGTGAGGACTGCAAAAAATCCTTCAAAACTCTCAACACATTTAGGAGAGTTTCAAAG
Organism: Barbus barbus; assembly: GCF_936440315.1. Classification (NCBI taxonomy): domain Eukaryota; kingdom Metazoa; phylum Chordata; class Actinopteri; order Cypriniformes; family Cyprinidae; genus Barbus; species Barbus barbus. Next base: position 39,502,685 of record NC_136732.1, on the reverse strand, counting down.
TATCACATTTTTGTTAAATGACTTCAAGGATTTTTCATTGTATTATATTATTTTTTTATATCTGTTTGTGGCATACTTTGAGAAAGTAGTAAATATAAGCTAATAAGTTAACGAAAATGTATTTCTGAGGAATGTCTCACAATTTAGTTTCTTCCTAGGTTTGATTTCAACAGTAAACCTCTGTTGTGCAGCATTTTGTCTGCCAAAAATAAAAGGAATGTTACATTTTAATTTGATTACATTTTAAAAGATTAACAAAAGTGTTTTTCATGCCTTTTGTTTGATTACCACCATTTAAAAAAACAATTGTTTTAAATCCAGAAAACTTTAAAACACACAATTTCTGAAAAATTAAATTAAACATTTCATAGAGCCCTATTTTTGTAAAAATTGTAATAAAGTTAATTTTTTCGAAATTCAATTGATTAGACATGTTTTTTAATTACTGAACAGATTCCAGAAAAAAATGAAAATGAAAAACGCTGAATTTAGGGGGAAAAAACTACATATTTCCTTAAGATTAGTTGGTATAAATTGCAATTCAATTCTGTATACTTTCCGATTACAATTAATTGGACATTTTCTTGTTTTTTTTCTTTTGGAGGGGGTGGGATGGGGGGGGGGGGGGGGGGTATTAAAATTGAATACCAAAAAAAAATAAATAAATAAATGTATATATATATATATATATATATATATATATGATAAAAAAAAATAAGAGAATTTGGGGAATGATAGAAAATAGAACATATTTCATAGCGCTCTAAAAAATGAATCTAAAATTTAATTCAACCATTAAAATGGAATCCAGAAAATAAATAAAATACAACTGAAAAAAAAAAAACTGAATCCTTAAATATTTAAATAGAAAAATATAATTTTGGTTTACATTAATTGGAATTTAGAAAAAACTGATTTCACAGGGTCTTAGTTGATAAGTGGAGCTGATTTTGTAGAGCTGGAGTTGACCGTCTCTCTCTGTGTGTGTGTCTCAGGGCATGGCTCTTCATCAGAAGGTGGCCGGAGAGAGATCGGGACCCGGTTCTGCTCCGGCTCAGTCCTTCCTGGCCCAGCAGAGACAGTGGACACAAGCCCGCAGAGGCCTGTCCCGCCTGCAGCCCAGATAAAGCCCCTCGCATCCTGACGAACGCTTAACCTCTCATGCAGCACTTCTGTCTGTCATCAGCCTGCTGAGAGCGGATGTCTTTTATCAATTTGTTTTAGATGAAGTTTTGTTCTTTTTAGTTGATCCGAGCGTCAGTGTGTAACTGGGTTTTAGCTTAGTGTTAATTAGCGCCAGAAACCACTGTGTTTGATGAAGTAGATCAACCTTTGATTCTTTTAATGCTGTCTTTTTACTGTAGATTTGGGTGTTGATCAGGGTTAGGGTGCGTGTGAACGCACTTTACACACTCGGTGCCTTCTGCCATCCGTCAATCATCTGCTGCACAGAAACCTTTAATGCCACGAACAAATGAAGAAGTGCTTTTATAGTGATTTGTCCAGAGAGCTGCAGTGTTTTAACGACACTAATCATGGATGAACCGCTGGAGGAGGAGTTTCCACCGGTTGCTGTTTTTTTTTTTTTTGATGTAACGTCACCAAAGTCTGTTGCTGATATTTATTGAGGCAGAAACACTACTGACTGTGAACACTGTGCTCTGGGCCTCATCAGTCCGGACGCTGAGCTTGGTTCGTTTGTTCTTCACTCTCTGAGTTTCGTCACAGTGCTGATGTTCATGAGTTGCGTTCGTGTGTTTCTCACGGTGTTTTCATCGTTCGCTCTGGACTGATGGGGTCGCTACGCAAATAAATCACTTTAGTCTCACTGTTCTTCTCTCTGCACTACAATAAAAGAGATTATTGGTACAAAATATCAGAGCTGGGTCTGTGTTCGCTTTAGTGTTGCTTTGGATGAAAGCCTGCAATAAATGAGACACCACTGAGAAATGGATGGATAAAAAACCTTATTATTAAACATAATCCACAAATTAGTACTTGTATTACAGGATAAGTCAGATGAATAAGTAATTGTACGGTTAGATTTATGATCCATGACTATGTTTGCCTTAAAGATAATACTGAAATAATATCATTTATAGAACATTTTTAAAAGGTGAGAAATAAAGTAGATAAATATTTTGTAATATTTGCTGAAAAATATGTAAAAGTATGCTAAAAAGATGCAAATGACTGTTTTATAGTTCAGGGGTTTTAGTATTTCAGATTCCTGATATAATCATGATCATGCAAGACAGCTAACGCATAAAGGACTGCTTTATTATTGTGAAAAATTAATATTATAAATGTGTAAAATATTATTTGGAAAATAGTTTCTGGTGTTACATTGTTGTGTTTTCTTACTATAGTACTGTACTGTTATAGAAATCACTTTCAATTATTATTATTTGTAATTTATTTAAATCAAATTGTATAGTTTTATTTTAATAATTTAGCTAGATGAGTTGATCTCATTGTTATATTTATCTCAACTGTTATATTAAATAATTTTAATCTATATGTAAACCAAACTATTATTTTGATTAATTTATTTTAATCAAATTTAATAAGATGAGTTAGTCTAACCTAATTTTATCGTTTATAGTACTGTATTAAATCATTTTAATCTATTTATTTGATTTATTGAATTTTATAAAAACGTTTTCTCGTTTAGTCTATTAAATTTTGAGGACTAAAAAAATGTCTACCCGAGTAAACTTTTGTCAAAACAATGTTTCTAAAACTAAATTATATACATGAATGGTTTCTGGATAAATAATAGATCAAGAAACCACCGTGTTTCTGCTGTCAATTTGTATTTATTTATTTTTTACTATGTTTTCATAAATAATAAAACTATGAAAAAAGTCAAATAAACAGCTTCACTAAAAAAAAAAAAAAAAAAAGGTTGTATAAGCAGTTTTCACTCAGAAATTGCTAGTAAATTTGGCAAATAATTACACGTCAGCGGCAAGTAACACATTGAAGTTCGAAAGCGGAGAGATAGACAGTATTTTTATCATCTGCGTCGCTGCGGTTCTTCCTCCGGCCTGCAGGCGGCGCCGGTGCATCTCTCGCGGACTCGAGCGCCGCTGACTGCAGATAAAAAGCAGTATGGCGGAGCGACGCTAAAATACAACAAACCTCTGCAAAAAACATCGGGATAAAAGCCCGAAACCCTGCCGATTCACCGCACAATCCGGCCGGTCTGCGATTATAATCACACTCGGACCCGCGGCTCGATAATCGCGCTCTCTCTGTGCGTCGCTGACGGTGCGTCTGTTTCGACGCGACGCTTTACGATCCCATAACAACACCGCGAAATAACGCATTATTCCTTCTTTTTCACCTTTATCACGCGTTTAAAATACATTTAATTCTTCATTAAACGACAAATCGGTGCAGAAATCAGAACACCGCAGGAGTGAATGTAAAGGCTTTATTTATTATTTCACCGAACGATAAAACGATGGAGAGAAAACAGCATAAATCAGACAAACATCGCCGCCATCATCATCATCATCACCATCCTCATCCTCAGCAGTCCTCCAGCAGCAGCAGCAGCAGCGGGGGGGAGTCCGGCGGCAGCAGCCCGGCGCACGGGGCGCCCAAAGCGGCTAACGCATTCGCCAACGACGGCAGCTTCATGGAGCTGTTCAAGAAGAAGATGGAGGAGGAGGAGAGGAGGAAGAGAGAGGAGGGCGAGGAAGAGGAGAAGACGAAGAGCTCTGCTGTGGATCCGGACAAGAGGCCGCTAAGCGTGAGCAGCTTTGTAAGAACTGCAGAGGACGCGCTTTACATTAACACACACACACACACACACATAGAGAGAAAGAGGGGTGTTCGGGTCACTGTCGCTTCCTAAAGCCCGTGTAACGCTGTCAGTCTGTTCCTGTTTGACTCAGGTGGGCAAGCGGAGAGGAGGCGCGAGGCTGGCCCTCAAGACCGGGATGGTGGCCAAGAAACAAAAACTGGACTCCGAGGTGAGATGCATGCTCTTCCATATCCATAAAATAAGAGTTAATAACAATATATAGCTTGCATTATGAGATGCATACAGTATATATCAGGGGTCTCCAACCTTAGTTCATTTGGGGGATACGTTTTAAAACGAAAGCAGCTGTACCAATTTGAAATACTTAAAATCTCTTAAATAATGGATCAATACAAACTGTTGTTATTCACGGCGTTGTTAAAATGTGCTGGAGATATAAAAAAAAAGTACTGATAGACACTGAAATCGTTTCACTGAAAAGGTCCACACATTTGGCCCAAAGAAGGTATCCAGTGGTGGATGAAGGTTTCCTGCGTGTTCGGTCTTTTCAATGTGCAAAGTTATTCAATTTAAGTTAAACTCTAATCTGACTCCATGTTATTATGACCTCGTATTTATCTTGAAATACAAATTGATTGCTTGTCTATTTCTAATTTGTATTCTTCTGATATTTGATTATTCTAGTTAACTCTTGACTTTATATTTACTCGTTCATTCGGTTGCTCATGTCTCTAACAAGGATGCAACGTAATCTACTAGAGTCAATAATTACAGAGTAAAACAGAATAAGGTCAAATGTAACAATTTATTCTCAGTCAGGTAAATACTGTATGTATATGTCAATTACACAGCAATTCAAAGAGATCAAATCATATCAATACAAAACATCCAATTCTCAAAGATGAATCCACGAGTAAAGGATGCATACCTGACTTTATAGAAATACATAGTGTGAGCATTGAGACACACCACACACTACGGGCTTCTGGCTACAGAAATCGCCCTGATCCTTTTGCTGCATTTCCTTAAGTACTTCAGACCAAGACCAACACCCCCCGAGATGGAGACAGGAACTAACAATTGGAATTTGCGAGTTAACACCTTTTGTGACAAAAGGTCATTTGCATGAAAGGTACTGGGAACTGACCCGCCCTCTACAGTGTGCAATACATCTCTAAACTCAGTTGTAAATTTTGTAGCTGATCAACAGAAGTGCCTGCACTTCATATTTAATCCTTTTGATAAAGTTTCTGTTATTAGTGATGTGTTGGGAAGCCAGCGGGCCCTCTGGTTTGCCAAAACATCCCAATAACAATCAGAAAGTTTAAATCTTTTGAATTTTCATGGCAGATTTGACTCTGCGTTCAGAATTATACATCATCGATTTGTGACAGTAGCCATACAGATGTATTATGTTTTCCATGAGTTGGCAGATGGTTGTAAATCATAACTATTATGTGTGTCTTTCTGAGACTGCCATCATGAGATTAACTAAATCCTATGTGTGAGAATCTATGTGTTTCTGTCAGTGTGAAGATGGACAGTAGATCTTTAGTGGGGTACCACATGTGGAATCTAAGCCATCATTGTTTTCTGTGGTGTGCAGTGTTCAGACTGGACAGTCTAGATGAGGTGATGATGCGATGGTGGAGATTTGTGTTCTGTGCTCATGTCTGGGAGATGGGTGAAGTCTAATCTATAACAATCTGTGTTGCAAAAATTTAGTTCCGGTGCTAATCCGGAAGGCCATGTAGATATTTGTGTGGTAGTGTGCTATTGTGAGATGTGACTGGCCTCTTGAAGTGTCATTGCACCCATCTCCTGCAATTTCAGGTTATTTCTAACAATTCCGCCGTCCTGGCTTGATGCAGCTGGCATCAGGTGCCTTCCTGGTATCTCACTTTCAAGGAATTGCAGCGGTCAATCTGAAACAGAGCCAAATACTGAGAGAACCACAGTTAATTTTGAGTATTTTTCACCTCCCTTTCATTATTTTTCTAGCAAATTTAGAAGATCAGGTGATGTTATGTGGCTGTATTTAACTGTGGAATATTAATGTTAATCAGTCCTTCTGATCAGATTAACATTTTGGTTGGTGCTACCCAGCGACGAGTGCTTGTGCCACACTATTAAAATGAAAACACAACTCCTCCCTCTTGGCACTGGGTAGCATATCAATCTAAGTCGTCACAAATACAATTCACGTGTTAATTCATTTAAATATGGAAGGGCAGGTCAGAGCTGATGCAATGCACAATCACTGTTTTTATGTTTCAAAGGACTATTTGTTTCATTTAGTCTTGCTGATCATTTTCATTACGACAATTGTGAAATCACTCTGTGGCCACATGGCAATTCTATGCTCCTGTATCTGATTTAACTGCAGCTATATGGAGAATAGCACAGTGTTCCACTCAAGAGACAAACTAATTAAACATAGACACACACATGCAACTTAGATTGCTATGCAATTCCAGTATTACAGTTATTCTAATTTCACACAAGAGACACGGTCTAGCATGTATGTAGCATCTACAACCTTAAACCTAAGTGTTTCGTACACTTACAGTGAAGCAGTCATGTGTTTCATAAAGAATAAACTCAACTAGCCTATGTGCACATTAGGGCTGTAATCAACCAAAGAAAATCTTGGTCGACTGAAGTCCTGAAACTTTCGACTAAAAATCGACTAAAAATGACGTTGTGGAGAAAAAAAAACGTACGTTACATTAATTAGATACGCACTGTGCTCAGTACTTGGTAGCCTTGTTGTCTGCCTAAATTAATTATAAATAAACATAAAAAACTAATAGGCTATTTGCAGTATATTAAATCGTTTTTGACCTAATTATTTTGCACTGAAATGAGTCTGACACACGAGTCTGTCGTCTCTGACAGCGGTGCATCACGTGCACCTGCGCAATATCATAGCCTGTGATTTCTGAAAACAGTACTATGTTGTCAACTAGTGATATCACAAGAACTTTTGAGGAATGTGCAACATAATTTAGAAAATTATTTTTGTCATATGTTATAAGTATAACTGTCAGACACTATCATTTCAGCCGCTCTGCGCAGCTCGAGAGCGAGGCTGAACATAAGAGCTCAGCTTCGCGGCTGAGACACGAATAGACTTAAAGCTTTTACTCTTAATAAACACAAAAGGCGCGTCCACTTTAATAAAAAAAGAATATTTATTAAACAAACAAGAGCAGAAACCAAATAAAGTGCATAACTGAAAAATAAAGCATCTTAGGCAAAACTAACACAAACAGTGGGCACAGCGCAATTGCGCAATATTGTGAGAACTGAGAACTGATCGCGCACTGTGTGAGGACTGATCGCGCGCTGTGTGAGAACTGAGAAAGTGGAGCACTTCTATCAGAGTGATTCCGCTAACTTTAAGTTAATCAACAACGAATTGTGACTCCTGGGAAAAACGGGATGTCTGGTCACCCTATCCCTATAACCATTCAGGTGCTGAGGCCATTGTTTCAGATCGCTAGTTTGCGTTTTGGTAGCGTATCCGCCCACTGCGGCTGCCATACTGTGACTAGATATACAAACGCCCCTCATCTGATTGCGATCCAGTGACAGGGACGCACATTTTAAAAGACAAGACAGTCAATTTAGCCTATAGGATGTATTTTGAATGTCCGGTAGTCCTCAAATAACATTTTAGTCCCGTCTCGTCTCGTTAACGAAGACACGCATACATTTCGTCATAGTTTTTATCATCAGATATTAATTTTATCTCGTCAACTTCTCGTCTTAGTCACAGAAAAAAGGTTCGTTAACGAATATTTTTCGTCGTCCTCTTCGTTAACGAAATTAACACTGGTTCTTTGGAAGGAGACAGCTTCTTGTTTTTACACTACCTTGTTATTAAATAAATAATATTCAGCATCAAACCTTCTAAAGCCTACTTATCTGTCTCTCTTCTCCAGTGGGTTGGGCTAATCCAAAAAAAGTGAAAACAATGGGGGTGTTCTGAAAACAGACTGGTACCTGTGAAACAGGGGTGCTCTGAAAACACCCCCATTAGCAATTAGTGCTTTCCACCTGATGAAATGAGCGCGGCCAAACTGATGAAATGAGCGCGGCAAAAAATCGACCAATCAGATTTTTGGTCGAACCAGACCATATCGACCAATTAATCGACTAATCGACTGGGACGTTACAGCCCTAGTGCACATGTAGTAGCACAAACAACTATAATGTGTGTAACATGTGCACATTGTGTTTAGCACAATTACAAATTTGAAAATTCAAACAAGATCATTGAAACTGGGATGTTTACATATTAAAGTCGTCGCTAGTAAGCTGCTAACCCACTAGCAAGTGAAGTCAACATCTGGAGGCCTTGCATGAGCAATGCAATTACCTCACAAAGAGTTTTACATGAGGATGACTTGTTACATGTAAACAATTGATCTTCGCCTTTAGAAGGTGATATCCTATGTTTCAGAAAATAAGGTGGAGGTCTACCTCTTCCCAGTGACCAACATTTCTCTTCTGTGTGGCCTGTTTTGAGACAGGAACTACAAAACCTGCTGTCTTCACCATACGGTTGTCTGCTGTGTTCTCCTGGAGTTTGAGGTTTTTTATGACTCCCTAATGCTTCCTTTACACCATGCATTCTGGTACATGACTCTGTGCTATTATGGTGTTGCATCACCTTAAGGACTGAAACTGGCACGCTATCTTGAGCAGTAGCACATGCTTTCTCTGAACTAAAAGTTCTAGATTTCCATCTGTTTTGTATCCTTGAACCCCAACACACTATCGTTCTGAACGTGTTTTCAGTTGGATCTACTCCATTTGACAATGCATTTTGGACTGGAGTGCCAGCATTGTTCTTTATGAGTTGTAATAACGGTTCGTCATCACGGCTTGTATTTTCTAGACCGGAATGTTCTTTGTATGTTACCCACAGACGTTCGGCGTATATTTCAAACGGCTCGTTGCTGCCCTGTTTAATTTCTAGTATCCTGCCCCAATCCGCGCTTGGTGGTCCTCTCAAGTCTAGCAACGCCAGTTTTAATCTTTCATATATAGCCTCGTCAGATTCATTATTGTTTCGCTTGACTACGTCTCCAGATTTCATTTGAGGGGTTAATTTTGATCGGAGTTCTTCCGGAATGGTTAATAGTGCGATTTGCCATACATCCCTAGTTTCTAATTTGTACACTGTGGCTTGTAACATCAGTGCTTCCCAGTAGGGTTGGAATGGCCCTCTTTTGGGCATCATTCCCACGATCTGCTTATGTTTTGAACACTCTTCACATGTTAGTGGCCGGCTAATCTTGGTTATTTCATCATTTGCGTTTGTCATGGTTTTGAGTACAGCAACTCTAGCTGACGCGGAGGGCTTTTCGCTGGGTTTAACGTTAGCTCTTGTTATAATAATTCGCTGACTTTGTTCATGTCTCTGAACGGGAGCTCGGTTACGATTTTCTCTCCGTGTTTGACTCTCTAATGTGGCTACCTCATCATCGTCACTATCGCTGTTTTTATCAGGATCAAAAGTCTCATCCAGTGCTGCTTTCTTAACTGCGGCCACTGGAAATCCGACATTGTCGCAACATTCTTCAAGAGCAGATATATAATTACTGCCTGTTTGGAGTTTCTCCTGAAGCGCATCTATTTTTCTCGCCATGTTTTCACTTTTTCTTGCCCAACCTTGTCTTTCGTATGTAAACGCCTCGACCTGTGCTCTAAGCTTTTGCAATTCATCCGAACGCGCTTTCTCAATTTCTCTGAGACTCGCCATTATGCGCTCGTTTTTGGCTAATGTTTCTAGGTCGTTTTTCTGAAGTAAGTAGACGATGGCAGCTGTTGTTTTTTTTATCTTTTGATTTAGATGTCAATTTTTCTCCTTCGGCCAAAAACCAGGATATGATTTTGTTGTTTTTCCATTTAATGTTCAATCCTTTACCACTCAAATGAAGGATATTTTGTATATGCACAGCGTGAATTCCCATGATCTCCTGATATGCACTGCTGCTGTACTGTCCCTGAAAAGCCATGTTTCCCAGCTAATTCTCCTCCCACTGGATTTCTGCGGTCTCCGGTCTAACAATGGGTATGTCGACCCGTTCTAAAAATGTAATTTGCATAAAAACCACTAGGAACTGACTCACCCTCTACAGTGTGCAATACATCTCTAAACTCTTAGGATCTGTATTACCTTTTAGTTTACTACTTGTAAGAATGAGACCATTGTACCAGTCGCCCTGAGACAATTCAAATGATACCAAACATGACTGTAAATATCACTTGCATTAATGCAGAACATTACATTTCTGCTATTGACCATTCTGAGTGAGCTGAGTGAAGGGAAGGATGGGTTTAAAAGGAACTGATGCATATGTGAGAGAGGCATTTTCCCACATTTTCTCTCAGTGGGATGTGGAGACAGATGTCTGTATGTTAATGCACTGTGTGTGTGTTGTCCATCTCAGGAGTTCAAAGTGTCTGAGGTTCTGTAATTCTTACATGACAAAAGCCAACAAATAAAATTAGCAGCACTATGCACTTTTTGTTTGCATAAACAACAACAACAAAAAGATTGCATATAAACATTAGAATATGATGGGCAGATTTTAAACTAACAAAAATACTCAGCATGTTATCTACTGACATGCTCATATATATAATATATTAAATGGACAAAGCTTTATTTATATATATATATTACATACATACAGGTGCTGGTCATAAAATTAGAATATAATCGTCAAAATGAAAGGAAATAAACATTTGAAATATATCAGTCTGTGTGTAATGAATGAATCTAATATACAAGTTTCACTTTTTGAATGGTATTACTGAAATAAATCAACTTTTTCATCATATTCTAATTTTATGACCAGCACCTGTATATATACACGAGTCAGAAAGAAATAAAATTGTATCTGCTCCATAAACAGTTCTGCATAAGATAATGTACTTTCAAAAAATCTCATCGCTTCTGATAAAAAGGTAGCCTATTTTCCATCAACCGGTTAAGATTTACAACAAAAATTAGCATTGGTCTGAACAAAAATATGTCAGACAGACTGAATGAATTTGTAAATCCACAGTTTGACAGCAGATGGCGCTAATGAACAGCAGAAATAGAGCCGTTTCCACGGTAACCGCTTCGAAACAATGCTTTAGTTTCCTATTACGCATTCATACAAATAAATCAATCATAAAAAGGCTTTCCTGTAGCTCAAATAGTAGAGCATGGCGCTAGCAACGCCAAGGTCATGGGTTCGATTCCCAGGGAAAGCAAGAGCTGATAAAATGTAAAAACTGTAACTTGAATGCAATGTAAGTCGCGTCTGCTAAATGCGGAAATGTAAATGTCATGCATTCTTTCATATAGACTAATTTCCCTCAGCGGTCTGCCTTCAGTCATGTTTTCACACAAAACTAAACTACTCTGCGTGAGACTCTGAAGAACTTTGATTAAAGCAGAGCGGTATTTACTTTAGTTTTTCAAGTCGCGATAATCAAATATGGGTTTAATGATAATTAAAATGGCCAATATGTCAAGTCTTGGCCAGCTCCCTCCAATCAGGACAGGAGCTACTGGTAGCTCGCAAGCGACGTGTTGGAGACCCCTGGTATATATCAAAATTTTCCTCTAAAATTTAATTAGCTGATTTAAATCTTTCAACGGCTCTGAATTTAACGGGCCGCTGCTATGCGACAAACCAACGGTCCTCGGTGTGTGTGTTATGGAAGACCGTTTCTGCTACTGCATAAAAAGTAATGAAGACTTTTAATTAACACAATTCTGACTTTCATCCCTCAGAATTTTGAGATAAACTCAGAACTGTGTGAAGAAACACGCAGTCATGAGATATAGTTATGAGGGGGAAAAAAGAGTTGGACTTGACGCAGTCGCTTGTTATAAAGTCAGAATTGTGAAAAAAGTCCAGGTGGCAGGAAAAGGCTGCTGGAACGTTTGCTCGCCAAGAAGTTTTGTGTTTTTCAGGGGAAGGCGAAAGTTGTGCATGCAAATGCAGAAAGAACAACGCTAAAAAACATGTGCATGAGAGGGGCGTAAATGTTTTATTTCAAAATCTTCTCTTCCCCTAGGAGCACATGTTTGCTAGCGAACAAATCATTTATCTCAGCCATTCAAAAATGTTCATTCAAAAGTTGCATATGCTTTATAATACTGTACAAATGTATATTTAGTTTAAAATCAATTTATGTGATTTAAAATATTTGTAAAGCACATAATTTAATTCTTACATGGCTATCTACCATCACTTGAGCATTTCCAAACACTAAAATGATTTTCCACTCTCTTGCATTTATATCTGAGCGACTTATGTACAAATTCATCCTGTTTTGTCTTCAGTGGCACATGATCCTTCAGAAATCATTCTAATGCACTGATTTACTGCTCAACAAACATTTATATTATTATCAGTGTTGAAAACAGTTGTGCTGCTTCATATTTCTGTGGAAGTGGTGATGCATTGTATTCTTCAGGATTCTTTGAATAAAACGATTCAAAAGAGCAGCATTTGTTTGAAAGGGAAATCTTTCATATCATTATAATTGTCTTTACTGTCACTTTTGATCAATGTAATGCATCTGTGATGAGTGAAGTCATATGTGTGTATCTGATGTGTGTGGATGCAGGCGGAGGCTGGGAAAGGAGACGCCTGGACGAAATACATGGCAGAAGTGAAAAAGTATAAAGCGCATCAGTGTGGAGACGACGATAAGACCAGACCACTGGTCAAATAGACTGAACTGCTTCCTGTGGAGACGGGCGTCACTGCCATTCACGCCGTGTGTTCTTCCCCTTCATCTCTTTGTTTCCAAGCTTGAGTTTTGCCCTGTATTTGCCCAGCTGTTGGATTCTGGTTCTTTTTGAGTCGTTATGATCGAGTCCGTGGCATTAGACCGATCTCGGTTCACCTTGTTGATATTTCGTACTCGACATGTTTGCTACTTGATTGACGATGAATTAAACTCACAGTACCACAGTTTCTGTCCCGACTGTGATGTTTGACCTGCTCACATGTTTCTGAGGTTCAAGATTCGTTCGTCAGCTTCCATTTTACACACTCTGCCTCAGTTAGGATGCTGTTTGTTTTACATACTGCTTATTAAAAATGTTGCATATTTTTCAGATGGCTTCAACTAGTTTGATAGATTCAACTCTTCATGGTTCTTCATCATTCAGAGAAATTTTGCATATGAAAAGTTTTTTTAATTTTAAAAATATGTAATGAAAACCTACAACCCCAAAAAATAAGTTAATGGGGCAGGGATTTAAGATATGTGAACTAAGAATATACATTTAGAACTTAAAATTCCAATTTTTTTGTAATATTTTTGTTACAGTTTCTAATATTTTTTTAGATGGAATTTTAGTGCTGTGCACTTTAACTGAAAGGAGCAAAATATAAAGTGCAGAGCTGAGTATAATTCACATTTATTAAATCATCATGATTCATGTAGGCCTATGACCATGTCAGTTTCCTCCTGTATTATTTTCAGATTACATATTTAATTTTAAATACAACTTAAAATTACTGATAATTTCAATGTGGGTTAAAACGGAAAAATGGGGCTGACATGGTCATGAAAGTACTGATTTGAGACCAATATCTCCAAGATTAATTCACTCTTAAAATATGATTTAATACTAAAAATGAAAGAACATATCAACAGAAACTTGTTACTATATCCCTTGAAATTAGAAATTGCTAAGTTGGAAAAAAGCTATAATTGATAAAATGTTTGTTGAACCTACTTCAGTTCAAGCATAAACCAATACTTCAATAAAATAGAATAAGGTTTTCTTTGTCTCAGAGCTTTTTTTTTTTATCTAAATTGCTTTTTACGTCTTAGACTAGTGGGTCCCAACCACGTTCCTGGAGGGCCCCCCCCCCAACACTGCACATTTTGCATCTCTTGTTTGTCTGACACCCAATTCAGTTCTTGGAGTCTCTAGTACTACTAATGAGCTGATGATCTGAATCAGGTGTGCTCGATCAAGGTGATATGGAAAACATGCAGTGTTAGGGGGCCTCCAGGAACATAGTTGAGAACACAATCATCACAGACACAGAGCGTTTTCACTAAGTCTTCTGCATTTTTATTTCGCTCATGTCCTGAAACGTAGGTAAACAAATCCTGAAAGTTCAAGTATATTACAATGGGCGCGGTCTCGCCCTTTGGTTTGAACCATTTAAAGGGGCGTTTCGTTGGTGAACAGCACCGGAGACACCGACCTACACCAGAGAGGGAGGAACACCTTCACTCATCAATATTCATACGCTCCACACATTTAAAAAAACCCTCATTTACAGAAGCTGCGCGCTAATCAGCATACAAACACACACACACACACACACGTTTCCCTCCCCGTCACAGTGATCAGGTCTGTCTGTGTAAACATTGATACATATGTACAACCCACGGATCATCACTCAAACAAACATTATTCATCAGCATCAATATTCAAATGCGTATAAAAACGGCTCCGTCTCATTGGACGGCCAGCACATCATGCATAAAAGTGGGCGGGGTCAGTCCCGGATCAGAGTTCTGTGATGTCATAAGGTCTTCCTCTTCAAGTCTCCGCCCTGAGTTTGATTGACATCTGCACACAGAGAGAGAAAGAGAGAGAGTGTCAGTTATTAAGCACTGTGACTCCTGACTGAAGATGAAGAAAGCAGCAAACGCACGCATGCAGGCAGCGGGAGAGTCGCGCGCTCAGCGTTTACCTGAGAAAGCCAGCTGTAAGTGTGGCGGCAGAGTGGCCTGAGTCCCTGACATGAGACCCTTTAACACATCTGAGGAGAGACGGGACAGAGAGACACACACCCACGCATGAGACGCCACACGAGACACACAGAGATTCAATGAGAGGAAGTAGATTCATGACGAGCCACGTGATGAAGAGCAGATGATGAACACACACCGTGACATCTTATGCATTTTAAAGGGGCCATGATCTGAGAAACCAGAATTCACTTGATCTTTTTCGACATAAAACATTGTACTATAAAAACATCCTGTAAGCTTCAGAACTCAAACCTTTGTTGTTAGTCTAAAAACAGCTTATATTGAAGGCAGTCAGCGCCAGTGTACAACTTTATGATGTAATAGTGTGCTTAAGCTCCACCTCTGCAGAAGATCATCAACGCCTACTTAAACACAGCAGCGTTCATCTGTGAGGAATGACTGTCGGCTGTCTAACATACACAACTATTAGCCAATCGTAGCAGTGGGGCGCTTGCTTCCGAGTCCACAAATCTATTCAGAATTTTCTGTTCTGTTTTTAACGCTCAAATTACATGGTTTTGATGGACAAAATCTTGATAACATTATAAGTGGACCTCAGAGAACAGTACAAAATAAATCTCCAAGGCAGTTCATGACCCCTTTAAGTTCAACAATGACAACAGCATCACTTGCAAAAATGGAAATACTGAACAAAATGTAAGTCAACATGATGTCTTTCCCATAAAAATATACTTCAAATACTACAAGTGTAGTATATTATGTGCTAAATAAGTAAATACTAACAAGTTACTGCAGTTGTACACACAAAAATGCACCTACACACACACACACACATCAACTAATGAGGGCTCATACAAGCCTACCTCTAGTAGAAAACCTAATAATTCAAAATGAGTCTAAATTATGGACATTTAATTCATTTGTAAAGCTAAACAGAACTGACCTTTCTAAGACTTACAAAATAATACTAAACTACCCCGTATTTATTGGTCACACCGACTCACTCTGGGGAAGGTTGAACCCTGAGCTGCTGGGATTGGTCAAGCTGCCAGTGGTCGCCGTGGAAACCACAGAGGAAGGAAGATTCAGCAGGTTTGGAAACTGGAACGGGAGAGAGACGGGAACCAGACCTCCCAGCATCCCGAACCCCAGCGGCAGAGACGGACCAGCCGAGCCCAGCAGAGCGCTGGAGGATGACACCTGCAAAACACCATCATCATCACACTGTTAGAGCCAAAGACCTCGGCACACAATTACAAAGACACCCTTATGTGTGAAAGCAACATCTCTATGGAGTCTAACTATTTTATACACATTTGCCAACTAATAAAATAACACTTTAGTAGTGGCTGGTATTTTGAGGAACTCAAGGAGCTCAAGTTAAGTTCTGTTCAAAATGTGTGGCATAAATTATTACTTCCCAAATAAATTACTACTAACTAAAAAAATAATTCTAGGGATAACAATAGAATAACTATTCCTTCAAGGGAAAAAACAGCTGCCTAAATAGAATAGAAAACAATATTTCAATGTCAAGTAAAATAAAAAAAAATACAGATTGCACGTTTAGAAAATACTTATTCTTCTAAAACTTATTTTATTTTAATGAATTTATTTAATTTTTTTATATTTCAACTAAACATTAAATTTAACTTAATTTTATGTAAATATAAACAATTTAAATGTTTAATAAAAAAATAAATGTTTATTTGAATTTTGCAATTAAACAAATGAATTGCTTTAAAAAATTTCATAAAAATTTCAATATTTGAATTTTATTCTAATTTAAAATGTAATTAAATGTGTTAAATTAAAATTTATTTGAATAATAATTAAACCAAAAATATTACTACAATTATTCTAAGTAAAATTATAATTATGCTACTAAACTTTCCTGAGAAGAGACACCTTTACAATGTTCTTGCTGAGGGGATTTGGTGCTAAAAACAGGCCTTGAGTTTGAAAGTAGTAAATATAAATAAATAATTTAAGAAGCATTGATCACATGAGCAGACAGACCTGTGAGAGTGGAGACGCTGTGGCCGTGG
Organism: Barbus barbus; assembly: GCF_936440315.1. Classification (NCBI taxonomy): domain Eukaryota; kingdom Metazoa; phylum Chordata; class Actinopteri; order Cypriniformes; family Cyprinidae; genus Barbus; species Barbus barbus. Next base: position 39,486,095 of record NC_136732.1, on the reverse strand, counting down.
ACACAGATGTGATTGTCTTCACTCCCTGATTAAGTCCACCCACTTGTCTGTGTCGCTGACTGTGATTGGCCGTCCCCACCACCGGCGATGCGCTGGTGGCCGGTTGCTTGGTGACCGGCGCGGTTGTCGTAATGAGTCCAGAGATGCAGTTGCCCTGAGATGAACTCTTCTGCCCCACAGGGGCACTGTAACCACCGGCGACGAACCCCGTGTGGAAGCCCGGGTTCTTGGAGGCGTGCTGGTGCATGCTGGGTAACGTGGTTGTTCTGGAGACGACGGGTGAGGGGGTGGGCGTGAGCTTGATGATGGGCGAGCTGGGGTTGTGGGGCGACTTGGTGAGGGTGGCCTGCATGGGCGTGATGAAGCCAGGTTTGGGCGACTCTCGGTTTTTGGCTTGCGCGGACACGAGGAAAGGCTGCGCGGATTTGACGTTTAAAAGCGACGATGAGGAAGTGGTGGGAAGCGTGCGGGGCGAGCTGTTATTGCTGGTTTTGATGAGGCCCATGGTGACCACCGTTTTCCCCGCCTGGATCTTCTGAGGGGCATGAAGAGGCGATGACGTCGGAGGAGGGCGGGGCTTCGCTAGAGTTACGCCCATCTTGGTGGGCGGAGTCACAGATGGTCGCTGAGTGGGAATAACCGAGCGTCTCTGACTCAGTGGCAGGACGCTCACACTTTTAACGACCGGAGAAGCGGGCGTCGAGGAGAGGACGCTGGCAGGAGCAGGCGGAGGAGGGGTGCTCCCGCTCTTTTTGGCCAGGTGTGGAGACACGAGCAGCGACTGGGGCGGTTTGGGCGGCTCGGTGGACAGCGGGCTGTTGGACTGGGCCAAATCTTTGGCGACGCTGCTCAGCATGGCCAGAGCGTGAGAGATAGAGTCCAGCGAAGGGGCTGCCAGGTCCTCGTCCAGAGAGTCCGACAGGCAGATGGGCTCCGGCGGGGACAGCGCTCGCTGGACGGTAGCAGGAAGAGCAGCGTCCACTGAGATGACCGGACGCTGGACGGCTGGAGGAGGTGCGGAGTCCACAGAGACAGACGGTCGCTGGAGCACACTACTGTCCTGAAGCTTGGGCTTCGCTTTCGGAGCCGGTAACATCCTTTTCTTTACTCTGAAAACAATGCGGTGCAGTTTAATCACAAGACGACCAACATGAAACACATCAGCCTGGTTTACCGTTTAATGTGACAATATTCAACAAGAAACAATTAAATGCATAAAAAAAACAAGATTTCAGAAAGGCGGCATTCACCTACAACAGTAGCTGAAAGCAATGAATAAACTAATATTCTTATTCTTCAATTTGACAAATTTTAAGGGATAGTTCACCAAAAACTGAAACTTTGCTGTTAATTTACTCTCCTTCAAGCCATTCAATATGTAGGTGACTTTTTTTATTCAGTAGTAACAGTACAGATTTTCAGCTGAAACCGTGGTCCTCAGTGATTCATAAAATGCAAGTCAATGGGTGCCACCAGTTTAAGAGCCAAGAAAGCATATAAAAGGTACGATAAAATTAATACCCATGGCTTCTGACGATATATGTGACCCTGTACCCCAAAATCAGTTATAAGGGTAATTTTTGTAAATGTAGATTTAAATATCTGAAAAATTTATGAATAAGCTTTCCATTTATATATAGTCTATGTTCGGATAATATTTGGCCGAGATACAACTATTTGAAAATCTGGAATCTGAGGGTGCAAAAAAAATCGAAATATTGAGAAAATCGCCTTTAAATTTGCCCAAATGAAGTCCTTAAAAATGCATTTTATCAAATTATTTTTTTGATATATTTACAGTAGGAAATTTACAAAATATCTTCATGGAACAATCTTAATATCCTAATGATTTTTGGCATTAAAAAAAAGTATAATTTCAACCAATACAATGTATTGTTGGCTATGGCTACAAGTCTCACCCAGAAGTACACACCTCACATTTTTGTAAATATTTTATTATATCTTTTCATGTGACAACACTGAAGAAATGACTCTTTGCTACAATGTAAAGTATTGAGTGTACAGCTTGTATAACATTGTAAAGTTGCTGTCCCCTCAAAATAACACACAGCCATTAATGTCTAAACCGCTGGCCACAAAAGTCAGTACACCCCTAAGTGAAAATGTCCAAATTGGGCCCAAAGTGTCAATATTTTGTGTGGCACCAGCACTGCCTTAACCCTCTTGGGCATGGAGTCAGTGGCGGAGCGGAGGGGTGGCTAATTGGGCTTAAGCCCCGAATGTTTTGTCAAAAGCCCCGAATCTTTTAGGTTTTTTAAAATAACTTCAACTTTGTTTAATTTCCTCTCAGTCTTTTTGACAGGAGCGGCAAAAAATGAAACAAAAGCTCTATTACTGTGCGTGGTGTCGGACGGTACTCGACGCGTCCGCACGAGCGCGAAGGTGCGCGCGGCAAAAATGACGTCATCACTCAGCTTGTATGAATTTGAATTTATATTGAATTTTTTTTTTTTTTTTTTACTGAGTAACTATCATCATTTTCCCAGATAGTGTATAGATTTTTAGGCATTCTATTATCTCAAACAGCCTGAAAAATAGTGCATTTAGCTGACGTAATTGGGAAAAAAATCTCCCCGGGGGAGTATACCCCCGGACCCCCCTAGGTTTGGGCTAAGCCCCGAATGTTTACATCGTCTGGCTCCGCCCCTGCATGGAGTTCACAAGAGCTTCACAGGTTGCCACTGGAGTCCTCTTCCACTCCTCCATGACGACATCAGAGAGCTGGTGGATGTTAGAGACCTTGTGCTCCTCCACCTTCCATTTGAGGATGCCCCACAGATGTTCAATAGGGTTTAGGTCTGGAAACATGCTTGTTCAGTCCATCACCTTTACCCTCAGCTTCTTTAGCAAGGCAGTGGTCGTCTTGGAGGCGTGTTTGGGGTCGTTATCATGTTGGAATACTGCCCTGTGGCCCAGTCTTTGCTTCAGTATGTCACAGTACATGTTGGCATTCATGGTTCCCTCAATGAACTGTAGCTCCCCAGTGCCAGCAGCACTCATGCAGCCCCAGACCATGACACTCCCACCAACATGCTTGACTGTAGGCAAGACACACTTGTCTTTGTACTCCTCACCTGGTTGCCACCACACACATCTGAACCAAATAAGTTTATCTTGGTCTCATCAGACCACAAGACATGGTTCCAGGAATCCATGTCCTTAGTCTGCTCGTCTTCAGCAAACTGTTTGGGGGCTTTCTTGTGCATCATCTTTATAAGAGGCTTCCTTCTGGGATGACAGACCAATTTGATGCAGTGTGCTGCATATAGTCTGAGCACTGATAGGCTGACCACCCTCCCCTTCAACCTCTGTAGCAATGCTGGCAGCACTCATACGTCTATTTCCCAAACACAACCTCTTGAAAAGGATGCTGAGCATGTGCACTCAACTTCTTTGGTCAATCATGGCGAGGCCTGTTCTGAGTGGAACCTGTCCTGTTAAACCGCTGTATGGTCTTGGCCACCATGCTGCAGCTCAGTTTCAGGGTCTTGGCAATCTTCTTATAGTCTACACCAGGGATAGGCAATTTCGGTCCTGGAGGGCCGGTGTCCTGCAGAGTTTAGCTCCAACCCTAATCAAACACACCTGCCTGCAACTTTCTAGTGATCTTGAAGACACTGATTAGCTTCTTCAGGTGTGTTTGATTTGGGTTGGAGCTAAACTCTGCAGGACACCGGCCCTCCAGGACCGAAGTTGCCTATCCCTGGTCTACACCATCTTTATGTAGAGCAACAATTATTTTTTTCAGATCCTCAGAGAGATCTTTGTCATGAGGTGCCATGTTAAACTTCCAGTGACCAGTATGAGAGAGTGAGAGCGATAACACCAAATTTAACACACCTACTCCCCATTCACACCTGAGACCTTGTAACACTAACGAGTTACATGACACCGGGGAGAGAAAATGGCTAATTGGGCTCAATTTGGACATTTTCACTTAGGGGTGTACTCAGTTTTGTGGCCAGCGGTTTAGACATTAATGTCTGTGTGTTGAGTTATTTTGAGGGGACAGCAACTTTACAATGTTATACAAGCTGTACACTCACTACTTTACATTGTAGCAAAGTGTCATTTCTTCAGTGTTGTCACATGAAAAGATATAATAAAATATTTACAAAAATGTGAGGGGTGTACTCACTTCTGTGAGATACTGTATACCCCAGCGACTTAAGACTAGTTTTGTGCTCCAGAGTCACATAGTGTGGAGTTACGAAGAGTCTGCCACGATTATGAAACTTGGCTGACGATTAATTGCCCAAATGAGTGTTTTTATGTTTTCTCTTCATGTAAAAAGTTGGTTTGAACTATCCCTTTAACGTAGACCTGCACAAAGTAAATAGGTCAAAACAGTTTGTTTGTTTAAAAATAACCGAGGGCAAAATACTCACGTATTTCCTGTGAGGTGACTGTGAGCCATACGGCTCTCTTTAAACAGCATCCTGAGAAACAGAGAGAAAGAGAAAGTCAATCATGCTTCAACATGCTTTAGCAGCGCAGACATCAGCAGTGTTCTGGTGCAGAAACCCACCTGGCCTGCATCCATCCTTTGGGCCAGAGCGGTTTGACCTCCGTCTCCATGAAGGTCTTCAGGTAATCTTCAGGTGAGAGTGAACTCTGACCCTCCAGCTCGTAACAGCCCAGCTTCACCTGCACCAGATTACACAACAGAGACCTGTGCAAACAAACACATATCGGCTTTAAATCAACCACTAGACCATAAGAAGAAAAAAAAAAAACAAGCTTTAAAATAAGCTAAAAAGCCGGTTCTGTGATTAGTAGAAAATCGCCAACACCTGCTTTCAGATGGAGCGGCATTTACTACACAGAGCCGTAGTTCACTGACAAGCTAGCTAGGCAATATAGCGCTCATAATCGAAGGCGATTCGTCTGCGATTATGAACGCAAACTGTTGAAAAATGCAAACTGTTATAAATGCAAACTATAATAACCCTGGTGTGAATCCTGAAGAACATTCAGTACTCGAAACATTCAGTTTTTTCTGGAATTACAGAATTTAATTTGCATTAATAATTTGATATAATCGCATTAATATATTGCCACTCCTTGATTCTGTAACTCAAAAAGTTGGAAAATAAGCAGCGTTGTCTTTGAAAACAGTCTTGTTCCCTTGAGTCTCACATTACTGACTGTTCCTGATCTGTGTTTCACCTGAGTTTGTCATCCCACACAAATTTCTTCCTGGGGCCCATCACTCTTTTTCCTGGCTTCTCATCATTATCGTCCTCCGAGCCGTTTCTGTCGACGTCCTCCGTCAGCTGCCTTCGAAAGAAGCATTCAAATAAGCCAAAAATCAAGAGATTTCTTTCTTTTTTTTGTCTTTGAAAAAACTAGGATTTCCATGGTCTTGGAAAACTTGGATATACGAAGCAGCGTCATTTCAAAAATACGATTTCTAGACCTTGACTTCATGCAAATTCATAAAACCTTTAAACTGAATGGGCTTTTTTTTTTAATTGATTTTAATTTCTATATTTCATTCATTTATTTGTATTAAAACTCATTTATCTACTTATGGCAAGCTCTAAAATCTTTTCTCTGGTAGAAATTGTGAATAAAAAAAAATCTGTTATTAAGAATAAAGACTTAAAGCAAAAGATTTAAAACAAATAAATGAAAACAATAAGTTCTGTCACTAATTCCTTTTGTTCTTTGGATAAAAGCAACTTCTAAATGCATAAACATAAAATGTATATCAAACAACTGGAAAATCATTTTAAAAATATGAATTCTAAACATCGAAAAGTCATGCAAATTTATAAAACCCAAATGGACATTTTTATAATTAATTCATTTTACATTCTTAAATTATAATTTTTTAAATAAAATTTTCTAGTTACGCCAATCTTTACAATACTTCATTAGGTAGAAATTGTAAATAATGAAATAAGATAAATATCTACATAAATAAATCTATATTCAGCATATTATAGAATTAAATAAATTAAGAAAAAAGGTTGAAGAAAAAAAATATGAAATTCTGGATAAAAAAAATAAATATTATGAATATTGTTAGTTCATTGACTAATTGCTTTTGTTCCTCTTTTGTAAGTCGCTTTGGATAAAACTGTCTACTAAACAAAATGTAAATGTATATAACAAACAACCAGAAAAGTTTTTCATTGGTCAGTCACTGTCAAAAAAAAGAGCTAGATCCCTAAAAACACTGAGCTCTTCAAACCTCCACAATCTTGAAATGTAGGTAATTTCAATTATGTAGTCTCACTTGGCGACTTTGGCCATGCAGTCCATGTTGTAGCGTGCAATCTGCTCCGGCATGATGCTGCAGACGGCCAGCTTGAGCTTGTGCAGCGGCGTGCGCAGCCGGTCGTCCTGGATGTTCAGGCTGAGCTTCTTCAGCCGCTTCAGCAGAGCCTCTTTATTGCACGGCACGAAGGCCTCCAGATGAGAGTAGACGGCGGTGCGCATCGACGCGGGCTGCTCCTGCACCTGCAGCTCAATGCTACCGAGAGAGACGGAGAGAACGAGTGAGACGAACACCAGAGAGAGAGAAACTCAGAAATGAAAACCACGGCTGAATGAACTCACTCCAGCAGGATGTTGTTCATATCCTGCGTGAAAAACTTCTTCCTGCCCTCCATATCGAACTGACGAGACGCCTGGGAGGAAAACAAGCGTTTAACAGCAGCTCAAATGCAGTTTAACTCCATGCAGGACATCATGGCTGTGAGCACTATGCTCCTATTGTGTTTGTAAACATGTATATTGGAGCATTTCAAACCTGTCTGCTGAAATTACACACTGTATTAATAGATAGCATAGTTTTGTGGAAATAAAACAGCATCTTCTGATTCACTGACACTATTTTAACCTTCTTTCCATCTTTCTAACCTCTCCCTCCTCCTGCTCTGACTGTTTTCTGTCTATTTTCTCTCTATCATGATCATCTGCTCCACCTACACCTCTCTCTACCTCGCCTCCTCCTCTGTCTCCTTCACAATCTGCCTGGAAAGAGAAGACCACACACACACACACACACACTATACATTCATAAAATTACTGAAGATCAAATCATGAAAACTAACAACAGTCATTATGGATTAGTCGGGTCTGTACAACGCAGGAGAGAAAATACTGAAATTCACTCTCAAAACAAAAATAATCAAAATCAGGGCTGCACAATTAATCAGAATACATACGAAACTGCTGTATGGCACAGTTTGATGATCACATCACAAAAACTGCAATTTAATTAAACTAACAGAGTATATTTAAAAATGAAAGCATTAGGACAGCCATAAATATTAGTATTGGTATCACTATTATATTATTCTTAAATACTCAGTTTATTTTTATTTGCATTCTATTTTTAACAAAAATAAATAATTATAATAAACAATAACGACAAAAAAAAATTACTTAAATTATTTTAATACAATTACACATTTAATATAAACATATCATATTAATAAATAATTATAATAATTATTCTTCTAGTCACATTGTTAGGTCTATATAAATCACAACAGTTTGCACAGACATAAAAAAGGCGCAATTTATTTATTTGTTTTACCAGAAAATTGATTTCTCCCCCAAATCTTGCAGCCCTAGTTTGAAGTCCGACAGTAATTATCTTGAAGTATATTGTTGAAGGCAGAGGTTGAGTTACACAAGTGCTGCTGTATTACTATTTAAAGGTGGGGTATGTAATTTTTCAAAAACGCTTTAGAAAATGAGTCAGAGTACCATAACAAACTTGTAGCCAATCAGCAGTAAGAGGGTAGAGTGTCTACTAGGGATGGGCGATATGGGCTTAAAAGTATATCACGATATTTCTGGTATTTATTGTGATAACTATATGAAAGACGATAAGAATTCAGGGAACCCTGTTTCTTTAGAGAAAAGGATTCCGTTTCCTATTTTTACCCAAAATAGGGTGTTGTGAGCATTACTGAGTACACGCATAATGTATTGACTAATTCATACTGGAAGCCGGAGGGCACTCTTGCGCAGAAACTCCACATATGCATTGCAGAAGTAATACTACTGATGACGCTACAGGAAATCCCTAATATGGACAAAGTTATCAAGTTATGGCTGAATTAAAGAGACAGAATTTTTTTAACTTGAAACCAATAAACATATGATTGCACAAAATACACGGCTTATCTGTGTTCTTCAAGCAATCTTGGGTGTATTTTTTTTATAAGGAAAGTATAGTTATAATGCAATGCTAATCGACATAGCCTTTATCACTGTATATGATAATATCATTCTGTAATATGAAACCACGTCTGGTCACAGAAAGAAGTTCATTCAAACGTTAATTTGGAGAAAAAGCATGTCAATAAATGATATCTTTGTTGGACAACAGGTTTGTAAACAGGCTCATACACATGCAAAACTGTATCACGCACATGCTACTGTAGTACATACAGAACGATTTCTGTTTGTGCACAGTACAGCCCTAACCAAACCAGTTCCAGACAGTAGAAGGAGCTCCTCATCAAGGTTATTACAGTTTTGAATTTTAAAATTAGTTTTATTTTAATATCGTTTTCAAATTTGCTATGAAATTCAGTTTTGTTTTTATTAGTTTGATTAACATTTTGTTGTTAGTTTTTATTTTGTGAACACATTTTTTTTATATAGTTTAGTTTTAATGAAAGTTTAGCAGAATCAACAGATCACTTCCAGAGCGAAGGCCAAAGAAAGACTTAGCATAATTTAACCTTAGTGAGGCAAACGTTTAGCGACAAAATTAACCCATGCTGAGATTGATAGATGGTAAAAGTATACAAATATACACCAAAGCAAGCCTTTTTACTAAATAAATCTACACAAGTTGCGCTTAATGTCATATCTAATGGTGTGTTGAGATATTTAATATGAAAATAAACGTAGCCTAATTTGGTTACATGTCTTTTTTCTTATTTAACCATAATCATGATATTGTAACTGTCTCGTCTTGCGCACTTTTCCGTGAACATCCGCGCATAAATCATAACTGGGACTAATGAAATTCAATAATAACGGCAATCGTAGGCCTATTTAAAGGCTCACATTTGAATCTGTTATTTTCTTTATTCATGAAGAATTATAAGCGTGTGTATGATGTGATTTAGCCTTTGTGTATTTATTTGTTCGAAAGTTTGGCAGTGATCACAAGATGCTAGGGCAAGTTTTATATTGTTTACAGAAAGGTGCGTTCTCATCTTTTTTTTCTCTTAATTATCATGTTGCGTGTCTGTTTTTCTTCAAAGCACCAACTTGCCTAATGTTGGTTTGAATGCTTGTTACACATGAGAAAATTAATACGTTTGCATACCTGATGTTGTACGTTAATGCGGGTCCGGCTCTTGGTCTTTATGTCTAACGGTTCTGGTCTGGTAGGCTACAGAAATAAATCTGTGCTGCTGTCGGATAATGGGTCGGGTGTCCTGTTAAGTACTGCTGGTGCACGTTTACCAAACAGGACCCGTGCAGGATGCACCATTTACAGGTATTTCCCTAAACCGCCACACAGCTCATATATTTTTCCGCCAAGGGGTGAGAACGTATTGATTACGAAAACGATTATTTATTTTATTTCAGTTAGTTTTTCAATAACTGTTGTTAGTTTCGTTTCGCAAATATTTTGACATGTCAACAACTAGACTTTATCGTTATTATCGCGGGAAGACAAATTCTTTTTGTGGGGAGAATTTTTACCGGTATATTTTTTTTGAAAAAATGATATTCTACTCTCATTAACGGTCTCATTATTCTTTAATAATAGCCTATTATATTAAACTGACCGACAGCTTCAGCGATATTCAAAAGAATGCTCTTTACTTTGAGTTATTCAGTTCCCAATTTAACAGAAGTTATTTTTTAACCCACTTTGTGACTTTTCTTACTTCATACACATGTAAAGTGCAAAGCCTTGACAAAAATTGATTTCTTGATGATTTGATATTTATATTAGTGATTTTATAATATCAAAATATAAAGCTAAAAAAGTGGAAATGAATTATTAATAAGAAGTGCCTCTCTGCTGCCATCTACTGGTTATAGTGTTAATTTGATGACTTTTTAAAATTTTAAATATGTAAAATTTATTTTGGTCATCCCATTAAAAACAACATTTAAATTGGATCATTTTTAGAGCTTTAAAGTGCTGGAAATAGTTGTGTGAAATACTTGAAAGTCACTGAAAAGTGCTTAAATTTCTCTCTCAAAAGGCTGTACGAACCCTGAAATGAATAATGTAATAACATTCGACTCTTTCTGCCATAACACCGTGGTATAGTTATCATTACTACTTCTGGTTTTCTACATCATCGCTGTTTAATCTGTTTATAACAGAATTCTGTGCAGAATTTGAATGCATCTCACCAGATCTCGCAGCAATCTTTATTCATTCTGCGGCAAATTCCAAAGCTTCCTCGCAGCGTTGTGCAGTAACAGTGTCGCGAGTTCAGCATTGGTTTCCGAGTATTGTTCCGAGCTCGGACCAGTTTGCTTGCGCTGCGCTCAATTATTGGTCCGAGCTGATAAACAGTCCGCGCTGTGGCTGCACAGCTCAGATGAGTAGCGCAGTTTCGTCACGCTTTTGTTTCGTTTGCCGCTCGATGTTTCTAATATGCAACAGAAATGGTGGTCGCGCCAGTGCGACCGCTCACAAAATTAAGTCGCACCGGCAGAAAAAATGGCCGCAAAATGCACCAGTCTGGAGCCCTGGGCGGAGCTATCAAAATAGGGGCGTGTTTGTTTTGGCGATTTCAAATATCAACATTGGCTACCAGAAATCACCTACCCCACCTTTAAACTATATAAACGTGCAGGCGGATGAAAACAAAAAACAGCTCAGCTTCTCAAACTGCATCTCAAAAGCTCTCTGCTCCATTGCGCTCCGGTTTCTGAAAGCGTCCCATGGGAACGTTAATAAGCATGGCTCATGAATCAGTTTTGCTGGAGCTAAGCGCAGATCTGTGATGTGGATATAGAGGGGAGCACTCACCGCGCGCAGGTCCTCGATGCGTTTGAGCAGCGGAGCGGGAAGGCTGCTGGGAAGAGGCGTTGGTGGCACCATCCCCGTCTTCTGCACTCGACCCGTGGCTCCAGCCTTCTGTCCTGCTGCCGCGCCGTTCTCGCTCTGCCCCGGACTGGACGGCCCAGGAGAGTCCAGCAGGCCAAAGTCCAGGTCGCCCATCAGCTCCTGCAGCACGTCGTTCTCTGTGGCTCCGCCCAGCAGCGTCATCATCGCCACCGGGTCAGAGGTCAGGTCGGTCATGGACAGGTCGTTGCCTGGGGCGACTGCAGTGGCGGCGGTGGCGTTGTTCGGCGGAGCGCGGACGAGTTTGACTGCAGCCACCGGGTTCTTCTTACGGATCTCCTCTTTCTCGCGGCTGAAGCGGCGGATCCTAGCGGCCAGAGATAGAGAGTCCTTCATCAGCTTCTTCCTCTTCTTCTTCTCCGGCCGGTTCAGAGACGAAACACTAAAAGAAAAAACAAAAGAGTTGTCACTCAGCCACTCAAAAGTTCAGGGTCAGATGGAAAATACATCAAAAGTGACAGTAAAGACATTTATAATGTTACAAAAGATTTTTGCTCTTTTGAACTTTATTCATCTTTGGATCCTGAAAAATAAAATGAATCAGTTTCAACACAAATATGAAGCAATAAATTACATTTTACAGTAGGCTATATTCACACAGAAAACAGTTATTTTAAATTGCAATAATATTTGAAAATGTTTACTGTTTTACTGTATTTTGGATCAAATAAATGCAGCCTCGGTGATCAGAAGAAACTAATTTCAAAAACATTAAAAAAAAATCTTGCCAACCCCAAACTTTTAAATGCTAATCTACAATAGTCAACATTTGAAGTGGATCAAAACAAGTTCAAAGTTGTCCCAAGACAAGAACGCATTTTGGTTTTAGGACAACTTTGATGAAAGGTTTTGATCCACTTCAAATGTTGACTAGTGTATATGTGAATTTCTAATAAAACTGCTAATAAAAGTTTTTAATAAAATGCTGAAATTCACTTAAAATTAAAATTTAATCAATCAAAAAGAGATAATCAACAAATAAATACACTACATATAATTTATGAACATAAGATGATTGTTTAATAGAAGTTATGCTCATTTCACATAGCTGCACTACACTTTTAATAGGAATAAAACTGAAATTGTGTTCATTATTTGAAGTCTGATTATATGAAAATGTCCATACCCATAAATGTAAGTTTTGTAATTGTATTGTAAAATGAATTTATTATTATATTGTTCTTAAATACCATTTTATTTTTCTTATTTTAACATTTTTGTTTAGCCATAAAATAATAATTGAAATAGATCTATTCATATTATAATTCTCATCAATATTATAATAACTACTATTATCATTTATTATTATTCATTTAAAATCATGTTGAGACATAATCACGTCATACATATATTTTATATTCCACAAAATTTAACAGGTCTGGAACAATAAATGTTTAAATGTTCACAAACAAGTCAATGTATTAATGTAAGACAGGCTGATGACAGTTCCTACAAATTTCTTTAAACATTTATCAACTAACTCAAATACTCTCAATTTACTACTTTAAAAATGAGCCGCAGCGTGAGGAATGGAAAAGGCGTCAGGGTCTAGAGATGTTACTTTAAAAGATGAACTTGGTTTCATTTATCAGAGCGTCTTTAAAAAAAATAAATTAAAAAAAAGTAGTGAGATGCAGCATAACATCCATCTAGTGCTTGAAAAAACGCCTCAAAGCAGCACAGTAAGCATGTCTGAACTCACCCTGCTTTGGGTACTTTGAATTTCCTGGGTTTCTTCTCCTCCAGGCCACCGTCCTGCTTCTTCTTCCTTCTCTTTATCACCCGCTCCTCTCCATCTTTCTGTCAATCAGAGTCAAGAACATCATCTCAGTCAAACGAACCATCACAGACATCAGACTGAAATTACCCTGACCAATGAGGACGACTACATGATTCGGTCAAACAAGTCATATTGTGATTACTACATCTAAAACTACAGTTTGAACTATGATATGATTTAAAAAAAAAAAAAAAAACACCAAAAATTGTATTTATGTTATGACTGATAATCAATAAACAGGCCTATATTACAAATCCAAACTACTTCCTTAAAAACTAGTAAAAACTGTACTTTTCATGGGTAAACCTTTGTCATAATCAATCCTTATCCCATTAAATAAGTCATCTTTCATATTAAACTATGGAACAGTTTTATTGTACATTACAAAAAAATTATAATTTTATTCATTTCAACAACTTTACTGACGCTGCATATCTTTAGTCTTTGGCTGCGTCTATTGCATCCAACACGTTTTTTCACTGACACACCCCCCAACTCGGGGCTTAAAGAAAATGTTGAGTTTCCCACTCGTAATAACGACTTTGTGGTGGCATTCATGTGCGTTCAACTCGTAAATACGATGCATCCGACATGACTCGAACACACCAACAGACAAGACGATGGCAGAAGTGTTTCAAAACTAAATGTAAAAGCACCCGTTTTAAAAATATTTTGGATTTTGAAAAGCCTGTTGACCTGGCATTTATCTAAGGTGATATGGGAAGTTTTTTTTTTTGTTTGTTTAACATTCGTTTCTCATTTATTTGGTTCCACAGTATTTGCTGATTTTTATTTTAAAGTGTGATATTTTTCCCATTATTTTACATCAAGCTGTATGCAGTCCGTGCCTCAAAACTTTCTTAACCTGTTAACCTTCAACCCCATTTAGGGCCTCGCAGGTGAAAATAACCTACCTGAATTAAAATGGTAACAGTTTGTGACAAAGTGTGCTTACACAAACAAATTAGGTATCTTTGGAAAGAAGAGACTCTGGGCTTTACTATCTATCATCCAGAGTTGATAATGCTCAAAAAGATAAAAAGTTATAGACACTGACGTGCCTTGAAAAATATTTTTCCACACTGAATGTTTTTTTATTTCATATACAAATACATGAAATAAGTCCTGGAGCAATCCAGAAAAGTAATGGATCGAAAGCCATGTGTCTCATCAGTTCATATTTCAAATTTGAAGAAGATACCATGAAAAATGAGATTCCTGCAATATTTTTTCTGAAACTATTTATAGTCCCCCCACCCCCCTGTTTGAGGAAAAATAACCACCAAATGGATTACAGAATTATACAAGCTATTTTAGCCATTATACATGTTCCTGCATAGTTTTTCAATTATAAAATAATAGACAGATTTATTTGAGCACTAAAAAATACAAAAATAATTATTTGAGTAATAAAAAAGGAAAAAAAATAGAAAAAAAATGCTTTGTATATAGTATGTATACTGAAGTATTCTTCGTTATTCGTTATTACAATGATAAATATCACTGCCAGACGTGAAGTGATATTGCCAGACATGGTCATAGAGTCAGTAAACACACGCTGATGTGCTTCCATTCAGATTATAATCAAACAGATGGACCATATAATCAATAATAGCTGATCAATGAATCACAATGATAGCCGTCATAGAGTCGCTAATAAACACGCTGATGTCCGTCCATACATATTATAATCATGCAGACACGGCCACATTCCCCACACAATACACACACACACACATATAAAAAATGTAGAAGAAAAAAAACAGTTTTTTATGGATAAAGCAGATCGCTAAGTTATGCCCCGCTCAGATGACAGCGTGCGTCACAGAAGCGTCACTGCCGGCAGGAGGGAGCGCCAAATTCAAATAATCTATATTCCGCTTTTCTGAGACTTTTTTTTCCGTAGACGGTCTCATTATGTTTGTAAGACCGTATTCTACAACATTGTTTTGTTTTTTTACCACCAAGACGCTGTTTTTGAGCGTAATTTATTCCATAACGGACGCGAACAATAACTCTCTGAAGAAATGAAACGTAAACAAAGGAATATTCATCCTTATTACAATGTTATTGTTTCGCTGGACTAAAAGTGCTCGCTGGGATGTTTTTCTGTGGACCCTTACCTCTCTAACTAAACTGGGATTTCAGCAGTGGACGCGTTTGTGGCTCGTTATTACAATGATAAAGGTACGTACGGCTTTTTTACTCTGCGTGTTTGGATGTGTACTGCTTACACAAATGTAGCAAATTTGTGCCACTCATTCCTTATAAGCTTTCCATCGAAAAACAGCGATCTGTCGTCGATGCTTGAGGCTTAGACCCTCAGAATGATATATAGTTTGTCAAGATTAACTTTGTCCCGTTTCATTTATTCTATTAGAAAACAATGACACATGCAAACAAAGAGCGTTCAGTGCGACGTCGCTCTGGTGAAGGCTAACAGGTTAATCGCTAATAAAGTTCTACGTTTTATAATTATTTGTTCCTCAGTCTTGACTGACTTTCAGTTATGTACCTGTTTAAAATTTTCAAGTTATTTGTTATTTTATATTAGGCATATAGCATGGTGCATTTTTATGTTCTACGTTGCATTTTGCTGTTGTTTGAATTCGATGCCGAATTGCTGCTCAATTGAAAGTGAAAGTAAAATGGCACGGTGCAACGCGCAAACTATTTAAGCAAAGGAAAGCGAGGGAAAGTGGGAAAACGAACTAAAAACAAACAACTGCTTGATGCAGAATTGCCACTAATTTGAAAGTGAAAGTAAAATGCGCACAGAGCTTACAAGCTATTTAAAACCAAGGAAAGCGAG
Organism: Barbus barbus; assembly: GCF_936440315.1. Lineage (NCBI taxonomy): Eukaryota > Metazoa > Chordata > Actinopteri > Cypriniformes > Cyprinidae > Barbus > Barbus barbus. Next base: position 39,470,405 of record NC_136732.1, on the reverse strand, counting down.
GGAAAACTCAAACGACCCCCCCCCCCCACCACCACCACGGTGATACCGGTACTACTGGTGTTGTCAAACGTCAATTAACCGGTCGATTAAAATTTCCTCACCGACAGAAGTCTAGTCTACACTTTTTTTGTTATGTGACACATTACTCAACGCTGCAAAAACATGCAAGTACGTTAAAAACCTTTAAAGCTCCCTCAACACAAACACAAATATGCTGATCGGATCAGTCGCACTGGTGCTCCTAAATATTTTTTCATAGTCGCACGCAGTCGTTTTCGGTCGCACTGTAGAGCCCCGCTAACAATTCTTCAGTGAAACATGCTCAGAGTCTGTAGAAATACTGCATGAAGACTATGTTTATTGAATTATTTGGGGGTTTATTAATCATACTAGGTCACATTGCAGTTTGATTTTTTGATTAAATACACAACCCGATCATAAATTAGCAATGACAAACCATAACTCTGGCTCTCTATATCATTTGACTGGTCTACTGTAACAGTGAGGATGAAGATGATCACCTTTAAGTGGTTGGGGTCTTTTCCTCTGTCCTCTCCCTCTGACTCAGACGCGGCCCTGAACTGCAGCGTGCCAGTGTTGATGTAGAAACCCCCCAGTTTAGTGGTCAGAGACGCGGGAACCAGCTCGTCGTACTGCAGACACACAACAGACATGAGGACGTCTATTTTAAACACACTCTGCGAAAACTGAAGTCCTATTTTGTAGTGCAAATTGTGTTTCCTACAGGAACAAATACAGTGCACAATTGCACATTAAAAGCAGACGTGCATCATTGTGCTGAGTGAAATATAACTATAGGAGACAAATTTATTAGACAACACTTTAATAGATATTTTATATTTGCATAAGGATTATGGGTCAGACTGGATTTCAAAATGGTTTTCTGTCATTTGAGAGATGATGGTGAAACTCATGTATGTGTTGTTCATTGAGACCATCAGCAGTGACTTTGTCTGTGAGGATCAATGAAGCTCCCTCTCATACTCACGGCCTCAGAGTTGTCGATAAATGGATCGGTTTCATCGTAGCCGTAACCGATATCGATGAGATCCTGCACCCGGTCTCGTCGCTTCTTCTTAACAGTGCCTCCCTGAAATAACATCACACTAACCTCAATGTAAAGTCAATAAACATTACATAACACATCATATTCTTTAACATAGCATGATCAGGACTAAGAGTTATAGGTGGATGTGCATTCGTAAGACAGACAAATATAAGATCATTTAAAAAAATAAATAAAAGATTGCGTACGTATCTGCTCTCAAATTTCCTCGCGAGAGCCTCGACTTCTTGCCGCTCTTTGTCTTCATCTGCGAACGGGTCGCTGGGGTCCAGAGCTGGAGTGAGACCCTGAGGAACCTTCCTCACCTTCAGGAGCAAATGAAGCCAGTCAGAACCAATCAACTCATTTACCGTCCCAAACGTGAACAGATACTCTTATGCATGTTTGTTTATTCATTACAAATAAAGTTCAGCTTATATATTAAACACTCAATAATATGCAATATATATTTCAGCAATGGTTTCATAATCAAGTACAATATAGATGTGCCTACACTCACTATTTTAAAATCTTTGTTTAAACTAGGTACTTATTTTAAGTGTAATATTGAAGAGTCTTATGTTACTTTCTGAAAGTTACCACACTAATTGTTGTTTTTGTGCATGCAATAATCTGCACAAAATTGCTAATAACTAACACTTGTTTCACACAATGCTTAGCAAAAACGGAAAACATTTCATGACTGCGCTGCACCTACAAACTGAAATAAAAAAAAAAACACCAGATCTGTCACGCTAACATCGACATTTTTTACCTGATAAGTACAATTATAAACTGCAAATTTATAAGAAAAGCATCATGCAACTGGGGTTCGAACCTACAACCTTTACCAGTTCAGATAATAAATACTACACCACCCATCAAGACTACTGATGTGGTGAAAGTTTCATCTTTCAGTGACCCTGGAGCACAAAACCAGTCTTAAGTCGCTGGGGTATATTTGTAGCAATAACCAAAAATACACTGCATGGGTCAAAATTATAGACTTTTCTTTTATACCAAAAATCTTTAGGATATTAAGTAAATATCATGTTCCATGAAGATGTTTTGTGAATGTCCTACTGTAAATATATCAAAACTTCATTTTTGATTAGTAATATGCATTGCTAAGAGCTTCATTGGAACAACTTTAAAGGTGATTTTCTCAATATTTAGATTTTTTTGCACCCTCAGATTCCAGATTTTCAGATAGTTGTATCTCAGACAAATATTGTCCTATCATAACAAACCATACATCAATGGAAAGATTATTTATGATGTATAAATCTCAATTAAAAAAGACCCCTATGACTGGCTTTGTGGTCCATTTATTTGTTATTATATTACACTATTAGCACTTCTGATGAGATGCTAAGTGCATTTGATTGGCTCTGCACAATGATAATAAAGTCTAAAGTAAGTTGTTGTGATGTTAGGAGTTAAATCTGAAGTATTTTTCAGTGTAAGAGGCGATGTTTTCTGGTGTTTTGATGTTCTCTGACCTGCAGGTTGGACTGGACCAGCTCGCTGTAGTTGAACTCGGCGGATCTCTGCTCGCTCGGTTCGGACAGACTCAGGTTCAGGCGGACGGTTGGTCTGCGCTCGCCGGGGTCTGATGCCGGTGTCCCGGTACCGAACAGCCCGCCGCCGGTGACACCGGGACTCGGCTCGTTCTCTTCGTCCTCCCGCCGGCGCGTCTTTGACTCGGGCGTCGCCGGTGTGCTGCTGAACGAGGCGAGCGTGACGAACGGGACTTTTCTCGGGTCCGCCATTGGACCGACTCTCTCCGGTTCTGCTCGAGCCCGAACACACGGGCGCTCGTGACTGTTAGCTTGAGCTAAAATTAGCGCTTACGCTGTTAAACAACACTTCTGCGACGGCTCGGGACGATATGAACTCCGTTTGGCGTTATATAATACTCCCTCGCAGCGTTCGCGTCGCATCCGTTTCATTTAATCGAGTGTGAGAGTAGTTTTTGTCTCTCTGTGTGAAACCTCGGCTGCATCTGTAGCGGCCATTTTCACTCGCAGTAAATACAGGATGAGGCGGCGGGGTCACTGAGCATGCGCAGTGCGCGTGAGGCTGGAATACGGCCAATCAGAAGTCTCACAGCGCCCTAAGACCCGCCCACTTCGAATTCTCGAGCGGGAGAGGGCGGAGTCGCTTCAGTGCACGCGAACCGCGGGAGATTCAGAACCGCGCAGCAGTTTGATTCATCCCATTGAGTCGAATCTTTTGATTCAGTTCATTCGTTATACCTTATTTTCTGTTTCCTCGCCACTGCTTTCATTGTGTTTGTCGACGGCTTAGCAATAATGTAATAAATCTTTTTAGCATCTGCAAAATTATAACATGAGCCCAGTTTTGTCTTCTGCTTGATTTTATATCCATTACTTGTGTTTGTCCCCAAGCTCGTTTGATATCATCAGCTGGCCAGCAATCACCATGCTCCTTTTCAATTTTATATTTCTTTTCAATCACTGTTTTAGCTTCACGTAAGCTCTTAAACCCATTTAAAAATGATAATAAATCTTCAGCTATGACATTTAAAGGGGGTTTGTTTCCACTTTCTCAAGAGTTTATTTCCATCAGATTCAGGAAGTTGCTTTTGTACACATGTGAATATAAACTCATTGTGATGTATGACTTATAGGAACAAAGTTCAGGAATAAAGCACTCTTGACTCAATCTGCTGTTATTACTTCTTCAACGTCTTCAAGGATCTTCTCTTCTTCCTGGATAAAATAATGTGTTCACTTCTAGTAAGAAAAGCCTTCATGTCCCTAAACTAAACCGTGACTGAAAGTTTGAGGTTAATTAGTGCATTAGTGATAAACACCTGCTGTTAACATGCAGAATCAATAAAGAAAAGAGAAACACGACAACTACAAGTGACTTCCAAACACAGCCTTAGATGAAATCAACTGAAATAAAAGAAGACATGAAATCTCTCCAGATCTCAGCAGAGGATGATTAAACACCTCCACAAACAGCAGCACCAGCTTCACGCATTACTAACCAGACTGACTTTATTTCTGTCAGACATCTAGACAAATTTGTACTGAGAATTAATTAACAGTCAGGCTGAATTAACTTAATGAAGAATCAAGATTCTAGTGATTTGTGTTGCTTTTATTGGGCTATTTTATTGTTAGTTTTTCTCTGGTTGATGTTAATACTGTAAACATTTGTTATGACAAGAAAAACCAAGAGAAAATTTGATCGTGTGAAGTTGGTCACTTACTGATGATGATATAATTAACATATTAGAAATTTTGTGTAGATTACATAACATCCTGCTGAAATGCTTATATGGATGATGCGACAATAATGTGTATATTTACGTTATCAAAACTGTGTAACATAGTAATTGTATCTGTTTATTAATTGTTATTATTATTAATACAGTACATCTGATTTAGGAAACCAAAACATTTTAACTAGCATGACATTTGAAGCGACCATATATATATATATATATACAGTATCTCACAGAAGTATCTCATGATCAAACTGACTTTTTTTTTCAAATGCTAAAGTTCCATAAAAAGTTATTACATAATTCCATCAGCAGGCAGTGTCCAGTCTTTTGAATAACAAGAGTGAGTCTTTCTTCACCAAACAGATTATTTATAAAATAGTGTGTCCTTTACAACTAAACGTCTTTTTATCTTTTATTGCATGTGTATGGGATTTCTTTAATTTGGGGTAAAATGCACTCAAAATTAACTTAAAATCATCATCAGCAACAACAAAGAAATAAAATAAAGTGACCTGTGGCTAAGCAATGCATTTAACCCATCCAAATTGCACACACACAGCAGTGAGTATTGAACAAACACACACACACACACACACCGTGAACACACACCCGGAGCAGTGGGCAGCCAATGCTGCGGCGCCCGTGGAGCAGTTGGGGGTTCAGTGCCTTGCTCAAGGGCACCTCAGTCGTGGTATTGAGGGTGGAGAGAGCGCTGGACATTCACTCCCCCCACCTACAATCCCTGCCGGCCCGAGACTCGAACCCGCAACCTTTGGATTACGAGTCCGACTCTCTAACCATTAGGCCACGACTGCCCTTAAAAATCTAAAATTGCTATACAATTTAAGCCATATGTGTACATAAGTTGTGTTCCAAATTTGAAGTTGATATAAAAAAAATTGAGGTTCATATGCAATTTTATTTAGGCGTTATACCAAAAACAGCCACCGGGTGCCATTCAAAATCCATTTAAAATCCATTTCTCTCTCAATATTACATCTATAACAAGATAAACACCAAATATGGAATCTTGAGACTCAGACCTTTCAATGTACAAAAAACACAAAAGCTGTGCACCATTTTGGGCTGATGATATATTTATTAAAGTGTTTACTTCAGGAACATTAAGTATTAATAATACTAAATGAAGTGTTGTAGTGTCAGGTATACAAAACATTTCAAATTAGCATTCAAACACATAATTTCACACAAATGCATCATTTTAAAGGTTATAAACCACAATTATGTATTGTAGAAATAAATAAAAAGGCACACATATACAGTGGTGCTTGAAATTTTGCCAACCCTTTAGAATTTGATACATTTGTGCAAAAATATGTCACAAAAGACCATCATATTTTCATGCAAATGCTGAAAATTGTCAAAGAGAACCCAGTCAAACAACTGAGATATATATTTTGTCTTTTTTTCTGGAAAGTGATCCAATATTACATATGTGTGAGTGGCAAAATTATGTGAATGATGTAAAATGAAGATTGGAAGGTGCCAGTGTGTGCCCTGTTTTATTTAAAGAACCTGGATCTTGTGGGAGTCTGATCATGTTTGTGGAAGTGAATCATGGCAGAAATAAAGGAGATCTCTGAGGACCTCAGAAAAAGAGTTGTGTTGCTCATCAGGCTGGAAAAAGTTACAAACCAATCTCTAAAGAGTTTGGATTTCCCAAATCCACAGTCATACATAGACGCATTATGCTTGGAGAAAATAACACACTGCATTCCAGCATAAGACCCTTATCCCATCTGTGAAAGATGCTGGTGGTAGTATCATAGCTTGGGCCTGTTTTGCTGCATCTGGGCCCAGGCCATCATTGATGGAACAATGAATTATACCAGCAAATTCTAAAGGAAAATATCAGGACATCTGTCCAACAACTGAATCTCAAGAGAAAGTGGGCCATACAGCAAGACAATGACTCCAAGCAAACAAGTCATTCGACTGGTTAAAGAAAGACAATATTGTTTTGAAATGGCCCGAGTCAAAGTCTGAACCTTAATCCAACTGAAATGTTGCTGAAGCAGCTGATACAAGCAGTTCATGGGAGGAAACCCACCAACATCACAGAGTTGAAGTGGTTCTGTACTGAGGAATGGGCTGAAAGTCCTACAAGATGTTGAGCAGGACTGATCAGCAGCTACAAGAAACTTTTATTTTTAGTTATTGCTGCAAAAAGGGGGTCACAGATACTGAAACCAAGGACTCACATATTTTCAGATTTGCTGGATCAATTTTCACAATAAATAAATGACAAAGAAAATATTTTTGTCTCATTCGTTTGATTGCATTCTCTTTTTCTAATTGCAGGACTTGTGTGAAAACCTGATTATCTTTTGTTATATTTATGTAGAAATATACAATTCTAAAGAGTTCACAAATTTTCAAGCACCACTGAAAACTAATGCTCTTACAAAAGCTCAGCTGCAAATAATAACTTCACACTTGAAATTGACTTATGACATGCGATGACTGGCAATTTATCGAAATTTAAATGTTACATGCACCACATGATCACATATCTTGTGCATTTTTACAATACTACTAATCTTTATTCTTATGACTAGTTTTATTGTGTGTATTGGTGATTTGGAAATATTGCATGTAAACAATAAAATTGAAAGTCATTTAAAACCTAAAAAGGGGGAAAAACAGGAAGAAAGATATTGAAAATGTAGAAAAGTATTCTTTCTTTATAAGACATAATTAGGCCAGTAGATGGCGATCAATGGCTGTCTTTTAAATATGATGAGCCAGCATCTCAAACAGCTTGAGGAAGTTGTTGCAGAAATGAATAGAGCCAAGATATTTTCATATTTACATGTCTAAGCCACTGTATCTTTACCACAACCTTTACCACTGGAGATGATATTCAAGAAGCTCCATCCAGACTATAATAAAATGCTGATGAGACTGTATTTAGCACTGTCCAGGGCAGTGTTATTGGAGTTAGGTCTAATGTTACAGAGTTCAAATATACTTTTAATGTACAGTGGTTACAAACCTTGTGGACACTAAAGTCAATAGGATGGAGAAGAAAGTGAAAGGGAGCATGAAGACGTTGTGAGAGTTAGCAAAGACTCCTTTTTGAATCTAAAGCACAAAGCAGAAAGATGTGCTACAAAACATGGTAGTACAGGAAACCCATTTGAATAAACAGCTTAAACAGGTAGTAAATACATTCAACTTTAAAAAGTTGATCTGCTTCTAACTGACATCTTGTTTCTGACCCGACTGAAGAGTTTGTGTGAAATGTCCCTCTCTATGAGCTTTTATAATCATCAATAGTGTGTAGTGAACTATCCTGCATAATATATGAACCACTGTGACACACTGAGATCAGAACAGATAGAGCTTCTCCAGGACAGACACAGAGGACATTATTACTGACTATCACTGTCACAAACAGTGTCTGCACTTCAGAATCAGAATCAGAAAGAGCTTTATTGCCAAGTGGAAGGAATTTGTCTTGGTGTTAGGAGCTTCCAGTACAGAAAGTACAAACATAGTGCACACAGCATATAATTAAGGTGATAAAGATCCCTAATAATGACGAGAATAGACAATAATTAAGAATAACAATAGTAATATAGAATAAAAATATACAGAAAGAGACATGACCATAGACAGAACTGTGAATGTGCATGTGTCCTATGTACAGATGAAGGTTTGATGAGTTATTTACAGATGTACAGTACCGGGGTGTGTTATGTGTTGTTCAGGTGGGATACGGCCTGGGGGAAAAAACTGTTCTTGTGTCTGGCTGTTCTGGTGCTCAGTGATCTGTAGCGCCGGCCAGAGGGCACAGTACAAAGAGAGAGTGAGCTGGGTGTGAGGGGTCCAGAGTGACTTTCTTAGCCCTTTTCCTCACTCTGGAGGTGTAAAGTTCTTGGAGGCTGGGCAGAGGGGCACAGATAATCCTCTCAGCAGTCCTAACTGTCCGTTGTAGTCTTCTGATGTCTGTTTTGGTAGCTGAACCAAACCAAACAGTTATAGAAGAACATAGGACAGACTCGATGATTGCAGAGTAGAACTGTTTCAGCAGCTCCTGAGGCAGGTTGAACTTCCTTAGCTGGCGGAGGAAATACAGCCTCTGCTGGGCCTTTTTCGCAATAGAGTCAAGATTCAAGATTCAAGATTCAAGAGTTTTATTTGTCACATACACAATTATACAGAGTATAACCAGCAGTGAAATGTAGGTCAGGTCCGCTCCAAGGACAGTGCAATTATAAAGTATACAAATATTAAGAAGAAGTACAAACATAAAATAAAAGATAAGATAAAATAAGATAAGATAGGATAAAAAATATAAATATAAATGTGCAGGTCAGTATGTTGTTGACAAATAGTAATGAGAGGAATGTGCAAAAAATAATGTGCAAAAATTTGTACAGGGTATTTGAATAGCAGCAATATGAGGTAGAGAAAAATTATGAATAGCTTATTGATATATGATATTTACATGGAGAAAAAATTATGAATGAATAACTTGTTGATATGGTGATATTACATGGAGTCAAGTGATATTATGACACAGAGTTAGAGTTTAGGAGCCTGATGGCCTGGGGGAAGAAGCTCCTCCTAAGTCTCTCAGTTTTTGCCATCAGGCTACGGAAGCGCTTACCAGATGGAAGCAAAGTGAATAGACAGTTACCAGGGTGATTAGAGTCCTTGAAGATTTTAACAGCTCTACTTTTGCAGCGTTTGAGGTAGATGTCCTGCAGAGAGGGGAGAGCAGACCCTGAGATGCGCTCAGCTAAGCGCACAACTCTCTGTAGTGCTTTGCAGTCCTGATTGGAGCTGTTTCCATACCACACTGAGATGCACTGAGTCAATACACTTTCTATGGTCCCTGAATAGAAAGTTTTCAGGATTGCTGGTGAGACCCTGAATTTCCTCAGCTGTCGCAGATGGTACAGTCTTTGCCTGGCTTTCTTAACCTGTGATTGGATGTGTGTAGTCCAAGTCAGGTTCTCGGAGATGTTTACGCCGAGGTACTTGAAGCTACTCACCCTCTCCACAGGGGTCCCACTGATCCTGAGAGGAGAGTAGGGCTGCTGCTGTCTCTTCCTAAAGTCCATGATCAGTTCTTTAGTTTTCCCCACATTCAGTGAGAGACAGTTGTCCTGGCACCATGATGTGAGTCTCTCTACCTCATCCAAGTATGCGGTCTCATCGTTGTTGGAGATGAGGCCCAGAACCACAGTATCATCAGCGAATTTAACAATGGATGTGGAGCTGTGAGAGGACACGCAGTCATGCGTGTAGAGAGAGTAGAGCAGGGGACTCAGGACACAGCCCTGTGGGGCTCCTATGTTCAGAGTGATGGAGTTTGAGGTGAACTGGCCAACTTTCACCACTTGAGGTCTGCCGGTGAGGAAGTCTTGAATCCAGTCACAGAGTGAGGAGTTTAGGCCGAGGTCAGTGAGTTTAGATGCCAGCTTGATGGGGACTATAGTGTTGAAAGCTGAGCTATAGTCAATGAATAGCAGCCTTACATAATTCCCATTGTTGCTGTCCAAGTGTGTGAGGGAAGAGTGGAGAACGTGAGAAATGGCATCGTCCGTGGATCTGTTTGGGCGATAGGCAAACTGAAGAGGGTCCAGAGTATCAGGGATGGAGGAGCAGATGTGGCTCTTTACAAGTCTCTCAAAAACCTTCATGACTATAGATGTGAGGGCAACTGGGCGATAGTCATTCAGGCAAGAGGGTTTATTGTTCTTTGGCACAGGGATAATGATGGATTTTTTGAATGAGGTGGGAACCACGGAGGTAGCAAGGGACTCATTAAAAATGGAAGTGAACAAACCAGCGAGCTGATCGGCGCAGGACCTCAGAACTCGGCCGGTTATCCCATCAGGACCGGCTGCTGTCCTGACGTTCACTCTCTTTAGCGCCCTCCGAACCTCATCCTCCGACACGGTGATTACAGGATCATCGCTGCTCTGCCTGCTGCTTCCTGACGCGCCGCCGCCGTTGCCATCGAAGCGGCTGTAGAAGATGTTTAACTCGTCGGCCAGCAACGGATCTGCTCTCACCTCCGCGGAGGATTTGTTTCCGAAGTCACAGATGGTCCTCAGTCCCTGCCACATCCGTCGAGAGTCGTTGAGCTGGAAATGAGACTCAATTCTCTCTCTGTATCTGTGTTTAGCGGCTCTTACTGCGCGTCGGAGAGCATAGCACGATGCTTTGTACTCGCTCGTATTCCCAGACAGAAGAGCCTCATTGTAAGCGGCGGTGCGTGTGTTAACCGCGGCACGGATTGTTCTGTCCACCCACGGTTTCTGATTGGAGAATGTCCTTATCGTTATTGTTTCTGTAGCTTGCTCGGTTAGCGTGTTTACGAAGCTTAATGCTACATCCGTGAACTCGCTGACGTCAGAAGAACTCGCCCGGAACATGTCCCAGTCGACGTCATCAAGCGCCGCCTGCAGCATAGCCTCTGAGTGGGAGGACCAGCGCGTCACTACTCTCTGCACCGGAGGTTCCTGAACGAGCCTTTGTTTGTATCCCGGTGTTAGAAAAATTGTGGCATGGTCCGATTTGCCAAAAGCCGGTAGTGAGCGGGCTTTGTAGGCATCCTTGAATTGAGTGTAGCAATGATCCAGTGTGTTTGGTCCTCTAGTTGGACAGGATACATGTTGATAAAAGTTCGGCATGACCTGCTTGAGGTTGGCTTTGTTAAAGTCCCCCGCGATGATAAAGGCAGCGTCAGGATGTTTGTTGATGTAGCCGCTGAGCACATCGTGAAGCTTAGACAAAGCCAAGCCGGTGTCCGCCTGTGGTGGAATGTACACAGCAGTAACAATGATCGATGAAAACTCCCGGGGCAGATAAAATGGGCGGCAAATAATGGAAAGATGTTCCAGATGAGGCGAGCAGGAACGCGACAGAATGGAGATATTCCTGGGGTCACACCATTTCTTGTTGATCATGAAACATACTCCTCCACCCCTGGATTTACCGGCCTCTGCTGTTCTGTCCGTCCGAAAGACAGAGAAGTTATCACTCGGCATTACAGCAGTGTCCGGGACCGAGGACGAAAGCCACGTTTCTGACAAACAAAGGATGTTGCAGTCCCTTATGTCCCGTTGGAAACTAATCCTGGCTCTAAGATCGTCCATCTTATTCTCCAAGGATTGGACATTAGCAAGGAGAATGCTTGGAAGAGGAGGACTGTGAGCCCTTTTCCTGAGTCTGACTCGAATTCCAGCGCGCTTCCCGCGGTGTTTCTTGGTCCGTCGCCTCGGGGGGTTATTGTTCGTCTCCGTGTTCCGAAGAATCTCCAGAGGCCACGCAGGATTCGTGGATAAAGTGTCCTGAAGCAGGTTGGTGTAGCGGTTTCCAATGTCCAAAAGTGTTTCTATGTTGTAGGTGATCAGTGCCGACGTGAAATGTGTAAAAAGAGAAAGTAAAAGTAGGGAAAAAAGTAGGTTTAAGCAAAGTCTCAGTGGAGCGACCCGCACGGCGTCCGAACACAGCGGCGCCATCTTGGTTTTTTCAGTAGAGTCAATGAGATTGTCCCACTTCAGGTCCTGAGAGATGGTGGTTCCCAGGAATCTGAATGACTCTACTGAAGTCACAGTGCTGTTCATGATGGTGAGTGGGGGGAGAGCAGGGGGTTTCTCCTGAAGTCCACTATCATCTCCACAGTTTTGAGCGTGTTCAGCTCCAGGTTGTTAAGACTGCACCAGACAGCCAGCTGCTCAACTTCCTGTCTGTAAGCAGACTCGTCACCGTCCTTGATGAGGCCTATGACTGTAGTGTCGTCCGCAAACTTCAGGAGCTTGACAGAGGGGTCCTTTGAAGTGCAGTCATTCGTGTAGAGGGAGAAGAGCAGTGGGGAGAGAACGCAACCCTGAGGGGCGCCAGTGCTGATGGTGAGAGTCCTGGATGTGAATTTGCCCAGCCTCACTAGCTGCTGCCTGTCTGTCAGGAAGCTGGTGATCAGATGGAGGAGGGCACAGAGAGCTGTCTCAGTTTGTCTGAGAGAAGGTCAGGTATGATGGTATTGAAGGCCGAGCCGTCCACAAATAAGATCCTTGCATAATTCCCAGGTTTGTCGAGGTGTTGCAGGATGTAATGCAGTCCCATATTGACAGCGTCATCCACAGACCTGTTTGCTCTATAGGCAAACTGAAGAGGATCCAGCAAGGGTCTAGTGATGTCCTTCAGGTAGGCCAGGACCAGTCTCTCAAGTGACTTCATGACCACAGACGTGAGTGCGACAGGTCTGTAGTCATTAAGTCCAGTGATTTTAGGCTTTTTGGGGACGGGAATGATGGTGGAGCGTTTGAAGCACCAGGGAACTTCACACAGCTCCAGAGATCTGTTGAAGATTTGTGTAAAGATGGGGGCCAATTGGTCAGCACAGACTTTTAGACAGGCAGGTGAAATACCGTCTGGTCCTGAAGCTTTCCTAGATTTCTGTTTTCTGAAGACCCGGTTCACATCCTCTACACAGACTTTAAACGCAGGTAGAGCGGTGGAGGAGGGAGTAAGGGGGGTTGCAGGGGGGAAAGACTAATGAGAGTTATTCATGTCTGTTGTTGTCCTGTAAAGGATGCACACTGAGGCGTTTTCCAGCTGTGATATTGTGAAACTTCACATCCTCTTTATCAAGTTTTGGGCGTCTCCATTACCACTTCCCCAAAGCTGTTTATTCACACTGAGAGGTCAGTTCAGTTCTTGACACATCTATATAGTTGTTGTGGGAATGTGTGTTGCTTGCTTTCACAGGTTATTCAAAAATAAAAGAGGATAAACTGTTTAATTTGATATTATTTGGGCCATGACGGACTGACAAGAGAAGCAGACAGGTGGAGAGTCTGAGATTTACACCGCTAATGATGGCAAGATTGTTGTGGAAGATGAGTTTTTTATTTTTTTAGTCGTCAAAATCAGTGGCGGCTGGTGGCAAATTTTCTAGGTGGGGCACCACATCCAAACATTTTACCATACATCCCGATATTATTTATCCCAGTATAAAAAAAGAAAAGGAATAAGACATGAAACATTTTAAATTAAGAAAATAGTTTTTACCAAATTCAAGAGATTCAATATATCAAAACTATATTTTCTGCCAGCTTTTTTCAAGAAAAATTAAAACATTTTGTTTTTAATTTTAATAATAAATAAACTGATGTATACAGGGCAACAGCAAAATCCGTGAGGAAGGGCAAGTTTCCCTGTACAACGAAATTCTTTCTTTGCTGTCCACACTGAATGCCAAAACAAGCCCAGTTTGTCCCAAAGCCCAGTTGAAAATTAAAAAATCCAAAGCGACTTACAAATGAGGACAATAGAAGCAATCAAAACCAACAAAAGAGCAGTAAAATGTAGTATCAAAACATTATTGCAATTGTTGAAAAAGAAGTTTTGTGGTGATTCAGAGTTTGTGTTGTGTCAGAGGTTTTAGGTGTGACCACTGTGGTGTAGAGCGAAGCTTGTGCTCGGGTTGAAGATGAAAGTCCCATCATTCATGGCGCTTTTTTTTCACTATTTCAATTCTAATAATGAGTGAGTTTTATGGGTTTGGGGGAAGTTGGGTGGTGGTTGTGTGGGTTTTTCCTACATTGTGGATGTGCTGTGGTGTCACCCTTCAGTTTTTGTGTGTTATCTGCATTATAACTGACATTTTTTTTTAAGTCTCCTACTGATTTCTATGGGGAATTTGTATTTAAATTTTTTTTTTTGGGGCGGGGGTGTAAGCGTAATTGTTCTGCATTTTGTGGAAGGGTTGCCAGTTCATTGTCGTGTACTCTGTGGTCTGCATTGTGGTGGATTTAGTCTTTTTATTTGACAAATTAAAAAGTATCGATTTTATCACTTCCCATATTCATTTCAATGTGAGGCCTCCCCACATTGAATGAATGAATGAATGATGCATTTATATAGCGCATTTATTGTGTATTGCCGTACACCCAAAGCGCTTTACAATCATGTGGGGGTCTCTCCTCAACCACCACCAGTGTGCAGCATCCACTTGGATGGTGCGACGGCAGCCACAGGACAACGGCGCCAGAGCGCTCACCACACACCAGCTACAGGTGGAGAGGAGAGAGTGATAGAGCCAATCAAGTGTATGGGGATTACTAGGAGGCCATGATTGATAAGGGCCAGTGGAGGGAATTTGGCCAGGACACCGGGATTACACCCCTACTCTTTACGAGAAGTGCCATGGGATTGGGACATTGAGTGTGACTTTTTGTTTCACACTAACATACAACCAGATATCAATCCAGTTTATTTTTTTATTTGTAGAGTTACCAAGTGTTGACAGCAGTACTAAGTCTCATGGCATTTAGGTAAAGGGAACATGTTTTTCTATTATTTTAGCAAACGTCATTTGGGTCAAAAAGACCCTGACCCCAAGCGTATGACCTTACATATTTTAGTATCATTTATTAAAACATTGTACTATTGTACAAACAATCGATTTCTAATCCATAAAATGATGCATGAAAAGTACATTTAAAATTAGTATACAAATACTTGATACAGCTGTTTGCACACACACACACACACACACACACACACACACTCTCAACTCTGTATAGCTATCTTTGTGAGGACATGGACACAATGCAATCTCTCGTGCTTACCCTAAACTTAACATTTACCCAATTATAGCCTGATCCCTAAAACCAAGTCTTGACCCTCAAACAGGCCTTTAAAGCGTCTCTGAAAATGAGGACCAGCCAAAATGTCCTCACTTTACAAAACTGTCCTCACTCCGATGCTCTAAACTCAAACTGTCCTCGCATAGATATCTGTACAAGTGCACACACACACACACACACACACACACACACAATTTTGTGATTCATGTGCCAATATCAAAAGGAAAGGATGATTTCTTTGGAAATAAGTAAAAGCTAAGAAATTCGTTGGCCAAAAAGTGAAAACCCAGTCATTTATTTGTAGATATAACAGAAATACAAATGACTCTAAAGTAATTGTGATCAATGAATACATTTCTGCAACAGAAAATGCTGAACTTGCATATTTACAGGTTTTTTCAATTGTTCACATGCAATTTTGAAAACCGGGTTCATTTTTTCAAAATATAATCACAATTATCCAAACACCACACGCAATTTGCATAATTCCTAGATTGTTTGCAAAATGACACACTTTAGTCAAAACTTTCACAAATGTGTATATATGCTATTAGTTTTCATTTAACCAACACAGTCCTCAATGATCAGACACTATTGCAGCCAGTTTCACACTGCTGTGATAAATAAAAAACACATTTGTAAAAAAACTAATTTTAGGAAATAGCATGTGCTAGATTTTTGGCCAGACATTGTTATGCAAGGGATAATTTAGATGAAAAATAGTGACAAACCCACAACATTCTTCATGATTAGTTTGAGATATAGGGAGAATGTACACAAATAGGCCTACTATAAACTTACCAAGCACTGCACAACACTGATGCTGCAGACTGAATATTTCAAGTATTTATTTCAATACTTACAGTATTTCTTACCATAATCAGTTACAGTAATCAACCAACAATGAAATCAATGAAACAAATAAAATCTGTAGACAAATAAACAGGACTGCATGAAGTACATACACTTTGACTCTGAAGAAAACTACTGTAAAAGCAACAAGAATACTGTAACTATTCATCATCTCTCCGTCTGGCTGGATCAGGCCATAAGATTTCATCCACATCACAGGCTGTGTCTTCATTGGCAAGGCACCGTTGGAAGAATCGCCTCGTGTGACGAATCCACCCCTGCACAGAAGAAGCTGCTTCGATATGATCACAGGCCTGCTCCATGGCCTGAATGAGGGGCAAGCGGTCATAGGGCCGCAGGTCATATACCTTCCACCGCCATGCTGATAAAAACTCTATTGGATTCAGGAAGGGGGGAGTATGGGGGAAGGTATAAGACTTCAAATTCAGGGTGCTCATGGAACCAATTCTGGACCAGAGCAGCCCGATGGAATGAGACATTGTCCCAAACGACAATGTACCGCATCTGGTCCACTTGGTTTAATGCTGTGACAATCTCGTGCAATCTGTCAAGAAATGCAAGTATTAGATTTGCATTATAGGGTCCCAGATTTGCATGGTGGTGGAGGACCCCATTTTGTGTAATAGCAGCGCAAAGGGTGATGTTACCCCCTCGCTGCCCTGGCACATTGGTGATTGCCCCGTGTCCAATTACATTTCTCCCTCTTCTTGTTTTCGCAAGGTTAAATCCAGCCTCATCCACATATATAAAATTCATGTTGAATTTCTGCAGCATCCATTTGAAAGACTGTCTGAAACACAGTAAAAGACAATACGATGCTATTCAATATCTATCGCACAGTATTTTTTTGTGCCAGAACATTATGAGCAGTGCACAATACCACACCATAGTAAGATGAACAATACATACCTCCACATACTCATTGCGCAGAGGTTTCACTCTCTCTGAATTTCTGTCAAATGGTACCCGATACAGTTGCTTCATGTATATTTGATTTTTCTTGAGGATTCGACCTAATGTTGACAGAGACTCGTTGGATGTTATTGAAAATATGGTCATCATTGATGATATTAGTTTGGATTTCTCGCAGCCTGATACAATTATTGGTCAAAACCATGTTCACAATGGCGGCCTCTTGTGCACGAGTGAACATAGGGCCCCTTCCACCTTGGTGTCCTCGACCCTCAATCCTATGTAAAAAAAAAAATACACATGCAGCCGACTGTCAAATGTCAGAGTAAACAATATCGATGATAAGTACAGAAAGCTTCAGTTTCAATGTACTGTGTGGTTAGCTTACCCGTTTTCTCAATGAAATGTCTGAATTACTGACGCAACAGTATTTCTGCTGAGATTTGGTTGAACTCTTTGTCCAGCTTCCATCAGTGTCAGTCGTTGATAACATGGTCAATAAGTGTTGCACGGATTTATTGAGTCAAATTTGGTCCTCGTCTTCTTTGTTCAGGTTCTATCAACTCTTCAAGTCCTTCTCTACCTCTTCCTCTACCTAGGCCTCTTCCTATATCTCCTTCTCCTTTTCCTCTACCTCCTTCTTCTCCTCCCTCTTCCTCTACCTCCTCTTCCTCTTCCTCTTCCTATACCTCTATCTCCTTTTCGAGCTCCCCCTCTCATTCTCATTCTTCTCACTCCTCCTCCTCCTCCTCCTCCTCCTCCTCCTCCTCTTCTTCTTCTTCTTCTTCTTCTTCTTCTTCTTCTTCTTCTTCTTCTAGCTCCTTCCATTTTTGTTGAAGGTGTAGACAGGTGAACTCACCTGCTGCCTTTTATAGCACACCTGAGTGCTGCGTTTTCAAATTAGCACATGTGTGCTTCCACACCTGGTGGATGTGATTATCCAGTTCGTTCATTAGTGTGGTCATTGGCAATCCGGGGCTTTGTAATGACAAGTAAGTAACCTCACAATCCTTATCTGTGTCTAAGGTGTGAAAATGTGTGTAGAGTTTTACAAATCACTGTGTGTAATGTTTTGCAAAAAGGGTGAAGCAGACATTGTGTGTAATGTTGTGCAAATCTGTGGAGGTGTTTTGCTCATTGGAGTAGAATTTTGCAAATTGTGTGGAAATTTTTATTTTAGGTTGCAAACAATCGTAAAAAAACCTGTAAAATCATCACTCAGAGCACCAGTGAGCACTGGAGACTTCAGCGAATTAGAAAAAGGTGCCATTGATGTAAAAATCTATTGTTTGTACATGTTTTAATAAAGGATAATAAAATGTGTATTGTTTTTTTTTTTTTAATAACCTGCATAGTGAAGCGTTGTTTACATTCAGTAGACTGCGTGCAGATGCTGAGCGTAAACAATGCTGATTACGTTGATTACGTTACGTTCTGGGGTACTCTCCAAAATGCCAGAAGATGGTAACTCAGGGAGAAGAATTGCTGAATAAATTATGTTATTATTGTTTTCACAAAAAGTATTCTTGTAGCTTCGTAAAATTATGGTTGAACTCCTGATGTCACGTGTACTATTTGACCGATGTCCTTGCTACGTTTCTATGCGTTGAGCGTAGTAATATCCTTTCTATGGAGGGTCAGAAAGCTCTCAGATTCCATCAAAAATATCCTAATTTGTGTTCCGAAGATGAACGAAGGTCTTACAGGTTTGGAACGACATGAGGGTGAGTAATTAATGACAGAATTGAATTTTTTGGGTGAACTAACCCTTTAAAAATGCTAAGATTTCATTGAATAAATATGAGTGCTGTGCGTTTCAAAGTCAGGTGCTGCTGCTTTGTGTCAGCTATTTCTACTGCTTTATATTTCTTCTATTCTGTACACTCCACCTGCTGGCAGAGAGTGAATGTGCCTTTTCAGTAAGCCCTTCTGCTATTTTTGTTCAGACCAAATTGACATTTGACCCATATTTTTACATAGAAAACACGCAGTTGTAAATGTGTACTGGTGGATCGACAAAAATCTAATGCATTACAAAAAAAGACACATTATAGATATATTAATAAGTTACTAAATTAATATAATTGTTTGATAATAATTGTTTAATATATAGATACTTTTCTTAAACATGGTTTAAAGGCTGAAATGTGGTTTATAAAAATGTTTTGTTTTTGTGAAAACCTGTATCTGAACTATAAATCATGTTTTTTACACGTCATTTTTAAGGTTTAGTTACATAAACATTGCCTTACCCTGCTCATATGGTGTTTTACTTGAGGTATTTAAACAAGTCTTAAATTTGATGTTAAAAATCCTGCAGACCCCGTAGCCCTACCCCCCAAACGCTCAGAGGTCTCCCAGATTTTGGTACTCAAATGTTGACAGGTTGTGCACATTTGTGCCTGTCATTTTGTTTATGTGAATGTCATTTTACACATGTGTAACTATTAATCTGCAACTTTGAACTCAAAACACATTTTGATTATTTCCTGTATGGGCAAACTGAAATATTCAGCTTTTCACATCAGAGCGTTTTTCACATTACCCCTAAAAATATCATTACAAAGCACTCTGTGAATTGTAAATAAAACAATGGACATATATTAAAAATAATTGTGTAAGTAGTAAAACAATATAAACGCAAAACAGCGTTTTAAGTTTACAAATGTTTACAAAAGTCTCACCATTGTTGAGGTTCACGAGTTGATTCTTGATGTCTATGTGAGTCTAATTACTACTATAGAGAAAAACAGATGTGGACAATCTGTTTGGAAAATCTTTTATATTAACTGACTGTCACAGAACCACTGGCTCTAAGAATCTCGTTTACTAAAATCAATACAACATCCATTTAATCAGAGATTAGACACACAATGAGTCTACGTTCGCTCTCAATAAGATCAGTTCACTAAGAGATGATTATCATTATAAATATACAACAATCAATTACTGATCATTTTCTCTGGGCTCCTGAGCTGTAACAAATATGTTTGAGGAACACATGGTTACAACATCCAACAAACCTAACACAAATGTCAAGAGCACAACTAAAGCAGACACTGATCTCTAACGTGGTTACTTCAAATGAAACAATAAATCAACATCTAAACCTTAGTTAATTCTCAATAAGATCTTCTGTAGATGCCTCAGTCTGGTTATTAATAAGTGGAGCTGGTGATGCGGTTTGTGGGGTTGTTTAATCAGATTTTGAGAGTTTTAATGCATTTTATTTCATCTAAGGTGATGGTGTTTCTCTTTTCTTCAGTGATTCTGGTTGTTAACAGCAGGTGTTCATCACTAATGCTCAAACAGCACTTAGTTAATCACTTCATTACTTAACTGCAAGTTTTAAAACTTACATTTATTTATTTATTTATTTATTTAGTCATTTAGCAGACGCTTTTATCCAAAGCGACTTACAAATGAGGACATAAGAAGCAATCAAAACCAACAAAAGAGCAACAACGTGCAAGTGCTATTACAAGTCTTGGTTAGCCTAACACAGTACAGATAATTATTATTATTATTGTTATTTTTTAATAAAAAGACATAGATAAAATACAATTAGAATAGATAGTGCTAGAGTTAGAGGGTCAAGTAAAGATGGAACAGATGAGTTTTTAGCCGTTTCTTGAAGATGGGTAAGGATTCGGCTGCTCGGATCGAGTTGGGCAGGTCATTCCACCAGATGGGAACAGTTAATGAAAAAGTCCTTGAAAGTGTTTTTCTGTGTTTTTGGGATGGTACAATAATTCGTTGTTCACTTGAAGAACGCAAGCTTCTAGAGGCACATAAGTCTGAAGTAAAGAATTTAGGTAAAGGGGTGCAGAGCCAGTGGTGTTTCTGTAGGCAAACATTAATGCCTTGAATTTAATGCGAGCAGCTATTGGTAGCCAGTGCAAATTGATGAACAGAGGCGTGACGTGCGTTCTTTTCGGCTCATTAAAGATTAATCTTGCAGCGGCATTTTGGATTAATTGTAGAGGTTTAATAGAATTGGCTGGAAGACCTGCCAAGAGAGCATTGCAATAGTCAAGTCTGGACAGAACAAGAGCCTGAACAAGGAGTTGCGTTGCATGTTCCGAGAGAAAGGGCCTGATCTTCTTAATATTATATAATGCAAATCTGCAGGACCGGGCAGTTTTAACAATGTGGTCTGAGAAATTCAGCTTATCATCAATCACAACTCCAAGGTTTCTGGCTGTTTTTGAAGGAGTTATGGTAGATGAGCCTAACTGGAAGCTGAGATTGTGATGAAGCGATGGGTTAGCTGAAATTACAAGCAGTTCTGTCTTAGCTAGGTTGAGTTGAAGGTGATGGTCCATCATCCAGCAAGAAATGTCTGATAGACACGCTGAGATGCGAGCAGCTATCGTCGGATCATCAGGATGGAATGAGAGGTAGAGTTGAGTGTCATCAGCATAGCAGTGATATGAAAAGCCATGTTTCTGAATGACAGAACCTAGTGATGCCATGTAGACAGAAAAGAGAAGTGGTCCAACCATTACATGGTTATAACCAAGGGGAATTTGTTTACTCAAACGGGTTGAGTTACCCTAACTTGTTGGGTTTTGCAGTACCAAGAAAAGTAGGTTTATCTGAGTAATACTAGCACTATTAGTTAACTCAACTTGATTTTGTTGCGTTTGTATTAAGTAATGTTACAGTGTTTATTATACTTAAAAAAGGCTGCAAGTTGACTCAACTTAAAACATCCAATGCAGCCACTTGCCTCGCTTTTTATAAGTTAGATCTAGGTATTACTTTTTACAGTGTACTTGGTGTGTTCCACCGCAGGAACCAGGATCTAAATAATGTTCCAGGTACAAACTTGCCCCCTCAGAAAGTCCTATTAAGCACACCCTGTACGAACTCACGAGCCCCCTGCAATTCCCTCATGAACTGCCAGGGGTTCGTGAACCCCACTTTGGGAAACCCTGGCCCTCCTAGACCCTCGCATATTGTCCATTTCATAATGTCCATTTACGGACGCCTTAATGCGGAAAGTTTGATTCCAAGCGCCAGCATATCTCTGAGCAACATGCTTCTTTCTGAACGCATTGATTCGAATAATGATTTCATGAAAGCCTGTAAGGTTGACACGGTAGTTGTGTTTGTTAGTTTTTAAAATTGTCTGTTGTTTATTTCCTGCCGCTGCACATGGCTCTCTTACTGTCTCGACAAGGTTTCTTTCACTCCTCCCCTGACCGCAGCCGCAGAGGATACGCTCAAATACTCTCGACATCTCACAAACTCAGACTGCACTGTTTGGATTTTGGAAATACTTCTGTTTTCAAATAAATAAACTGGTGGCGGACTCGTTTTGTTTTGAGTTTAAAATCGTATATAATTTACAACATATAACATTGCTCAGATTGCATGATTTATGGAGAAATCGAAGATGTTTCTGATTTAACACTTGCTGAATGTGTTATTGGATGATTGGCACTGAATGATAAGATTTACGTTATCAAAAGATTTTGGATTCATCAAATAGTTTAGAATATAGTTTAATAGGTGTATATGGAGCAATGGCTACAACATTATTGGTGCATAACTTCTTAACCGCCTTTAGTAGTAAAATACTGAAACACTTAAAAATTAATGGTGACATAGCATCTAAAATATACACTGTTCTTACACATTTCCATATTTTAACTTTATGTTAAAAAAACGGACATGTTATTTGTCAACAACCTATGTATAGTGTGCTTGTTTTAGTCATTTATTTTTCATTGCAGCTGTCATGATTGTAGTTGTTACATTTTAATATTATGTCAATATTATGTCCTGATCTTGCCTATAGGGTTCCACAAACCACAGGCAGACCCTGTATGAACTTGACAAGAGTGATTAGATCTGAGATGTGAGTCGTCATATCCTGGTGATTTGAAATCAGACAGCATGGGTAAGAAATGTAATTTATTTGATTGGATAACATCATTATTCTATGTGTATTCTGGGCAAATTTTAAGATGTTTGTATTTCTGTGATGACGACATGTGATGATGATTTTATATATATATATATATATATATATATATATATATATATATATATATATTCCTTTAATTGTTGCAGGGCCAGGAGAAGAAGTTGCAGGAGAAAAAAGGGCAAATTTTAAGATGTTTGTATTTCTGTGATGACGACATGTGATGATGATTTTTTTTATATATATATATATATATATATATATATATATATATATATATATATATATATATTCCTTTAATTGTTGCAGGGCCAGGAGAAGAAGTTGCAGGAGAAAAAAGGGCAACTCTACAATACACACTGCCCACAACATGGAAAAAACCACCACTAACAATAACAATAGCACTGACAGTCGCAGTAGTTGCAGTAGTAGCAATGGCAGGGACAATATTCGCTGAAGCAGTAGTAGGAGCAGCAGCAGGAGCAGCCGCTGGAGTAGGCATTTTACAATCATTATGGGTAGCAGAAGTAAGAACAGGAGCAGTAGCAGTAATAGCAGTAGCAGGAGGCCTAGCAGGAACAACAGCAGCAATATTGCGATCACTGGTAGGAGCACAGTCAATAACAGCATCAGCGGTATCTGGAGCAATGGCAGGAGCTGCAATAGTAGCAACAAAAAGAACACAATTACGATGGGTGGTAAATAAAATACAGAGGTTAATGAATAAGTTAAAGCGGGTTTTAGCATTGGTAAAAAGAGTAAAAGCAGCAGTAAAATGGTGTAGAAAGGTGTTACCCACTGCAACACTAATTGCAGGATCAGGATCTGCAGCAATAGCAGCAGCAGCATCACAAGCAGAAACAACAGCATTAAGAGGAGTATCACAAGCAGAGTCAGCAGCATCAGGAACATTACAAGCGGAATCAACAGCATCAGGAGGAACATCACAAGCAGAATCAGCAGCATCAGAAGGAACTTCACAAACAGAATCAGCAGCATCACAAGCAGAATCAGCAGCAACAGGAGGAACATCACAAGCAGAATCAGCAGCATCAGAGGGAGCATTGCAAACAGAATCAGCAGCATCAGAAGGAGCATCACAAGCAGAATCAGCAGCATCACAAGCAGAACCAGCAGCAACAGGAGGAGCATCACAGCCAGAATCAGCAGCATATCAAGCAGAATCAGCAGCATCAAGAGGAGCATCACATACAGAATTAGCAGCATCACAAGCAGTATTAGCAGCATCAAGAGTAGCATCAAAGGCAGTATCAGCAGCATCACAAGCAGTATCAGTGGCGTCAAGAGGAGCATCACAGGCAGTATCAGCAGCATCAGCAGAAGCATCACAGGCAGTATCAGCAGCATCAGCAGGAACATCACTGGGAGTATCAGCAGCATCAGCAGGAGCATCACAGGCAGTATCAGCAGCATCAGCAGAAGCATCACAGGCGGTATCAGCAGCATCAGCAGGAACATCACTGGGAGTATCAGCAGCATCAGCAGAAGCATCACAGGCGGTATCAGCAGCATCAGCAGGAGCATCACTGGGGGTATCAGCAGCATCAGCAGGAGCATCACAGGCAGTATCAGCAGCATCAGCAGGAGCATCACTGGGGGTATCAGCAGCATCAGCAGGAACATCACTGGGAGTATCAGCAGCATCAGCAGAAGCATCACAGGCAGTATCAGCAGCATCAGGAGGAGCATCACTGGGAGTATCAGCAGCATCAGCAGGAGCATCACTGGGGGTATCAGCAGCATCAGCAGGAGCATCACTGGGGGTATCAGCAGCATCAGCAGGAGCATCACTGGGGGTATCAGCAGCATCAGCAGAAGCATCACAGGCAGTATCAGCAGCATCAGCAGGAGCATCACTGGGGGTATCAGCAGCATCAGCAGGAGCATCACAGGCAGTATCAGCAGCATCAGCAGAAGCATCACAGGCAGTATCAGCAGCATCAGCAGGAGCATCACAGGCAGTATCAGCAGCATCAGGAGGAGCATCACTGGGGGTATCAGCAGCATCAGCAGGAGCATCACTGGGGGTATTAGCAGCATCAGCAGAAGCATCACAGGCAGTATCAGCAGCATCAGGAGGAGCATCACTGGGGGTATCAGCAGCATCAGCAGGAGCATCACTGGGGGTATCAGCAGCATCAGCAGGAGCATCACTGGGGGTATCAGCAGCATCAGCAGAAGCATCACAGGCAGTATCAGCAGCATCAGCAGGAGCATCACTGGGGGTATCAGCAGCATCAGCAGGAGCATCACAGGCAGTATCAGCAGCATCAGCAGAAGCATCACAGGCAGTATCAGCAGCATCAGCAGGAGCATCACAGGCAGTATCAGCAGCATCAGGAGGAGGATCACTGGGGGTATCAGCAGCATCAGCAGGAGCATCACTGGGGGTATCAGCAGCATCAGCAGGAGCATCACTGGGAGTATCAGCAGCATCAGCAGGAGCATCACTGGGGGTATCAGCAGCATCAGCAGAAGCATCACAGGCAGTATCAGCAGCATCAGGAGGAGCATCACTGGGGGTATCAGCAGCATCAGCAGGAGCAACTGGATTAATAAAAGGATTACTGGGACGATTAGGACTTGTGCAAGGAGCAAAATCTGCTATTTTTGGATCACATAGGCGCAGTCAATTACAGACAGAAGGAGTAGGCATGGTAAGTTTTATTATGTTGGCTTGACAACTTGCATACACTCAACCTGGGTCAGACCTTCAGACTGTTCTGACTTACCATGCTACATCCTTTCTGATTGGACTTAAATTGGACTTAACTAAAACAAACTATCAAAATAATTATCACTCTATTAGTCTATTGTAAAATTCTAATGTGTTTACTTAATTTTACAATTGTTTAATTTTTAATTTTACAATAGTTTTAATTTTACAATAGTTTTAATCATTCCATTACAATTATTTGTTAACATAAAGGAGCTGGTTAACATTAAAAATGCAAAGAAGTGCATACTGTAATTTACTGTAATTTTCTTTCACAAAAACTTGATAGAATTAACATACTGAATGCCATATTTATAAATCTGATGCACTGAGAAGAGATCCAGGCAGACGAAGTCTTTCCGTAGAAGTGTAGTTTATTAAAAATCAATTATCATAAGTATAAGTGATACTGATAACAGATGATATGAAAATTAAAGAAAGAGATTCCAAGCTGAACAGATTCTGCTAAAACTAAGATAAAGGAGTATTATATAGGCTTAGATACCTACGTCTTCATGGAATATTCTCGTATGATCAAGAATGTCTGATCAGCAAAATGTTAAAATTATTTACAAACTATTTTACTTTCCCTCCCCCTTACTTAGATAATGTCAGAGCAAGGTCAACTTGACTTGTCGGAGGAGGTTGTTGTGGTTTTTACACCCTTTGAGCAGAAACAGCAAGCTCTGCCAATCTTCAAATATCGCTAGGCCCAGAATATTCATATGCTCTATGAAGAGATGGATACAAATCAAACTCTTTCGTGCATATAAAAACATTATGCATAAAGAATAAGTTTCAGACATCCTGTCTAGCACAAATGGAACATAACAAAGTGTACTTTTATATGTCAGACGAAGGAAAGAAAGACATAAGAGCAATACGTCAGTGGAACATGAGCATATATAAAATTAAGCATTAAAACAGATCTATATGGAGAATAAATGCAGGATACCTGTGCAATAAATCTATGAATAACTGTGTTAAGTAGCATTAAATTCTAAATTGATACAGAATAAAATCATTGAAAAGATGAATATATCAGAAAGAATACATATTGATAATAAATGATTAATGAATATGGAATTATCTGTATTTTAGACACACCAAAATCATAATTCAGCATACATTTAAGCTCACTGTGAACAAGCACATCAACTCCACCCACAAGAACACTGACAAGTATCCTAAATAACATCATAATTTCAGTGGGTTAATAATCACAAAGCAGTTAAAATATTGCTCATTTATTCATATAATAATATTAATTCATATTGTGATTCTCTATTTTTTCTGTATTTTGCACTGATTTTTATTTTCACATGTAGCTTGCAACTCACACCATCATCCATGAATCTTCCCAGAGAGACAAATCTCCACAGACAGACAGGTCATGGGCCGAGAAGACAATAGAAAAAGAGCAACCTCTTTTAATGCCAGTTAGAAAATAAATAAATATATATATACTAATAATTTGAGTTATCAGTATTCATCACATTGTACAGTTATCATTATGTATATTTTATTTTATTTCAAGCAAACAAACAAACATTTCTAATAATTTAGATTTATCTGAAGTGTTGTTTCTTCCATTGTCAGGCTGTATATCATTTGTCTAACCCTTTTTAGATGTTTGACCTCTGAAATAGTGCTTTAAAATAGAATATTCTACATAAATAAATAAATAACAGACCTTAAGTAGTTTGATGTCAAACTTTGATACTAGCTTGACAAAGCCTAGCCTGAAAGTATAAAATAATTTTAAAAGCTTGAGGCTTGAAGGTTTTAATTTCAGAGATAGAAATAGATAGGAAAACCAATAAAAACTCAGACAGACAATATATTATTTTATGTTCCAGAAAAGAAAGCAAGTAATACAGTTTTGCTTAATCCATGATGCTCATTGTAATTTGATTGTATTATAGCGGAAAAAGCAGTCAATCTTCAGATGAGAGCAACTTATCAAAATAGCAAAAGAAAGAGATTGAGTGAGCGAGCAAGCAAGAATAGATGATATTATCTGAGCATGTTTTTTGCAGATTGCAAGCTGTGGCACATATTTCAATTTTGACATGTACATAAACAGCCGAACAGTCTTTCAAAGTATACTCCTTTTGATAACATGCGCAAAGACAGGTGCTCGATATCTACTTTCAGTCGACTCATCCAGAGAACAGCACATTTCATGGTTGAAAATGTTGAAAAGAAAACTGCTAAGAGCAAGGTGTCAAGCAACGCATCAATAGTAAAGTCTCATATACTGCTGTTTATCTGGTTGCAAATGACTTTGTTTACTTTATCATTGTGAATGCACAACCTGCAGCTTCCATACTTTGACCCTCAGTTTCATCGTTTAAATCAAGATACTGTATCTGTCTTCATGTTTAATGAAAAATCAGGTCTTTTTTGTGGAAAATTGCAGATGTCTTTGTATGTCATAACTACAGCTGAAAGTGACCGTCTTTAATGAATGTGCTACTTCTGATAAATGCAAGAGTGCAAGATCAATGCTGTTTTATCTCTGTCAGATTCGTCTGAAAATGCAGAGATGTGTGTAACAGGAAGCAGAATCCCTAAGCAAATGACTGAAGACTCTATATCGAATGACTCAATAAAGGTATTGTTACATGTTGGGTTTTCTGTGACTGTTCCATGTCGGGTTTTCTGTTTTCCCCTGTGTCCTAGTTCAGTTTAATTAGTCATTGTGTACACCTGTCCTTCCCAATTACCTGCCCCTTTATAAGTTCCTGTGTTTGTCAGTCTCACTGTCGGTTATTGTTTCTGTTATGATGTGTGTGCACTCCTGTGTCTGTATCTGCTCCTGGATCTCTGATTAAAAGAGAAGTTAATTGTTTATCCTCGTCGTGCGCTCCTTACTCCGCACAGCACCGTAACATAATAACCGACCAAAACAGCAAGTTTGCGGCGTTTTTCCCCCGTTTTATTTTCCCGGTTTTTACCAAGTTTTTTATTTTTTATTATGGATCCCGCTGCCCTCGTCATCCTGCTGGAGCAGGGGGACCGCTCTCTCGAGGACCACACCGAGGATTTTTTGTTCCTGGCCAACTTAACACACTTCCCGGACTACTGCCTCTGCACGTTCTACAAAGCTGGACTTAACATCACCACACGGCGGCAGTTGTCCGGGGACGGCCCTCGAGAGAGCCTCGCCGCCTTTATCGAGTGGGTGCTGGTGTCTTGCAAATCGCAACTCACCGTGGACTTCGCAGAGAATGACACCAGCCCCACTCGGGACCCAGCGCCCAGTCCACTACCACCCCGCAGCGCGGAGCTGCCCGAGCCCACCGCAGACAGAGAGCCAGAGCCTGCCGCGGTCGTTGAGCCATCGCCATCAGGAGCGACAGAGCTGCCGATCGTCCCGGAGCCCGAGCCCCAAACGTCTGACCAAGTGCGAGAGCCGGCAGTGCATCCGACGGTGGAGAAAGTTGTGGAGATCGCGGGGGCTATGGAGCGCCCCGCCCACGGCGCCACCGCTGAGGGTGAGCATGAACTGGACCTGGGTAACCTCATTGACTTTCACACTGACACAATCATCCTTAAGCCAGCTCCTATGTTAGATTTCTGGGAAGTTATCCCACCCAACCTCCCTCTCCCACCGCCTCTCATTGACCTGGTCCCTACTCCAACACCCTCATCACTGGAGTTCGTCAGCCCCTCTGCTCACCCTCAGCACACCATCTGTGGCGTGGGCTCGCCGCGGGTCTGCCGACCTCCAGCTCTGTTGGCGTTGAGTCTGGAGGATCCCTCGTCTCCGCCCTCAGCCTCCGAGACCCAGACTCCGCCTCAGTCCGGCGACCCTGCGGCTCCACCATGCCTTCAAGCTCCCTCGGCTCCACCGGATCCCGTCTGTCCACCAGCTCCACCGGGCTCCCTCGTCCTTCCGGCTCCGCATTGGTCAG
The DNA here is from genome assembly GCF_936440315.1 of Barbus barbus. NCBI lineage: Eukaryota > Metazoa > Chordata > Actinopteri > Cypriniformes > Cyprinidae > Barbus > Barbus barbus. The sequence continues at coordinate 39,441,069 of NC_136732.1, read as the reverse complement.
TCGTCCCCCTACCTGCACCTCAGGACTACTCTCCTTGGGCTGCGCCCCGTCCCTTCGTCCCTCCGGCTCCGTTGGGCTCCTCCTTCCCTCCTGCTCCACCTATGTCCTCTGTCGCTCCGGCTCCGCCGCGGCCATCCGGATCTCCGTCTGCGCCGAGGTCGCCGAAGACATCTGCTCCGCCTTGGACCTCCGGATCTTCGGCGTCACCCTGGCTCTTCGGCTCTCCGTCTCCACCTCGGGCTCCACCACCACCTGCTCCGCCGCCGTTGGTCGGCCCCATGGAGTCGGCGGTCCCTCCTCCACCATGGCTCCTCCCTCCGTCGGCTCCCCCGTGGGCCACCATCTGGACTGTGGCCTGGGTCGTCATCTGGCTCCCCCTGTTCCTGGCTCCCCCTTGGCTCCTCCCACCCTCCACTCCCCCATGGACTTATTGTTTGGACTCTCTTATGTTTATTCCCTGCCACCCTCCGGTTCCACATCCTCCTCCAGATCCCCCACCCGCCCTCCTCAGTTGTTACGTTACGGCGTGAGGCCACGCCTTGCCGGGAGGGGGCGATATGTTATATGTTGGGTTTTCTGTGACTGTTCCATGTCGGGTTTTCTGTTTTCCCCTGTGTCCTAGTTCAGTTTAATTAGTCATTGTGTACACCTGTCCTTCCCAATTACCTGCCCCTTTATAAGTTCCTGTGTTTGTCAGTCTCACTGTCGGTTATTGTTTCTGTTATGATGTGTGTGTGCACTCCTGTGTCTGTATCTGCTCCTGGATCTCTGATTAAAAGAGAAGTTAATTGTTTATCCTCGTCGTGCGCTCCTTACTCCGCACAGCACCGTAACAGGTATTCACTGAAAATCCTTTAAGAACTGCAGTTTTTAGACTCATTTTATATTCAGTAGCTTATGGTAACATGCATGAAATTCATTACAAACAACATCACCATCTTTAACGTGTTTAACATTTTGACATGTGTAACTTTGGCTTTCTCATTATCAGTATTGGATATAATTCCATGAGAATTTACAATGCTTTGCAAATTGTTTCCAAATTCTATTAAACTACAAAAATGCATTTAACTACAAAAATCTGTTTTGACTATATAACAGGGAGAAAACAAGGATATTGGAACCACAGGAATCAGACCAGTTCAACACCTACAGCAGGAAAAGATTGGAAGAGAAAAAATAAAGCATCTGTTTCGCAAACTTCATCTTGAAGGCAACTGTCACAGTAAACTGAGAGCTGCAGGTATTCTTCAGATAACTGAACATTCATTACAATCCCATGAGTCTTGTGCTGAGGGGGAGCTGACTCAGAATTGTATCCAAAAACTACTCATGATGGACTACAGAGCAAGATACATTTATGTTGATAAGGCCAGTCGACAGGATCACACACATCACAGACATACCGACTTATCGGAAGACAGTGGGGATATATTCAAAGCAGTGTCCTTGTCAAACAAAGGAAGCAGTCAGTCTGAGCGAATCCACCCAATGGATGTTCAGATGGCCATGTTTCATTGTGCTGATGGATTCCTGAAGCAGCTGATGGTGACTAAACTGTCCCAGTGTCAGTACTCTCTGCCTCTGCTTGTTCCTGATCCATTCACACAACAGATTGAGTTTCCTCTCTGGACATTCAGACAAATCAACAAGAGCTGGAAGATGAGAAACAAAAACAATGAAATCATCAGTCAAACCCAGCCAGTCTACAAGGCAGAAACTCCAATGGTGTCTTTTTCCAGGTTTGGCTCTGTGTCTTCATCCAAGTCTCAGCTGATGAACAGTCTGATCAATGAGAAACACAACACATTTTTCCACAGGAACTGCCCAGGCAGCAGCAGAACCAGAGTCCAGATGGATGGAGTGGTGGAGATCACCTGGTTCTGCCCCTAAACACGGATAAATTCACTGACTGTGTTGCGTTCTGTAATCTACACGGTGATGCAGGAGACCATGAGAAACAGCTGCAGATCCTCACTGAAACGGCCTCAGTCAATGTTGTTCTTCTACCACAACTGGACAGGAATGACAGATGTGCAACAATAATCCAAAACCTGTACACAAACAGAAAGCCACTCATTTGTCTTTTTACGGAGGATGAATGTACTGCAATTGAGATGAAGGAAGGAAAGTTTAAAATTGGTTTGAAAGACAGAAGTCAGGCTGATGTATCTGAAGAACTCAGAAGAGTTATAAATGAGTTATAAATGATTTATAAATGATTGTCTCTCAGAATCATCTTCCACTTTCAGACTTGAAGATGTGTCCAAACACTCAGACATCAGAGTAGATGAGGAAGATGATGATGACTGCAAGAGAGGAAGAGAAGCAGCACAGCAGATGATGAGTTTACTGGAGAAGAAAGATCTGAGAGAAATCAAAGAATCATTTCTGCCTCATCAGGGGAAACTGTGGCATCAGTGGAGTCAGAAGAACAAAGAACTACATCGACCTCAAGCAGATGAGATAGAAATAGACATCAGTAGAAAACAAACAGAAATGATGAATATCAGACAACAGCAGCATGAATTTAAAATGAGTGAGTTTATGAAGATTTTTATTTAAAAAATGAACTCGCATGCTGAAAATGAGAAGATGTTTTTCCTTAAACGGCTCAGAATCCTTCTGGATGAATTTATCTCAGCTGATCTTTCTGCTTTATATCATAAATATGATGAAACATGGTCAACAGCTGTAAAACTGAATAAGAAACATGGTGAATCTGAGCAACTCAAAGCTGAACAAACAGACCTTGAGAGAATATCTGAGGAACTTCAAGCTGCAACCTTTGGTTTGGAGCACATCATGAGGGAGATCGGTCAGATTTATGAATCATGTTCATCTGTGAAGAAGAACAAGAAAGACCTGCAGATTGACTTCTCATCTCTCCCGAGTCTTGCAGCAGAGATGATGATCTCTGGATTTCCACTGGAGCTGATGGATGGAGATGCTGCTCATGTTCCTGTGATCTGGATCTCTGCTGTTCTAGATCAACTCATCCAGAAACTGGGAGACCAGCGAGTCTTTGTGCTGTCAGTTTTAGGGCTTCAGAGCACTGGGAAATCCACTATGCTGAATGCCATGTTTGGACTCCAGTTTGCTGTCAGTGCTGGCAGATGCACCAGAGGAGCTTTCATGCAGCTGGTCAAAGTGTCAGATGAGATGAAACCACAGATGAAGACAGACTATATTCTGGTTGTTGAAACTGAGGGTGTTGGAGCTCTAGAACTGGCTGGAAGATCTACAAGATATCGTGACAATGAACTGGCCACATTTGTTGCTAGTCTTGGAAATCTAACCTTGATCAACATTTTTGGAGAAAATCCTGCTGAGATGCAGGACATTCTTCAGATTGTTGTTCAGGCCTTCAAGAGGATGAAGAAGGTCAGACTGAATCCCAGCTGTGTGTTTGTGCATCAGAACATTTCAGACGTCACAGCTGGAGAGAAAAATAAGGAGGGAAGGAGACGACTGCAGGAGAAACTGGATGAGATGACAAAACTCGCTGCTAAAGATGAAGTCTATGATATCATTAGATTTGATGTTCAGAAAGATGTGAAGTATTTTGCTCAATTTTGGGAGGGAAGCCCACCAATGGCACCACCAAACCCAAACTATTGCGAGAACATTCAAGAGCTTAAGAAATCTATTCTTTCTCATGTCGCAAAATTACATGGAATGAGGCTGATAGACTTAAAAGTTGCATTAAAGATCTTTGGGAAGCTTTACTGAATGAATGATTTGTCTTTAAATTCAGAAACGCTCTGGAGATTTCAGCCTACAGGAAACTTGAGACCGAATACAGCTAGTGGTCCTGGAGTCTTCGCAGTGCCATGATGGAAACGGAGAACATACTACACAACAAAATAGAAAATGAAACCTGAAGAAAAAGATTGATGCTCAGAGGACACATCATGAAAACAGTCTTTATGAAAAGAGTAAAGACCTTGCCTTAAAACTGAAAAACAAAACAAATGATGAAGAAAGACTGAAGAAAAAATTTGATCTGATTTGGAAACAGAGTGTGAAAAAGATCATCAAAGACACTCCTGCAATCAAAGACACTGACATAATGAAAGATGTGAGAGAGATCCTCAGTGACATCTATGGAACGCCTGCAGATCACTGGAAGATAAGAAAGGATGTTTTCTTAGTAATGAGTTATTATGATTATGTAAAGATAAAAAAACCCAGTGGATTTTTAACAAAAGCTACAGAGAGGCTTGGTAATGTTCTATCAAAAGAGGACATCCAAATAAGAGCATTAGTCTTAGATGTTGTTCAGCAGACAGACAACATGATTCAGTCATTTAACATTTCAAAGATGGGCTACAACATCAGTTACATTCAACAACTCACAGATTATATTAAGAAAAAAATAACAAAACACGAGGAAGGATATGTGAAATGTGTGTTCAAGAAACAATTCTTCATTGATTTGGTTTATTCTATCTGCAAGAGAGCGAATGAGATTATTACTGACCAACACAGGATGTTTAGAGAAGCCAATGATCCTGTCATATATGCTGAGAAGAAGAGAGAACAGTACTATAGTATTTTCCAGAAATACAGTCATGGAGCAACATCAGCTGCCATTTTTGGTGAAATCATCTGTCAGAAACTGAAAGAGCCCATTGAGCAGAGTCTCTACAAGAAGACTGCCAGAGATCTGACAGATGAAATGAGATCAAACTGTGAATCGCTGAATGGAAACAGATCAAATCTGGAGAAGCACATCCTGAAGACACTGGCAGAAGAGGAGGATTTTGACAAATACATGATCTATGTTAAAACTCCCAGAGATCACTTCAAGAGTTTCATCAGAGATGAAGTCAGTATATACATCACTGATAAGTTCAGTGTCAGTGTTTTACCCAAGATGAAGGAGAACATTGAACTCCTTCAGAAGAAGATCATGAAAGCAGCACGTGACTCTACTGAACATGTTCAAGAGAACAGAGGAGATGCTGGTTTGTGGTTGAAGAGTTTCACACAGCAGCTCTCAGATGAGCTGATCATCTCTGAAAAAGACCTCTGTGGAGTCAAACACATTGATGTTGATTTCAATCTCCTAGAAGATGTCATAAGAGAGGAAATTACTGTTATAATGTCTGAGATCAGCTGTAGATCCAACACAGAGACATTTACAGTAAATCTGGACTGTAAGTTCAGGCCAGATGAGCTTCTGATTGATCACTTCTGTCAGTGCTGTTGGGTTCAGTGTCTGTTCTGTGGAGCCACCTGCACCAACACCATAGAAAACCACGATGAGGATCACAGTGTTCCTTTACACAGGGTACCTGGAATTTCAGGGTTGTTTTACAGAGGAACAAGGGACTTAGCTGTTAAAATCTGCACATCAGCAGTAGCAAACAGAAATCTGTTTTTTTATCCAAATGCCTCAGATGATTTGCTCCCCTTAACAGAATACAGAAAAGCAGGAGGAGTTTTGGCAGACTGGAACATCACCCCTGACCTCTCTGATCTACCGTACTGGAAGTGGTTTGTGTGTCGTTTAAAAAAAGATCTGGAAAAATACTACAATAAAACTTTTGAGTAATGAGATCCCAGACGAATGGAGAAAATACTCAAAACAGGAAGCTATAGAGAGTTTGGATCGATACATCTAATGGAGCAGATATAGAATGATACACCATTATATTTTTTAAAAGTCTGTCCTCTTGTCTTTGTAACGGTTCTCTCCTTAAAGGAAATGCAGGAAGCCAGGAGTAACTAAAAGGTTCTTTTAATAAAGACACAAACTGAAAACAAGTATAAACTTCATCAAACAAAGAATCTTCACTCTCCAATTAAGGTAGCGTAAGGGTGACTGGACAAGGACTAGAGAGAAACAGAAGACTTGTAAAGGAACCAACCAAACAAGGAAACAAGATAATTGATTACACACAGGTGATGAAAATGAACGATGATTAACTAATGACAGGAAACTAGAATAGGAACTACCAAATAAGGTCAAAACAGAACTGAAAGGAAACTAAACCGAAACTGACATGTTACAGTCTTATTGAAGTCCTGGACACATACTGCATACCAAGTCAAGTCAAGACACCTTTATTCATAATGCGCTTTTGGTAACACTTTAGAATACTGATCCTTTGTTAATGAATAACTACACAGGAGCAAGTCACTAATGCACTATTAACATTGTAATAACTACTATTACCTAACAAGAAACTATGATTATTGATTTAGTAAGTAATAGCGTTCAGTTGAAACTGGTAGTTCACTATTAGCTAATCAATAACTGCTATTTTTTTATAATTAGTTCTAAAATGAAGATCATGGTAACCCACTAGTAATGATTTAAGTGTTACCAAATCTAGCAAAATTAATTACTAACCAAAACCTTAAAAGTTTACAATGACTTCAGTAATTACTAGAGAGTTATCATGATCTTCACTTTAGAATACTGATCCAAATAATTAGTAATTGCTTTAGAAGGATGTAGTAACACCTGAATAATTACTATCCAATGCTTCACAACATTCTCAAAAGTTTACAATGATTTCAGTCGTTACTAGGGAGTTATCATGATCTTCACTTTAGAATACTGATCCAAATAATTAATAATTTCTTCTGAAGAATTCGGTAATACTTGAGTCATTACTAGTGGGTTACCATGACCTTTACTTTAGAATTAATTATACATTATGTATTATTCATATTAATTCTGAATCTGTATACAGTAGTTCTTAGTAGAGTTTAGGAAGGTATGAAAAAATAATAGTTATTGATTAGTTAATAATGAACTACCACATTCGACTAAGCACTATTACTTTCTAGTTCCTTAATCAGAGTTTCTTGTTAGTTACTAGTAGTTACTAGAGTGCTAATATTGCGTTACTCATGTGTTCTTGTGTAGTTATTCATTAATGATGGAACAGTATTCTAAAGTGTTACCGCGCTTTTAAAGGGGTGGTTGCTATCCCAGCTAACAAAAATACGTAACTGTTACGTAACTGCAATGTAATCTGGTTACTAAAGTTTTGTGGTGGTAACAGGAAAAGTCCCAGTTACATTGCCACAACAGAATTTTGTGACGTTGCCAGTAAGTAACTGCGACATCGTGGATCAATAGTTGTGTGCTGGTAATCAGTTGGTAATTTTTTATAATTATTTATTTTCTTAGGGGCGGACATACAGTAGTTTAACCTAATTTATGTCCTCATATGAAGGCTAATGTGAAGGCTGTTCCAACAGCTGTGAATGATGAATACAGACTCAAAATTAATTCAGTTCATTTATTTTGAAAAACACACCAACAGTAAAATACACCCAAATTATTAATAAAAACATAGTACAGCTAAATATGAATGAAAGCATTCAAAAAGTTTCATGCTCAGCATCACCATAAACAGATATGCTAAGCTATCATAATCAGGTATAAATAACTCCCCAATAACCAAAACTACCAAATTCAACCGAGTGGTGAATCATTCCTATCACAAAGCTGATGGTAAAATATGGGAACTATTTTAATTCTGTTGAGAAATTGCCACTTTAAAATGCTGTCGAGGAAGTCAAACAATATCTAAAAAATGCACATAAACTAAAAAGACAGCACAAACATATATTATAATATTTTTTTAAACTACTCATGACCACCTTTACTAGAATTGTTCATGTTTTATTTTAGCCTTTTATTTATTGTGGTAAATTTTGTCTAACTTGTAGAATTTATAGAAAATCTGTTAAGGCGATGGATTTTTTCCTAGATTTATATTACAACTGTGGCATGTTGTAGTTATTTTAATGTGCAGGCTGTTGTTTTTTCATTACAAATGCTGTATAGATTAATTTAAAAAAAAGCCGTTATTGGCCTGGTAATGATTAAAGTAATTCTGTTTGACACCTATGACTGACCTTAATATTCTGAGTTGTAATATTAATGGCCTAAATGGCCCTCACAAACATACAGTTTTTCAGGATTTTTTGTGAAGAAGAAAGATTGATATAGTGTTAGTTACACATGTGTAATAAGTTTTATGAAGTGGTATCTCACTCATCTTCGGATACTAAAACCAAGGGTGTCCTAATATTGGTGCGGAGGACTTTATCACAAGCTTTATCTAGAATAGTAATATTTATAGATGGTAGAATAACACATATAAAAACAATAGTGGAGAATATCTTCAGCTGTTCGTGATGCTGCAGAGACAACAGCACGAGTCATGTCTTCATTTATTAATGTCTATTGCTGACATTAATGACATTAAAATTTATGACATTAATGCCAGGTTCACACAGCACGATTTTAGACCCGATTTTCACTCACAGACAGTTTTGTGGAAATCGCAGGCAAATGGCTGAAATTGGAGGCAAATCTGTGTTGTTGTTTTTTTTTTTTTTTTAAAGTTAGATTTTCAGAGCTTTTATGCCTTTATTGTTTGTATGACAGTGGAGATATGACAGAAAAGCACATGACAGAGAGTGGGAGGCAGGAACAGCTAAGGACCACAAGTCAGGAATTGAACTCGGGTCGCCAGAGGCGCAGTTGCATTACATGCATTACACTAACCGCAAGGCCATCAGCGTCAATTGTTACATGAGTGACAATTGCACAGGTTGTGTTATCAAAGACGTGATCTGAGAGAAGCACCCATGCATCGCAGAAAGCCAAGAGATATTTGGCATGCTAAATATCTGGACTTGTCGGGATTCACAGCCCTGCAGTGTGTAATGTGTTTTGACTGGAAATGGCATCGGCAACGACCTACAGCCAATGAGAGAGCAAGATTGAGGGGGAGGAGTCATAATAGACCTGCAACAGAACATCAGCAAGCAGCCATTCTCTCCTTCATATTCTTCTTTGTTCATTTTTTATTTTACAAATCGGTGTACAAACAACTTTTATTTCAAGCGTTTTGTGGGCTGCTGTTTTTGACTGGAATAAATCCATTCTCACGCATGTTATTTCCCACATCATATCCGTGTGTGTTTGGTTGTGAAATACTGTGCCTGTATGATAGTTACTCACTAGGGGTAAATATGTAAAAAGGTCATAATATATATATGACTGACTACCATGCCTAAATGTTTGTTTATTTTTTCATGTGCAAGAGATGTTGATTTTGAAAATTCTCATATGCATTTTGTGTGAGTGGGAATTATGGGGATTTTTATTGGCTGCTAAGGACTCTTATTATGATGGGCCTGCCTATAAGGAAGGAAGGGCGGCCATTTTGTAAAGAAGGTATGTGTGGTGAGGTGGCATGCTTTTGTTACCTTAACTCCAGAGCAATGGTCCAAAATGATCTCTTATAAAAAAGACATGGTATATTAGACTTATGAGCTGTTTTTTAAGTGCACGCTCTGGTCTAGGATATACAGATTCGGGCTATACTCTAAGGACCTTTTTGCAGCTGGAGGCTAACCTGTTTTTGTGGGGCCTTGAACCAGTGGATTATATTTTTTTCATTTTTTGGGGACATTAGATTTTTCTTTCTCATCTGGATTTTCAGTTTGCTGTCCACCCTAAAGTAGAAAAGGACTGAGACGGCAGACTGATAAGTACTATCATTATTTTTCTTTTTCCATTCCTATAGACTATCGGACTGGTGTGTTGGAGCCAATGAGCCTATTTATGAACTTTCTTGCTTGGGACTATTTTGTTTGAATCTTTAAGTATTAACAGTTTTGGTTGTGTTTGGTATTACTGTCTAAGAAACAAGTAAAAGAGAACAATTTAATCAAGCTCTCCCTATGATAATAATTAAACCCTTTTGTAAAGAGCTGTAGTTGTTATAATATAGTTTCAAGAATTTGCACTTGCATATAATCAGACTGACCAAATAGTAAGCATATATGCCCAAGGGGAGGACTCCGAGCTCCAAATTTAGGCCGAACCCAGAGGACTCCCCCAAATCCCCAAGCTGGGATAGGAATAGTTAGGAGTGATGATTTGGAGTGGATGAGGGATGCTGGAAAATCTGTCATGGGACAAAGGTATGTTACTTTGTTAAAGGTGCCATAGAATGAAAAACTGTCTTTACCCTGGCATATTTAAATAATAACAGTTCTGTACATGGAAATGACATACAGTGAGCCTCAAACACCATAGTTTCCTCCTTCATATGTAAATCTCGTGATTAAAAAAGAGCACTGAAAAACAGGCGAATCAGAACATAACACCGACTGTGACGCAACAGTCGCGATCACTACGCCCCCAACATTTGCATAAACCCGCCCTTGTTCTAAGCCGGCCGAACCATCAGAAGCTCTGCAGGTATTGTAAATAAACAAGCGCGGACAACAGCGGAAATAACACAATTAATGTTATGTTCCAGGCCGTGCAGGGGGTGTGAAGTGCAGGGATGGGTTGGTGTCTGTATTCAGAAAGCAAATAACGCGAGCCACTAAAGGGACATGGTTAGCTCCTTGCTAGCGGTAGCCTGTTACAGTACATAAGATTTCACTCTCAGTAAGGAGAGATGAGGATGATGGCGAATGACTTACAGATCCTGAGCACCACTGACAAGCATCTGATCTTGTGAAATGTGTGGTAAGTACTGTTGCTCCATAATGTAAACATAGTTTGTGTGATCGCGTCTCTTGAAAGTGAAACTATAACGCGATCGATGGATCGTTCAAAAGCAGTTTCAATGCCTCGCATATTAATAACGGCTCCCTGATGCCCGCGTTTTAATTATACAGTATAATTACCCGACGATATAACTGCGAGAGAAAGTATTTAAATATATATTTTCCTCCCTGTGCTTCCTTCTTGCTGATGAGCCGTACTGTGAAACAGCCAATCAGAGCAGAGCTCATTATTATTCATGACCCTGCCAAATAAGCCAATAACAGACCGTTTCATTCTAGGGAGAAATCCTAGGGTTGTAAATGGACATGTAAAATCGTTTCTGGAGATTTTTTGCCCTTACTTAAGCCACATACCTTCTGTGTAGATATCAGAGAACAATTTAAAATACTGTATCAATGCATTCTATGGCACCTTTAATAAAACATCATTTGTGGACAATGCAGTGTTGTAAGTGATTCTTCCTGTTGAAAAGTTGTGTAATGTGTGAGCCCCCTGTCGCCGATTCGTTGTGTAATGTGTACAGAGTCAGCAGAGCTGAAGGATAAAAATTAATCATTTAATAGTTGATGCATCATAAAAAAAACAACAACAATACTATATTACAATAAATCCTATCAGAAGATACCATTTTAAATGCGTACATTTTTTACAGTATATGAGAGATAATGGTGCACTAAAAACGGCCTGAAAAATCTGATGATCTAGAAGTAGCAGAAGTAGCATTTTTTTTTTCTGAAAGTAGCATTGAGCTTTCAGAAAATGACAGATCTTGTTGGACGAGATGTTAGAGATGTCTTTAAATGTGGAGGTGTGTCAGGAAAAAACTACGCACACAATGTTCCACTAGGCTAATGCAGAAACTATTTCTTTTAAACAAACTTGAGTCAGCAAAAGAGAAATGACAGACTTGCGTATTATAAACATGCAGGAAAATACAATACGCCTGGAGAATATCTGGATTAAGAATATGTAAAACATCTGGATTGTTTAACCGTCTAGACAGTTTCACTGCTGTCTGTCTATCAAATCCAAACACAGCATAGAGCGGCTGAGTGAATGTGGTCTGGACTCTGTGGATGAGACTCATTGTGTCAGAAACGCTGTAGAAGGACACAATCCCTGCGCTGTGATCCACATACACTCCTACTGTACTGGAGATATTGACTACAGGAAGGACAGTCTCAATGTTATTGTGCCAGAATGAGCAATAGTCAGGAGAGCAGAACAAACACCACCGTCCAACTGCGCACTCAGGACCATTTCCCTTCCTGCTGATGCTCTTATATGTCACTCCTATATCTACTCCTGATCCCCCATCACCAGCCCACTCCACCTCCCAGTAACAACATCCAGTCACACTCTCTCTACACCGTGCCATGGTCCAAGAATCAAATCTGTCTGGATGATCGGGATATGGCAGACGTGTGTCAGAGTAAGTGATCACTGTGTTTTCTTAAAAGAGACGGAGACAATAATTCACTGAGTTCAGATCCAGAGTCAACAGACGGGAATCTGATGGAGAAAAACACATAACTCATGACTTTACATCAATAATATAACATATTATTGGGTCTCTTCATTAGTATCATCATTTCATAATGATTATAACTGGGCATGTCTCTCTGCCCGAAGTAACTGATTAGTCAAATAAAGCCAATGTATTTCCTTATTTTACATGAAAACACGTTATTCATCTTTATTATAAAACAAATATAACTGTATTGTTAGCAAACGCCACACTGATGAGAGTGGTGCATATGATACGCAAATCAAGAATTCATATGAATTAGCCACCTTCCCATGAGATCGGATTGGAATAAACACCTTGCATCACTTTTGCGGTACTTTTATGGAATACGTCACACACGGTCTCAAGTTAATTAGCAAAGAAATTCTCCCAGTGAAGTGCTTGTGTATTTTCATTGTAACTCACATTTTAGGAACTCCTTCCTAGTCGTAAACTGATGACTCGGGACAATGAACTGGACGGTTTTCACTATGAACACCAAAGAACACCTGTGCATCAGAGCAAGCCCTTTATTTCCCAAGTCAAGAATTAAGGTACTACCATTTTATATTCAATGTACAGTGCTCAACGCTTTTCTGAGAGTAAAACAGTATTACCAGTTTTAGATAACCTTTCTATTTGATCTGTGCAGAACTGCTGCAGCTTGTCTCTGAGCTGAGAGACAGACTTCACTACCTCATCAAAATTGGGGCGAGAACTGACAGTGAAGCTGTCTGTAGATCCAGAGAGAGAGACAGATGGGCAACTCTATAGACATGCAGACAAAAATATTAACTCTGTGCAATTACGGAAACCTGTAGTCTTCAGTCCTATGTTTAAGAAGATCTCTGTTACCTGGAGGAAATTAATATGATCATCTGTGTTTGAAAGCTGTTTCAGTTCAGTCTCTTTCCACCTCAGATCATCAAGCTCCAGCTCCACTCGCGCCAGTCTTTGTTCAGCTTGTTTCACTGCAGCTTGTTCCTGATCTCTGATCAGCTGCTTCACCTCAGTACGACATTTCTCAATGGAGCGAATGAGCTCAGTGAAGATCCTCTCACTGTCCTCCACTGCTGTCTGTGCAGAGCGCTGTTATAGGACACACATTACAATCAGCTCTTATTGGTACCTCACACAGACATAGAACTCCAGTGAACTCTAAAACTCTTAAAAATAAAGGTTCTTCATTAGAGTGTAGGGTGAAGAACTTTCCTACTGTGCAAAAGGTTCTTAACGGTGTTAAAGTTGTAAATTATGTAGACATTGACATGGTTCAAAACATATTTATCTGATTATCAATTTCAGTATGGAGTACTGCAAGGCTCAGTACTAGGACCGTTGCTTTTCACCCTGTATTAGGGGACATCATTAGGAAACATCTATATTTAGTTCTATATTTCTTTGCTTCCTGATGAAACATACAAATTCCAATGACTAACGGAATGAAATAGTTGATATAAAAAATGGATGACTAGTAATTTCATACAACTAAATTCTGAAATAATAGAAGATTTAATTATTGGGAAAAAACACAGCACATAGCATATCTTTATAGTCCTTCACATCTATTGTGGTCTCAAAATTCTGGCCACTTGATAAAATGTACAATATCAAAACCAACGGTATCCAACGTTAACCAAAGGTAATACTTTTATGCAAAGCTTCTTTGAAATTGTGTACTGTGATAAGCACTATAAAATGAAATGTGAACTGTGGGCTGTTGATCCTTTTCCTATCTAGCGCCAAAACTCTCATCTCATCTCTTTGACCTGGCATACACACTATCACATTTCTATAAATTTAAATCAGTTAAAGGATTGTTAGGCTGCATAAAGTAGGTCAAACGAACTGTGAACATTTCCCACATTCAATGTCAAGTATTGTTAGAAGAATGGCACCTATGCTAATATTAGTCTGTCTCTTATCACACGTTTGCCACAGTCAGCCAAATCTGGGCCGTATCCAGATTAGATGGTGGGCCTGCATCTGCACCTACACCAAGACAAAACCACAATGCAGCCCTTTTCACAAACCGTATTTTCTTTAGCCAACCTCTTTATTCCACTTTAATGGACTGACAGCGCAGTGCAAATTTCACCCCTTTTCTGTGTGTTTTCATATTGTAGCTTAAGTTTAGAAATTTACAATACATTTTGTTTTATAAAGATTTGATTTACTATAAGACTTTGGTTTTAGGTCAGATGGTTAATCCTGCCATCATTCATCATGAAGTTGGTAAAAAAAAAAAAAAAAAAAGTTTAATAAGCCTTTCACTGAAAGGGAATCAAAAGTTCTTCTACAGCAATAGGTGCTTTTGCACCAAGTTCTAGGAACTTAGTTCTAGGAAGCCAGCAGGGTCGTTCCTAGAGAACCAATTTCTCCCTTGGGCCATTTTCCTGGTTGCATTTGCACCGGCAGCGGAAACTGTGACAGCGGTTTCAGCGACGTTTTTATTCATTTACATTTACATTCATTTACAAATGTCAAAAACCAGTGAATGGAGGACGCTGTGTTTGAAGCGGTTTTTGTTTCGTGTTGTGGGTTTCGTGATAACAGAGATGATAGGGTTAACTCAGAGTGTGTTCTGCATTTCTCTAGGTCACTTCTAAACTCATTTACCTTTTGAAGCACCTTTATTTTTAAGAGTGTAGGTCACAGCTTCTAAACTCATTTTAACACGAGTTTAACACAAGCTACTTTAAGCTACTTTTTTAGTCCTCCAGGATTCAGGATCTTTTTACCAGCTTTCTAATTCAGTCTGATACACGTCCTTCCAATTAAATAAGGAAGTATTAAGGATTCTATAAATGCTATTAAATTTACATTAACAATTCTTTCACATTGTAAAGTGTTACCAAATAAGCAGCAAACACTGTGACCATTCTTTAGTGTAGCACCCCAATGTCCCTGAAGCACTGAAGGTGTTTTGCGACACATACTCTCTGAGACCAGCGTGTTTTCATTTAACTGTTTTTATGCATCAGAAACACTAGACATGGCGACTTGACCCGCACCGACCATCCAAAGATGCTCTGAATGGCTACAAATGAACAAAACAAATCAACAGTGGTGGATGATTGGAGAATCCTCTCCGTGGTAAAGAAAAACTCTTTCACAACATCCAGCCAAGAGAAGAACACAATATCCATGAGGTAGATGTGTCACTGTCAAAGTCTACAATCAAGAGAAGACTTTCATAAGTCTCAAGAATAGAAAGGCCAGATTAGACTTTGCCAAAAAAAAAACATATAAAAAAGCCAGAACACTTCTGGTAAAGCATTTTTTGGATGGATGAAACTAAGATCAACCTGTACCAGAATGATGGGAAGAAAAAAGTATGGAGAAGGCTTGGAACAGCTCATGATCCAAAGCATACAACATCATCTGTGAAACACGGAGCAGTGTGATGCATGGGCATGGCTTCCAGTGGCTCTGGGTTACTGGTGTTTAGTGATGACAGAAGACAGAAGCAGCCGGATGAATTCTGAAGTGTATAGGTATATACTCTCTGCCCAGATTCAGTCAAATGGAGCAAAGCTGTGGATGATAAACCAAAACATACAGCAAAAGTAACCCAAGAGCTTTTGAAGGTAAAAAAGTGTAACATTCTGCAATAGCCAAGTCAATCTCCTGATTTATAAAAATAACCTGCAGGGAATGTTCTGGAAAGGTTCTTATTTGGTTCACACACAAAAAAACAAAAACAAATGGGAACTACATGGGAACATTAGGGGAACGTTGTGTGTTTGTTGGGTAATTGGTTGCCTTGTATTGGTGGCTTGTTAAAACCACTAAATTACACACTACAAAGAATCATTTTTTTATGATTTTAATGGTTAAAAGTTGATTGTTTGTAATGGTATTTGTAGTGGAAGCCATTAGAATTTCTGTGATGGTTTCTATTGTTTTTGTTTGTTTGTTTTTATCAGCAGGGTGGGCAGATCTGGATTCAGGTTAGGAGCAGTAATAACAGTCAGTTAGTAGTGGGAAGTCGTCTAGTCATCGTTTCTTTTAATCAATAGCGAGTCAACAAAATTTCTCTCTTTTTATCTATGGTCAGTTCATCCAAACCCACTCATAAGGGAAGATTAAGTTGACAGTGTTGTGGTCCTGGAACCAATTACATTTGCATATTTCAATTAAAATCAACAGCTATCACACAACATGCTACATGCATCTTGCTTAGTGTAAAGTTGCACAGTCAATGCTCATAGAGTCAGCACAGCATTTACCTTTGCCTCCAACAACCGAACCAAGAGCTCTACTCTTCTACACAGTGGTATAAGAACAAAAACTTCAACGTAACTAATGTCTTTACCTTCACTAAAATACTCATCAAATAAGCCTTAATTCAATGGAATTTATGCAAAGCATGGGAACTAGAAGAAGTGAGTTGGGATTGTTTTCAAATCTAAAAACTTCATTTGACTTGGGTCACGCACACACATATAATTCTTTGATTGCTTTTCTTTACTCCGGTAAAGTGGTCCAGTGTACACATGGACATTACGGACAGTCATCCTTAACAATGTCTCGACAATATTCCTCCAACTCTTTCCACATGCCCTTGTTTAACAGAGAAAGCCGTGGTGTCATATTGCTGAGCAAATAAGTGTCATGATAGGCTTCCTGACGCCACTTATGATTGGCAGCTGCAGCAAGATGACCTTGATCATAGCTTTTGTTCTTAAATTCCTTCCTTCCAAAGCTCGTGTGCTCTTTACATTTGTTCTGTAAAGTACTCTTGTTCAGTATCTCATACACCCATTGAGCATTATTGGTTTCTGTGTTGTATGACATTACATAAAATTTTCTTTTACTTACTGCAGTAGAATTATCAGGGAGTCCGTCAATTAGTTTATAGTGAGATCTGACATTTGGAAGTTTTTGCTTAGAGGGTAATATCTCACTAGGTATGTGTGTGAATGGGATCTGTATGTAAACGGTTGTTTTTTTAGAGCCTTCTTTTCCTTAGAAGGTTGACTGTGTGTAATGCTGAACTGACCATCTGTCTTCGATTTAATGCACTAAAACCTGCTTCAAAACGCTGCTTTTTTGTCTGTTCAGATTTCCTCTTTTTTGTGACTCTGGAGGTCTCATCATCTTTAGTCCAGCATCTCTTGGATTTGATCTGTCTTCTCTGTTTTCTGTTATGCTTTCTTCTGTTCCACAAGTTTTCTTATTATCATCTGTTAACCAGCAATCACCTTCTGCTTCCCAGCTTACATTCTCTAAATCAGCTTTCATTTGTTCAGGCACATCATTCAAACTCAACTCTGAGCAGCTCTGGGCTGAATTTCCACCCTTATTCAGATCAGACTCTTTTCTTTTACACTCCTCATAATACAACCTACTTTTTATCACCTGCAACAATATAACATGAGCCCAGTGTTTTCTTCTGCTTGATTTTCCATCCATTCTTTGTGTTTGTCCCAAGCTCGTTTGATATCATCAGCTGACCAGCAAACTCCTTTTTAATGTCATATTTCTCTTCAATCTCATTTTTAGCTCTATTCAAGCTCTCAGTCTGATTTAAAAATTATAACAGATCATTAACTATGTGATCTAAAGTGACATTAGGTGGGTTTCTTCCCCCTTCCTCAACATTTCCAGAAGACCCACGGCATGTTAACATCCTAGGGCAGAGGTCTTCAACCCTGTTCCTGGGGACCCACTATCCTGAAGAGTTTACCTACAACCCTAATCAAACACCTGAAGTGGCCAATCAAGTTCCTCAAGACTGCTTGAAAATTGCAGGCAGGTGTGCTGAAGCTGGTTGGAAATAAACTTTCCAGGAGAGTGGGTCCCCAGGAACAGGGTTGAAGACCTCTGTCCTAGGGTCAAAAAAATTCATCTTGATGCAACAGAGTGACTGCTTCAGAGTCTTCAACAAGGATCTTCTCTTTAGGTCTGGCTAAAATAATGTGTTCACTTCTAAAAAAAAGAAAAAAAAGAAAAAGTCAATAATTCAGGACTTTACTTGATTCAGTAGTTACAGAAAGATACTGTATACTCTGAAGCTGAAGATTGTATTCTCAATTGATGCCGGAGAGCATATGATCATCAGTATCTCTCGTGCTGCTGTCATTAAAGCAAAGGAGTCAAGCTAAATAATTAGACACCCTTAAAATCATGCACATTTTTTTTATTAAACTTTTCACTAAAATACTGAATTTTTAAAATTAGGTTCTAGAATGCATTTAAAATTTGTATTATTAAAAAAAAAAAAAAAAAAAAAAAAACAGAAAATACATTCCTGTAAAAAAAAGATATATGTCATTAACTTTATTAGAATGTTTCTATGGTCTTTCATAAAGGTCTCAAAACTTCAGCACAAAAGCATGTATCACTCATTTCCCCCTTGTTTAATGCTTGAAAGATGTCAAATTGAATGTGCCCTTAATGTTTGCATAACGAAGGAAAACATTTAAAAACTGGACATTTTGAACGTTTACAGAACATTAGCAAATCTTCAAATATTTCAGAACTTTTCACTTTATTATTATTTTTTAAAATCTGGGATAGACTTCCATAGACTCTTAAAATATTATAATATTACATGTGTTTTGTTTTTATTCAATCTTGACTATATGGTTACATTCGTCTGTGTAATTGTATACAATAAATCAAACATTAAAAAATAAATAAAATGAGGAATCTGCGTTGAAAATCAACCATTGAAACCATTTTAACACAAGCTCCTTGTGAATGTTTTCAAAATAAAATGTAACGATTTTATATTACCTTTCTATTGTAATAAAGATACATGGTCATTTTAATGTGCAATTTTCATATGCATACAGCATCATGCATGCTGCGTGTTTGCAGAGACTTGGCTCATGTTGCTGCGGGACTTTTATTTTGACAGCGCGCTTGCGGTCAGAAGTTTGTGTTGTTTTCTGCAGCGATGCGCGTCATCAGAGGCTGTTTCTGTTTCATAAACCCATCGATCACAATATTATCGTGATTTATCCAGCAATATCTGTTTTTGCTCATCGATGGTCGTAAAATGGCGAGCTCTTTCTCCAGACCTTCAGCTCAAGGAGGAACAGGTTTGATATTATATTATCAATCTGCGTTGTTTTGTTTATATCTCACTGAAATGACTGACATTATGATGACAGATGTGTGTTTTTTTAGATATTAATGTGTGTGAGGTTACATTATCAGGTCTATCTTATATAACTTGCCTGACTGAGCAGCAGGTTCATTTATAATCCAAACATTTAAGGCTGTCAAACTATTCAGTGCCACATGGCTATAATGCTTAATAATAAGATATTTAATAATGCTAGACAATAAATATCCATGTAAATCCCCTAATTATAAATATATATTTCATGAATCTACATTTAACACACATCCTATACATATTTTTAATTGTATCTCCATGGTAACAGGAGTTTCGACAAAATACCGTTATAAAACAGCGGGGTTAAGTTGGTTTTGTTTTCGATATTCGTGACACATTCAGAGATAAACGGCAATAACTCCAAATCGACTTGCCATAAAACAATCTAAACAGTGTGACCACCAAAAGAGCAAAGCTGATCATGTTTCACAGCCTTCTTTTTCATAATTTTCGGTCGATGTAATAAGCACTGCCCCGCACAAGCAGTCGCAATGTGCATTAAACCGGGAGAGCTCACTCTCCGCGGTGCTTTCAGTAAGGGACCGAGGGGAAAGTGCAAGTTTTCTTCGTTTTTTGCTATAGCTCAAGTGGGCAGTGTTTTTGTAATAGCTTTTTAGTTAAAGGACCTAGAGACATGAGACCAGTGTCCATCAATAGAGGGGGACAGTGGACAATTTTCACAACCTTCCATTTTACCCCTACTGGTAGAAAAGGGAATTATATTTCCAAAATTATCCTTCTTTTGTAATAACTTTTATCAGCAGGAAGATAGAGACATGAGACCAGTATCCATCAATAGAGGGGGACAGTGGACATCTTTCACAACCTTCCATTTTACCCCTACTGGTAGAAAAGGGAATTGCATGTCCAAAATTAACTTTCTTTTTGTAATAACTTTCGTCAGCAGGAAGATAGAGACATGAGACCAGTGTCCATCAATAGAGGGGGACAGTGGACAATTTTCACAACCTTCCATTTTACCCCTACTGGTAGAAAAAGGAATTGCATGTCCAAAATTAATAAACTTTTTGTAATAACTTTCGTCAGCAGGAAGATAGAGACATGAGACCAGTGTCCATCAATAGAGGGGGACAGTGGACATCTTTCACAACCTTCCATTTTACCCCTACTGGTAGAAAAGGGAATTGCATGTCCAAAATTAACTTTCTTTTTGTAATAACTTTCATCAGCAGGAAGACACAGACATGAGACCACTGTCAGTTAATAGAGGGGGACAGTGGACAATTTTCACAACCTTCCATTTTACCCCTACTGGTAGAAAAGGGAATTATATTTCCAAAATTATCCTTCTTTTGTAATAACTTTTATCAGCAGGAAGATAGAGACATGAGACCAGTGTCCATCAATAGAGGGGGACAGTGGACATCTTTCACAACCTTCCAATTTACCCCTACTGGTAGAAAAGGGAATTGCATGTCCAAAATTATCCTTCTTTTGTAATAACTTTCGTCATCAGGAAGATAGAGACATGAGACCAGTGTCCATCAATAGAGGGGGACAGTGGACAATTTTCACAACCTTCCATTTTACCCCTATTGGTAGAAAAGGGAATTACATATCCAAAATTAATAAACTTTTTGTAATAACTTTCGTCATCAGGAAGATAGAGACATGAGACCAGTGTCCATCAATAGAGGGGGACAGTGGACATCTTTCACAACCTTCCATTTTACCCCTACTGGTAGAAAAGGGAATTGCATGTCCAAAATTAACTTTCTTTTTGTAATAACTTTCATCAGCAGGAAGACACAGACATGAGACCACTGTCAGTTAATAGAGGGGGACAGTGGACAATTTTCACAACCTTCCATTTTACCCCTACTGGTAGAAAAGGGAATTATATTTCCAAAATTATCCTTCTTTTGTAATAACTTTTATCAGCAGGAAGATAGAGACATGAGACCAGTGTCAATCAATAGAGGGGGACAGTGGACAATTTTCACAACCTTCCATTTTACCCCTACTGGTAGAAAAGGGAATTACATTTCCAAAATTAATATTCTTTTTGTAATAACTTTCGTCAGCAGGAAGATAGAGACATGAGACCAGTGTCCATCAATAGAGGGGGACAGTGGACATCTTTCACAGCCTTCCATTTTACCCCTACTACTATAAAAGGGAATTGCATGTCCAAAATTAACTTTCTTTTTGTAATAACTTTCCTCAGCAAGAAGACAGAGACATGACACCAATGTCAGTCAATAGAGGGGGACAGTGGACAATTTTCACACCCTTCCATTTTACCCCTACTGGTAGAAAAGGGAATTGCATGTCCAAAATTAACTTTCTTTTTGTAATAACTTTCATCAGCAGGAAGACACAGACATGAGACCACTGTCAGTTAATAGAGGGGGACAGTGGATAATTTTCACAACCTTCCATTTTACCCCTACTGGTAGAAAAGGGAATTACATGTCCAAAATTAACTTTCTTTTTGTAATAACTTTCATCAGCAGGAAGACACAGACATGAGACCACTGTCAGTTAATAGAGGGGGACAGTGGACAATTTTCACAACCTTCCATTTTACCCCTACTGGTAGAAAAGGGAATTATATTTCCAAAATTATCCTTCTTTTGTAATAACTTTTATCAGCAGGAAGATAGAGACATGAGACCAGTGTGCATCAATAGAGGGGGACAGTGGACATCTTTCACAACCTTCCATTTTACCCCTACTGGTAGAAAAAGGAATTGCATGTCCAAAATTAATAAACTTTTTGTAATAACTTTCGTCAGCAGGAAGATAGAGACATGAGACCAGTGTGCATCAATAGAGGGGGACAGTGGACAATTTTCACAACCTTCCATTTTACCCCTACTGGTAGAAAAGGGAATTGCATGTCCAAAATTAATAAACTTTTTGTAATAACTTTTGTCAGCAGGAAGACAGAGACATGAGACCAATGTCAGTCAATAGAGGGGGACAGTGGACAATTTTCACAACCTTCCATTTTACCCCTACTGGTAGAAAAGGGAATTATATTTCCAAAATTATCCTTCTTTTGTAATAACTTTTATCAGCAGGAAGATAGAGACATGAGACCAGTGTCCATCAATAGAGGGGGGTAGTGGACAATTTTCACAACCTTCCATTTTACCCCTACTGGTAGAAAAGGGAATTACATGTCCAAAATTAATATTCTTTTTGTAATAACTTTCGTCAGCAGGAAGATAGAGACATGAGACCAGTGTCCATCAATAGAGGGGGACAGTGGACATCTTTCACAACCTTCCATTTTACCCCTACTGGTAGAAAAAGGAATTGCATGTCCAAAATTAATAAACTTTTTGTAATAACTTTCGTCAGCAGGAAGATAGAGACATGAGACCAGTGTGCATCAATAGAGGGGGACAGTGGACAATTTTCACAACCTTCCATTTTACCCCTATTGGTAGAAAAGGGAATTACATATCCAAAATTAATAAACTTTTTGTAATAACTTTTGTCAGCAGGAAGACAGAGACATGAGACCAATGTCAGTCAATAGAGGGGGACAGTGGACAATTTTCACAACCTTCCATTTTACCCCTACTGGTAGAAAAGGGAATTGCATGTCCAAAATTAATAAACTTTTTGTAATAACTTTTGTCAGCAGGAAGACAGAGACATGAGACCAATGTCAGTCAATAGAGGGGGACAGTGGACAATTTTCACAACCTTCCATTTTACCCCTACTGGTAGAAAAGGGAATTGCATGTCCAAAATTAATAAACTTTTTGTAATAACTTTTGTCAGCAGGAAGACAGAGACATGAGACCAATGTCAGTCAATAGAGGGGGACAGTGGACAATTTTCACAACCTTCCATTTTACCCCTACTGGTAGAAAAGGGAATTATATTTCCAAAATTATCCTTCTTTTGTAATAACTTTTATCAGCAGGAAGATAGAGACATGAGACCAGTGTCCATCAATAGAGGGGGGTAGTGGACAATTTTCACAACCTTCCATTTTACCCCTACTGGTAGAAAAGGGAATTATATTTCCAAAATTATCCTTCTTTTGTAATAACTTTTATCAGCAGGAAGATAGAGACATGAGACCAGTGTCCATCAATAGAGGGGGGTAGTGGACATCTTTCACAACCTTCCATTTTACCCCTACTGGTAGAAAAGGGAATTGCATGTCCAAAATTAATAAACTTTTTGTAATAACTTTTGTCAGCAGGAAGACAGAGACATGAGACCAATGTCAGTCAATAGAGGGGGACAGTGGACAATTTTCACAACCTTCCATTTTACCCCTACTGGTAGAAAAGGGAATTGCATGTCCAAAATTAATAAACTTTTTGTAATAACTTTTGTCAGCAGGAAGACAGAGACATGAGACCAATGTCAGTCAATAGAGGGGGACAGTGGACAATTTTCACAACCTTCCATTTTACCCCTACTGGTAGAAAAGGGAATTATATTTCCAAAATTATCCTTCTTTTGTAATAACTTTTATCAGCAGGAAGATAGAGACATGAGACCAGTGTCCATCAATAGAGGGGGGTAGTGGACAATTTTCACAACCTTCCATTTTACCCCTACTGGTAGAAAAGGGAATTACATGTCCAAAATTAATATTCTTTTTGTAATAACTTTCGTCAGCAGGAAGATAGAGACATGAGACCAGTGTCCATCAATAGAGGGGGACAGTGGACATCTTTCACAACCTTCCATTTTACCCCTACTGGTAGAAAAAGGAATTGCATGTCCAAAATTAATAAACTTTTTGTAATAACTTTCGTCAGCAGGAAGATAGAGACATGAGACCAGTGTGCATCAATAGAGGGGGACAGTGGACAATTTTCACAACCTTCCATTTTACCCCTATTGGTAGAAAAGGGAATTACATATCCAAAATTAATAAACTTTTTGTAATAACTTTTGTCAGCAGGAAGACAGAGACATGAGACCAATGTCAGTCAATAGAGGGGGACAGTGGACAATTTTCACAACCTTCCATTTTACCCCTACTGGTAGAAAAGGGAATTGCATGTCCAAAATTAATAAACTTTTTGTAATAACTTTTGTCAGCAGGAAGACAGAGACATGAGACCAATGTCAGTCAATAGAGGGGGACAGTGGACAATTTTCACAACCTTCCATTTTACCCCTACTGGTAGAAAAGGGAATTACATGTCCAAAATTAATATTCTTTTTGTAATAACTTTCGTCAGCAGGAAGATAGAGACATGAGACCAGTGTCCATCAATAGAGGGGGACAGTGGACATCTTTCACAACCTTCCATTTTACCCCTACTGGTAGAAAAAGGAATTGCATGTCCAAAATTAATAAACTTTTTGTAATAACTTTCGTCAGCAGGAAGATAGAGACATGAGACCAGTGTCAGTCAATAGAGGGGGACAGTGGACATCTTTCACAGCCTTCCATTTTACTGGTCCTACTGGTAGAAAAGGGAATTACATTATATATATATATATATATATATATATATATATATGCATGGTCAGAGCATGGTCCTGCTAAGTTCAAGAAGATACAATGACCAACAGCTACATCAAATAAGTTAATATGTACTATACTGGAAATATAATTTTATATGATTATTTCACAAGTAATTACTACCACTAGATGATCAAAATTATTAAAAAAAAATGCTTATAGATTATTAAAAGTTTTGGTAATACTTTACAATAGGTTTAATTTGTTAACACTACTTAATGCATTAAAAAACACTAACTAAAAATGAACAATATATATTTTTTCCAGCATTTATTAATCTTTTTTAATGTTATTTGATTAATGTTTTTTCATGTTAATTCACAGTACATTAACTGATGTTAACGGATACAACATTTTTTATTTATATTAATGTATTTGTAGTATGTCATTTTAGAATTATTATTATAAAATTTAATTATTGTTCATGTTAACAAGCACAGTTAAGTACTGTTAACAAATACAACCTTATTGTAAAGTGTTACCAAAGTTTTATATTTTGTTCTCTGTGTGTGTGTAGTTTAACCATTTTATTACTGTAACCCTTAAAACCAGACTGCCAGAGGGTTAATATTAATGCATGTGCCCTCTGTGCACCTTTTTCCCGATGCCACCAGGGTAGCTGTTGCACTGGTGACAGCTCGTCATTGGAGCTTGAAGCTATTTGTAACTTTTTCCTTCTAATGTCTTTTTCCACCAGGGAGACAGAGATATGAAACCTGTGTCAGTTAATAGAGGGGGGCAGTGGTCAATTTATACAACCTCACATTTAATCCTTTCTGGTGCACAAGGTAGTTGCATTTACAATTCGTACCTTATTTACATCCTTACAATGACAAAATTTATATAATCCTGAATTTTCCTATTAATACTGCAAACTAATTTGAAATAACAACAGGCAACAGTACAACAGCCATTTTGACAGAACTGGTATTTATACAAAGACATAGGAGGAAATTGATCAAACTGATCAAAACAATAAAACAAAAATATAATTAAAAAAACAAAAAAAAAACATACAAGAGTAAACCATATATTTTTACAGCTACAATTTTAAAGGACTTTTTACTTACAGAAAACACACAACCACATTCTTCTCTTACATTTGTGTATCTCTTTTTTCGTCATGTTGACACAGACAGAGTGGTATCTTTCACAGTTGGTGCACTGAATCTGGCGAAAGAAAATTGTCACAATTAAACTTTATTTAATTTTCAATTTTATTGAACACATTAAGTTACAAATAAAATGTACTACATACTTTTAATACTCCATTAATAAAAAACTAATATTAATGTCAACTTAAAAACTTTAACTAAAATGTACAAAACCTAACATACATTAAAATAATGAAACTATTTGATCGTTATTTACTTAATACAAAATACTACAGAACATTTGATGTAATGTCATTTCTAGATTACCTGCATACTAATTATCTGCATACTAATTATCTATATAGTTTAAATAATTGAACACTTGAGATCTACAGTATGTCTAATAGCTAATCTAATTAGAAATTTCTCATTGAAAAGGACACAAACCCATGTGTTCAGACCCACACCTCCAACAGGAGACTCTTTTCCACACAGGGAGCAATGAGCTTTGGGGTTGAATACTGAAAATACATTATCACAAATCAGTGTTTTATTTTAATTGTTAGGTCAGACAGACAGACAGACCAGTGTAAGGACGAATGGATGGACAGACAGACAGACATATAGATGAGCAAATGGATGGGCAGACAGACAGATGTATAGATAGATGGACGGATGGACAGACAGTCAAACAGCGGTGACCAATATTTTTTGAAAACTATTTTCAGCAGCTAAATTTTTTTTTTTAATTCTTTTATTTACATTTACATTTAGTCATTTTGCAGATGTTTTATCCAAAGCGACTTACAATTGGGGAATACAAAGCGATTAATCTTGAAGAGGCAATCAGACAGAAGAAGTGCTCGTAACACCAAGTCTCAGTCATTATTCAAATAAGTACAAGCTCGCAAGGGAGGAGTAAATAAAAGAAAGATATAGTGTTTTTAATTTTTTTTTTTTAAGTTTAGGATGAAGTCAAGTAGTGTCGACAATGTTCTTTAAATGTTTCAGATTTTAAGACCTACCATCACCAAATTTGAAAGTGAAAACACTGTATAACTAATAAGTAGTTACAAAGCATAAAAAACATTATTGAACTCTCGAAATGCGCTAATTAAATAAAGGTAATTCAAATAATTTTTATAATTACAGTGACATGGAATGATGACTATTTGTATAAACGCTCTTCTTAATATATTAACAGTGTACATGACGAAAAATAAAAATCATGAATTACCTATAATGTGCGAATGATTTGTTTGTGCTGTATTACTGCATGCGTATGCCATTTTACCATGTTCTACGTTATATTATAACATCGAAAAGAAGCTAATAATTCGTGAACTACAAGCATGTTGGACTGTATTTGCATCACTTTGGATCACTATGATCCTACAAATGCATTTATGTGCATGACAAGTTAAGTTAATCTGACATTCACACTTATTGAATGTTACATAGATGTTAAATGATTTAGCATTGTTTGTCTCACTGTAGTGGACAACATGGATAAAAATAAATAAATAATCAAACTAAACTGTCATCTTTTGGAATTTTTTGTTACGCAACAAAAAAGAAATATACGTAATTTAAATGGTCTTCAGAAGAATTTGATACACTATTTGGACAAAAGTATTCTAATGAACATGTTTATGTTCAAATGTAGTACAAATGTTAATGTTAAAACATACAGTATAATTTTTTATCCTAGGGAATTGTGTTTTTCAAATTTTATAGCAATAGTTTGGACAGGACCCTTTTCTATTCTAACATGACAATGTCTGTGTATAAGACAAAGTTCAAAAAGAAACGATTGATTCAGTCAATGTGGAAGAACTTGACTAGCCTGCAGAAAAAGTCCTAATCCCAGCTGAACATGCCTGGTGTGACTTTTAATGCAAAATTTATTTAAATTTCATTTCCCTCTTTGTTGCCACAGTTTTTGAAATTTCTGTTCTAAAGAAGGGGGTGTCACAATACTTTTGTCCATACAGTGTATGTACAAGTCATTGGTGTTTGGTGATGAGTTCGGTTCAAGGTCTGCATTTAGAGTCAAACAAGAGGTGTTCAGCTGGATTTATGACTTGGTTTTCTGCAGGCCAGTTAAGTTCTTCCGCACTGACTGAATCAATCATTTTATTTTTTTTAACCTTGCCTGTCCAAACTGTTGCTATAAAATTAGTAAAAAAAAAAAAAAAACACAATTCCCTAAAATATCATTATATGCTTTAACATAAACATTTGTAGTCATGGAAATTACTGAATCATTAGACCTGTTCATTAGAAGGGGGTGTCTTAATACTTTTGTCCATATTGTGTAGGTTTTTGTAACAGAATTCCCAGGGGTAAATAAAATAAAATGGTATTTGTGCTTGAATGAAGGATTCATTTGAAAATAATTTTGATTCAAGCCATTATGATTACAGAGTTATAAACTAAAAAGCAAATATATCTACTACAGTTCTGCCTAGTGTCTGATTGGGTGCCTGAGCAATGGGGTTCATTTGGATCCTTTTCATCAACATTGGGAAAGTATTTATGGCTTTGGTCTCTGATGTCTAGACTCTAGACAAAGGATCTCTGCAAATATGATATGGTCCCAGCCTGTTTGATGCTTTGACTCATAATAATAAGCATACATATATGAATAGTATGTTCTTAGTACCTTTGTAAAGCCTACATAATAATGAAAATTACACTCTACACACATTAAAATCACTATTCATCACTTTGAAGGAGGCTTGGCTTTTAACGCCCATATATGTACTAAAAGAACACTCCCACTAAAGGATCAGTGCAAGATTATCCTTGATTGTGTGCTTACAATACATACCTGATGATTCTAGGATTGTTACAGCCATCTCCTTACGCAGCTCTGACAGGAGGCGCTTATTGGAAGGTATCACGATTTCAGATGGTGTCACTGGAAAAGCCTCCACTGTCTCCTTAGCCATCTGTTGGGTAACATAAATATAATTAAATAAACTTGCCAAATAAATTATACATAGCAGAATAAGAAATTTAAATATTACACTATTGAGGTTATGCAAAAATTTGTGTTGTTCCAAGGCTACATAAAATTGTATTGTTACCTGCATGACATAAACGCCACAGCTGCAACCATCTTTCTGTATGCTGTGGTTCAAGACACCATGTGTCCATTTCACATCCACCCAGTCTGTCTTACTATGAATTATCTGCCGCATCTTGAAGTATTGTCTAAACGTATGTGAGAATTGTACAGTATATTATTGCATTTACAATTGGTTAATATGTCACTAAACTGTCCCCCAAGTTTTTAATAATCCTACTTCATATTGTACTGTATGATAATTAAGAAAAAATAAATAATACAATACCTGAATCTCGTGGCAGCAAGTTCAGAATCTTTTTCTTCATCTACATCTTGGGGATCCACCACAAACACTTTCAGCAATTTCCTATTGAGATACTATTAAAAACATGTAGTTTAGTTTAGTTTTCCATGTCCATAAATAAAAAACTGTAGTTTGACAATGGTTTTACACACCAGAAATGTCCAGTGGTTACTGTCGACCTGCAAAGAAGATGAAATATAACACATTAATTGTACTTGACCTTCTGACCTTTTTATTTTGCCTTAAATAATAACTGTAAAGTCTAACCTTTTTGAAACTGTGATTTGACAATGTAGACCTCTCCCCAAATACAACAACACCGGCAGAGTAGTGGTTGGATACAATTATTTATTTGAATTCAACAGTGTTTGGAAGTATTCAATCATCTGAAAAAAACAAAGGAAATTAAATTAATGCCCTTAAAATTCATTACAATAAATATGTAAGTATTTCTAAAATGTATATTTACTTATTAGACTACCAGTAGTGACAGTGAACCTCCATGCACAGTAAGGACTGTTTAACATTTTGTAAACTTGTATGTATAAATAAATTGTATACAATGATCATTTGTCGTTGTTGTTATAAAAAGACAATGTACATTTTGTGTATATATTTACCTTTCAAGTCCAAAAATGCTTTCACATAAAACTCTAGCGCTACAAATACGACAATACATCCTGAAATGTAGGTTTGAAATCTCATGTAGCATTTACAGCAGTGGCTAATTTAAATCTTTACTTTTATAACTGTACATCAATGCTTGCTAAACAAATGTAGACATGATTACTGCCCCATTCAACCAGTTGTGTGGCTTGAGGCTTTTGAAATCTGTTAGGCGCAATGTATATGTCACATCCATGTGAAATGACTGAATCACTGCAACTACTACTTCACTGTCCTTTGAATTCCAAAAAGCCTAAAAAAAACATTAGATTGGAGGAAAAAGAATCAATCATTTTAATACATATTACACAATCACTGCACAACAAGAAATGACTAAAGACCTAGCATATATTTGACCATAGCGTTGACACTTTGTGTACATTTTCATGAACATAATTTATAGGCAGTACTCTTCCATAAAGACTTTTAGTTTTTCTTTCTGATAAGTTCCACAAGGTCAAATTATTTATTTATTGTTGTCTACAAGTACAATGCTAAATAAAATATCTTCGTATATATTAAATGCATGAAAATGTATCCATATTTGGTATTTTTATGCAGATATGTAATCAAGTTGTTTTGTTTTCCCGAGCAGGATGTTTGAATGTTTTAAGCAACACATTACAGGTGTTGGACGGAGGTAACGGTACAACATAGTTACAGGGACCCTAGGGCAGGATTGTCTGTGACAACCCAACTTAAAATCAACTACATTTTAAAGTTAGTGGAATTAACCCTTAACAGAGGCACATTATCACAGATACACACACAATATAACAGGTACATTTTGTATTATAATTTTTTTTACCTGTACAATGTCATCATTACGGACATGAGTTGAGGCCTCAGTGACACTGTCCGTTTCTTTCTTTTTGCCTTTGTGCTTTGCGACAGAAGCTTTTGATGCCTATGAAAACAAACATAAGAGAATTAACATTTGCATGTTGTTGTGAAATACACTGATAATATTATAGACTATGTGTAATATAACATGTCGTCATGCCCTTGAAAATGCCAAAAGTTGACTTAGCTCTGTTTCTTTGTTTTTGGATTTGGACTGCTTTTGATGCCTATGAGAACAAACAGAAGAGAATCACCATTTATTTGTAGTTGTGAAACCAAAAAAAAAAAAAATAGTTAAAGGATGTATGTGCATTGAAACATGTCATCATGCCCTTGAATTAGTCTTACCTGTAAAGTTTTAGATGCTACTTTGACATGGTCTGTTTTTGTCTTTCCGGACTGCGAAATGAAGGACATGATGCAGTGTGTAACAATTATCTTTTGTGTTAATCTTAGAAATACTTATTATATAATGTCACCTTTCTATGGTCATCTATGTAATTATAAAAAATATATTGGGTTTTAAGATTTTATTAATGGCCATAATACTCACTTTTGCTTTTGGAGAAGGTATAACGTCTGGGGTATGAAAGTATTTTGTTTTCTTTCCTTTTCAGTCACACATGCTCTTCTTGGCCTATTTTTCTTCAGAGTCCTCCAATCTTCCTTTTTTCACATTTAAACACTTCTGTAACATTCTGTCTGGAAGGTCGTGTTGCAAAATGTGCTCCCTGTACCGGCCTTGCAATCATGCATACATTTTTTGTATGAATTTTGCTGGCCGATGGTGCAGTTTCCTCTGTAAGATTTTGTCTTTGATAATACAGAACCAGTTTTCAGAATGACATGTCATTCGTCTCATGGGTTTTCTGTAGGTCATCGCTGATATCTCTATCTCTGATAGACTCCCTGTCGTTGTATCTTTTTAAATCACCAAGCATTATCCCTGACCAGAGTGGAAAAATTGGCATATATTCTTTCATGAGAATATCCAGTATCCCTGGACAATAGTATTTGTTGTTGCCCATTTCTGTTTTGTCTTCTGGATCTTCAAAAGACGTGACAGCGTCAAGTACACCAGCAAATTCTTTGGTAAATGGTGACCTGGCCAGTATTGTTTTAGCCTCTGGAGGGATGTAGTCACCCACTGCCTGCTTCTCATCCAGTGTGTCTTCTGGAATTTTTATTCCACGAATGTGGTCATGAAGTTGTTGAAGACACTGATTTACACACTGTGTGTTTGCTTTGGTGTAAAAGACATGGCACATGCACTTGAAAATGTCTACTGCCCTCTTAAGACTTGTGGTGTTTATTAGTTGTGCCACACGGTGAGTAGCAAATTCTTTCAAGCCCTTGTCAGTTGTTCTTCTGCCAATAGCTCCTTGGACTGCCTTAATTATATGGGCAGAACATAGGTGAAGAATAGTTTGTCTACTGAAGTCTGTCATGGTGTCATTTCCTTTGACTAATTTGTAGCTTTTCATCAGATACACATGTATGTCTTGCTTGTTGAACGACAACAGGACACTCTGGATGAGTGCCCAACTGGTCGGTTTTAACCTGGTGTATGTTGTAGAGAGTGAGTTTCTGTATCTTGGTTACAGTCTGATGCAACCAGAAAGACACATTCGGGATGGTGTGGTCATTTGTTATCATTTCAGAGACAGGAAGAGGAGGCTTGTCTTGTCCATGCCCTGGTAGATTGATGCTGTAGTACAACACCCTCTTTGTCTGACTTGGAATTCGAATCACAACCCCTCCAGTTGCATCTAAATGCAAGGTAATAGGATGTCCTTTTCTGAGGTGTTGTACAAGAATGACCAATCCTGTCTCAGTGTATAGATGAACTCCAAATGGATCCACCTGCAGATGCTGGACATATCCTGGGCAAAATCTGTATGACTGATCTGTGTCTTTCATGATTTTCTGTGTCAACATCAGCTCCAGGATCACGTCATCATGCAGTCTTAAGCTTTTCTGAACTTCACTGGAAATTACTTTGAGTATGTTTTTACTTAAACTCCTAGTGATGTTTCCAGCCATCAACTCAGGAATGGGTGTTTTTCTGATATTTTTGTAGTAGACATTACTTACTCCTTTTAACACTTCTTTGGCAATCTTGCCTCTCTTCTGATAACTTGCAGGGCGGGACCCTACCTCCCCTTTCAAGTGAGTTACCTTACCAATTCTTGTCACCTGAATTGGAATTTGTTTGTCACTGCTCAATGGTTTTTGTCTAATCCGGAAAATATAATGCGCATTGCAAGATTTAAAGGAACATGATTCCTTAACTGTCATAAATGGACACCGATACTTTCTACTGCGAGCAACCTTTAAATGCTGGTATGTGAAAACAAGTGTGTAGCAAGGATTTTGTTTCCTGAATTTTTCATAAATGAAATGTGTCCATGATGTCTTCAGTTTTCTGCTACCTGGTAAAGGCCTTATCTTTTTCCATTTCCATGTGGAAATGTAAAGTGTAAAACACTTGGGTCCTGGCCTTGTGCTTTCTGTATGGCTTCTTTTGATGTTGCTGTTGGTCCTTAGACTTTGATGCCATGCCGCACTCTCCATCACCGTCTGTCAGCCCCACAGGTGAGGAATGGTCCGCAGGCTCTGGTGCCACGCCGCACTCTCCATCACTGTCTGTCTGGTCCACAGGTGAGGGATGGTCCGAAGGCTCTGGTGCCACGCCGCGCTCTCCATCACTGTCTGTCAGCACCACAGGTGAGGGATGGTCTGCAGGCTCTGGTGCCACGCCGCGCTCTCCATCACTGTCTGTCTGGTCCACAGGTGAGGGATGGTCCGAAGGCTCTGGTGCCACGCCGCGCTCTCCATCACTGTCTGTCAGCACCACAGGTGAGGGATGGTCTGCAGGCTCTGGTGCCTCGCCTCATGTCCATGATTTTTTTGTGTGTTCATATTGCTAATGTGACCAAAGTCACCAAGTGTCATCCCATTCTGATGATGCTAAGATTTTTAAAATGTCAAAATATAAAATTTTTCGGTCAAAAATGACCGAAGAGGGCCAGAGGGAGATGAAAACATAATTTTACTGTAAAATAGTACAGTAAAATTTGTAGAACTGGGATTTGTAGAAGTCATTGTTAACTAGTTGCTGATTAGCTTTGCATATTACAAGATTATTGGCTGTTTACTGGTACTAATAAATAACATATTAATGCTGCCTTCAGCGTGATCCAATTCTGCATCCCTTAATGCTATCAAATACCTAAACTTAAACACCACAACAACTGTCTTACTATTAATAAGCATAAAAAGTCAATGGTAATCGTGAATATGTGTTCCATACTGAAGTGTTTCTGTTTTTAATGAAAAAGTAAAAAACTATTTATTTTTTTCTCAAAATTTTACAAGACAGAATTGTTTTAGAGTGAGAAGAGGAATGTTGATTTAAAATGTTGGCATGTTGAAATCAATCAATTAATTAATCCATGTATAAATATGTACAACAAAAATAAATCCTGCAAAAAAGGACCTTAATAATGTTATAACCTTATAACCTTTTTAATCATTGTTAATTTTCATTACTATTAGTATATTAGTATATTTATATAATTCATAATAGTACTATTAATAATATTTCTATGTATTATTGATATATCTGCCTGGACTTATAGTGTCTGGCATTATATTAGGGTTTTACATAATAAAAACAACAGCATGTTGTGCAGGTCCATCAACATGTGTTTTTGTGTGTGTGAGTGAGTGGCAGTTTCTCTCTGCAAATGATGACGTTGTAGGATGTGACAGCATATGAAATGCACAACAAGTTTATAGTTACAATATGTCTCCTTCCATTTAAATGTAATATATATATTTTTTTCAGATGGAAAAATGCAGTTTTACAAATGCTAGAAACATGTTTTTCGAAGGAAAGATTGCTATCAAAAAGTACGC
Source organism: Barbus barbus (assembly GCF_936440315.1). Lineage (NCBI taxonomy): Eukaryota > Metazoa > Chordata > Actinopteri > Cypriniformes > Cyprinidae > Barbus > Barbus barbus. Next base: position 39,406,492 of record NC_136732.1, on the reverse strand, counting down.
CTAGGTTCCTAGCTGATGACGAAGAATTTACAGAGCAGCCATCAAGTATTAGACAGTGATCTAGGTTATTACATGCAAAAGTTTTTTGTCTAAATATTAACACCTCTGTTTTTTTTCTGAATTTAGCAGTAAGAAATTGCTAGTCATTCAGTTTTTGATATCAACTATACATTCCGTTAGTTTTGCAAATGGGTAAGTTTCATCGGGTCGCGAAGAAATATAGAGCTGAGTATCATCAGCATAACAGTGAAAGCTAACACCGTCTTTTCTAATGATATCTCCCAAGGGTAACATGTAAAGCGTGAAAAGTAAGGGGCCTAGTACTGAGCCTTGAGGTACTCCATAATGCACTTGTGATTGGTATGATACCTCTTCATTTACTGCCGCGAATTGATGGCAGTCAGATAAGTAGGATTTGAACCATGTCAGTGCACTTCCTGTAATGCCAACATAATTTTCTAGTCTATTTAAAAGAATAACAGTATGGTGTCACAATATAAATGAGACGGACAAGTCGAGTGCAAGGCAATTGGAGTTTCTTTTATTGTGATAGGCAGAATTAGCCAGAACATTAACAGTCACTGGAAGCTCACTTAACTGAAGTCAACAACTCTTAATTCAGTATCTCCTCCAGAATAGTCTAAACGAAACTTAAAAGTCCAAGCAGGTAAATCCAGCAGGCAAACCAGCAGGTCAGAATAACAGGTAAGTGCAGGACATAAAGATCAGGATTCAGTGGGTAAGTAAGGAGCCACAGAGGAGCTTGCAACCTCGAAACCTGCTGAGTGAATGAGCTGAATATCCTTCTAAGCAGTGCAGTTAAGTGATTGCAGGTGGTGCTAATTAAAAGTATACGTGGCTGGCATGGCTGGTGATTCTGTGACATATAAATTCAGTATATTTATTACTTACTTAATGGAGAAGAGGAGAGAAGTATCCTCAGCTTGTCAGAGCTACTCACACTTACAGTTGGGCAAAAAAGTATTTAGTCAGCCACCAATTGTGCAAGTTCTCCCACTTAAAAAGATGAGAGGCCTGTAATTTGCATCAAAGGTACACTTCAACTATGAGAGACAGAATGGGGGGAAAGAATCCAGGAAATCACATTGTCTGATTTTTAAAGAATTTATTTGCAAATTATGGTGGAAAAATAAGTATTTGGTCAATAACAAAAGTTAATCTCAATACTTTGTTATATACCCTTTGTTGGCATTGACAGAGGTCAAACGTTTTCTGCAAGTCTTCACAAGGTTTTCACACACTGTTGCTGGTATTTTGGCCCATTCCTCCATGCAGATCTCCTCTAGAGCAGTGATGTTTTGGGGCTGTCGCTGGGCAACACGGACTTTCAACTCCCTCCAAAGATTTTCTATGGGGTTGAGATCTGGAGACTGGCTAGGCCACTGCAGGACCTTGAAATGCTTCTTACGAAGCCGTTCCTTCGTTGCCCGGGCGGTGTGTTTGGGATCATTGTCATGCTGAAAGACCCAGCCACGTTTCATCTTCAATGCCCTAGCTGATGGAAGGAGGTTTTCACTCAAAATCTCACGATACATGGCCCCATTCATTCTTTCCTTTACACGGATCAGTCGTCCTGGTCCCTTTGCAGAAAAACAGCCCCAAAGCATGATGTTTCCACCCCCATGCTTCACAGTAGGTATGGTGTTCTTTGGATGCAACTCAGCATTATTTCTCCTCCAAACACGACGAGTTGAGTTTTTACCAAAAAGTTATATTTTGGTTTCATCTGACCATATGACATTCTCCCAATCCTCTTCTGGATCATCCAAATGCTCTCTAGCAAACTTCAGATGGGCCCGGACATGTACTGGCTTAAGCAGTTCTTGCTCACCGTTCTTGTGATCATTTTGACCCCACGGGGTGAGATCTTGCGTGGAGCCCCAGATCGAGGGAGATTATCAGTGTTCTTGTATGTCTTCCATTTTCTAATAATTGCTCCCATAGTTGATTTCTTCACACCAAGCTGCTTGCCTATTGCAGATTCAGTCTTCCCAGCCTGGTGCAGGTCTACAATTTTGTTTCTGGTGTCCTTCGACAGCTCTTTGGTCTTGGCCATAGTGGAGTTTGGAGTGTGACTGTTTGAGGTTGTGGACAGGTGTCTTTTATACTGATAACGAGTTCAAACAGGTGCCATTAATACAGGTAACGAGTGGAGGACAGAGGAGCCTCTTAAAGAAGAAGTTACAGGTCTGTGAGAGCCAGAAATCTTGCTTGTTTGTAGGTGACCAAATACTTATTTTACCGAGGAATTTACAAATTAATTAATTAAAAATCATACAATGTGATTTCATGGATTATTTTCCCCCATTCTGTCTCTCATAGTTGAAGTGTACCTATGATGAAAATTACAGGCCTCTCTCATCTTTTTAAGTGGGAGAACTTGCACAATTGGTGGCTGACTAAATACTTTTTTGCCCAACTGTAAATGTGATCAAAAAACAAAAAATATAATTTTTAAATTATTTAATTCTTCAATTTAAAATCATTTACCTGTTGGGAGTGTGTTGACACTCTGTGTAGTTGGATTGCTGAGCGCCAGAAAATCAGTAATGAGGTGTTTTGACAGTTACACAAAGAACGATTTCAACATAAAAGTGTTCCTTGGGATGCTTAGGTTCTAAATAGAAACGTTACCACTCCCGGCTCTGTGTGGATTAATTCACATCTATTTTCATAGCTCTTTTGACAATACATATTATTTCAAAGCAGCTTAACAGGAAATGTATTAAAATATTTTAAAGAAGTGTGGAGTACTGGGCTGTGCTGCCATATTCTGTGGTAAATTTGCTTACTAGCATGAAGGGTCTTAAATCTTTACCAGAAAAAAAAAAACAATCCTGTAATTCAACAAGGTTAACGTGTGGCAGGGTTAAAAATGACATGATTTGGAGGGAGGCAGTTTTTGACAATAGGGCCTACCTTAAGTTTTCTTTTTAAATAATTTTTATTCAAGTGCCCTCGGGTCAAGTCAACTCATGTTTTTATTTATTGTATTAGTATTATTATTATTACAATCATTTTGTGTGTGTGTGTGTGTGTGTGTGTGTTATGTATTATACTGGTATTCCCTAAGTCATGGGGTCCAAATGTCAACACCGGTATTACAACTTTGACTTGGTTGGGATTTTTTTTGTCCCTATGAGTAAACAAGCATATGATTGACGAAAGTTATTACAAAAAGAAAGTTAATTTTGGACATGCAATTCCCTTTTCTACCAGTAGTGGTAAAATGGAAGGTTGTGAAAAATGTCCACTGCCCCCCTCTATTGATGGACACTGGTCTCATGTCTCTATCTTCCTGATGACGAAAGTTATTACAAAAAGAAGGATAATTTTGGAAATGTAATTCCCTTTTCTACCAGTAGGGGTAAAATGGAAGGTTTTGAAAGATGTCCACTGTCCCCCTCTATTGATGGACACTGGTCTCATGTCTCTATCTTTCTGCTGATGAAAGTTATTACAAAAAGAATATTAATTTTGGACATGCAATTCCCTTTTCTACCAGTAGGGGTAAAATGGAAGGTTGTGAAAGATGTCCACTGCCCCCCTCTATTGATTGACATTAGTCTCATGTCTCTATCTTCCTGATGACGAAAGTTATTACAAAAAGTTTATTAATTTTGGACATGCAATTCCCTTTTCTACCAGTAGGGGTAAAATGGAAGGTTGTGAAAAATGTCCACTGCCCCCCTCTATTGATTGACATTAGTCTCATGTTTCTATCTTCCTGATGACGAAAGTTATTACAAAAAGACCGTTAATTTTAGACATGCAATTCCCTTTTCTACCAGTAGGGGTAAAATGGAAGGTTGTGAAAGATGTCCACTGCCCCCCTCTATTGATTGACATTAGTCTCATGTTTCTATCTTCCTGATGACGAAAGTTATTACAAAAAGAAAGTTAATTTTGGACATGCAATTCCCTTTTCTACCAGTAGGGGTAAAATGGAAGGTTGTGAAAGATGTCCACTGTCCCCCTGTATTGATGGACACTGGTCTCATGTCTCTATCTTTCTGCTGATGAAAGTTATTACAAAAAGAATATTAATTTTGGACATGCAATTCCCTTTTCTACCAGTAGGGGTAAAATGGAAGGTTGTGAAAGATGTCCACTGCCCCCCTCTATTGATGGACACTGGTCTCATGTCTATATCTTCCTGATGACGAAAGTTATTACAAAAAGAACGTTAATTTTAGACATGCAATTCCCTTTTCTACCAGTAGGGGTAAAATGGAAGGTTGTGAAAGATGTCCACTGCCCCCCTCTATTGATTGACATTAGTCTCATGTTTCTATCTTCCTGATGACGAAAGTTATTACAAAAAGAAAGTTAATTTTGGACATGCAATTCCCTTTTCTACCAGTAGGGGTAAAATGGAAGGTTGTGAAAGATGTCCACTACCCCCCTCTATTGATGGACACTGGTCTCATGTCTCTATCTTCCTGATGACGAAAGTTATTACAAAAAGTTTATTAATTTTGGACATGCAATTCCCTTTTCTACCAGTAGGGGTAAAATGGAAGGTTGTGAAAGATGTCCACTGTCCCCCTCTATTGATGGACACTGGTCTCATGTCTCTATCTTTCTGCTGATGAAAGTTATTACAAAAAGAATATTAATTTTGGACATGCAATTCCCTTTTCTACCAGTAGGGGTAAAATGGAAGGTTGTGAAAGATGTCCACTACCCCCCTCTATTGATGGACACAGGTCTCATGTCTCTATCTTCCTGATGACGAAAGTTATTACAAAAAGAAAGTTAATTTTGGACATGCAATTCCCTTTTCTACCAGTAGGGGTAAAATGGAAGGTTGTGAAAGATGTCCACTACCCCCCTCTATTGATGGACACTGGTCTCATGTCTCTATCTTCCTGCTGACGAAAGTTATTATAAAAAGTTTATTAATTTTGGACATGCAATTCCCTTTTCTACCAGTAGGGGTAAAATGGAAGGTTGTGAAAGATGTCCACTGCCCCCCTCTATTGATTGACATTAGTCTCATGTCTCTATCTTCCTGATGACGAAAGTTATTACAAAAAGAAAGTTAATTTTGGACATGCAATTCCCTTTTCTACCAGTAGGGGTAAGAAGAAAGGTTGTGAAAAATGTCCACTGTCCCCCTCTATTGATGGACACTGGTCTCATGTCTCTATCTTCCTGATGACGAAAGTTATTACAAAAAGAAAGTTAATTTTGGACATGCAATTCCCTTTTCTACCAGTAGGGGTAAAATCGAAGGTTGTGAAAAATGTCCACTGCCCCCCTCTATTGATTGACATTAGTCTCATGTTTCTATCTTCCTGATGACGAAAGTTATTACAAAAAGACCGTTAATTTTAGACATGCAATTCCCTTTTCTACCAGTAGGGGTAAAATGGAAGGTTGTGAAAGATGTCCACTGCCCCCCTCTATTGATTGACACTGGTCTCATGTTTCTATCTTCCTGATGACGAAAGTTATTACAAAAAGAAAGTTAATTTTGGACATGCAATTCCCTTTTCTACCAGTAGGGGTAAAATGGAAGGTTGTGAAAGATGTCCACTGTCCCCCTCTATTGATGGACACTGGTCTCATGTCTCTATCTTTCTGCTGATGAAAGTTATTACAAAAAGAATATTAATTTTGGACATGCAATTCCCTTTTCTACCAGTAGGGGTAAAATGGAAGGTTGTGAAAGATGTCCACTGCCCCCCTCTATTGATGGACACTGGTCTCATGTCTATATCTTCCTGATGACGAAAGTTATTACAAAAAGAACGTTAATTTTAGACATGCAATTCCCTTTTCTACCAGTAGGGGTAAAATGGAAGGTTGTGAAAGATGTCCACTGCCCCCCTCTATTGATTGACATTAGTCTCATGTCTCTATCTTCCTGATGACGAAAGTTATTACAAAAAGTTTATTAATTTTGGACATGCAATTCCCTTTTCTACCAGTAGGGGTAAAATGGAAGGTTGTGAAAGATGTCCACTGCCCCCCTCTATTGATGGACACTGGTCTCATGTCTATATCTTCCTGATGACGAAAGTTATTACAAAAAGAACGTTAATTTTAGACATGCAATTCCCTTTTCTACCAGTAGGGGTAAAATGGAAGGTTGTGAAAGATGTCCACTACCCCCCTCTATTGATGGACACAGGTCTCATGTCTCTATCTTCCTGATGACGAAAGTTATTACAAAAAGAAAGTTAATTTTGGACATGCAATTCCCTTTTCTACCAGTAGGGGTAAAATGGAAGGTTGTGAAAGATGTCCACTACCCCCCTCTATTGATGGACACTGGTCTCATGTCTCTATCTTCCTGCTGACGAAAGTTATTATAAAAAGTTTATTAATTTTGGACATGCAATTCCCTTTTCTACCAGTAGGGGTAAAATGGAAGGTTGTGAAAGATGTCCACTGCCCCCCTCTATTGATTGACATTAGTCTCATGTCTCTATCTTCCTGATGACGAAAGTTATTACAAAAAGAAAGTTAATTTTGGACATGCAATTCCCTTTTCTACCAGTAGGGGTAAGAAGAAAGGTTGTGAAAAATGTCCACTGTCCCCCTCTATTGATGGACACTGGTCTCATGTCTCTATCTTCCTGATGACGAAAGTTATTACAAAAAGAAAGTTAATTTTGGACATGCAATTCCCTTTTCTACCAGTAGGGGTAAAATCGAAGGTTGTGAAAAATGTCCACTGCCCCCCTCTATTGATTGACATTAGTCTCATGTTTCTATCTTCCTGATGACGAAAGTTATTACAAAAAGACCGTTAATTTTAGACATGCAATTCCCTTTTCTACCAGTAGGGGTAAAATGGAAGGTTGTGAAAGATGTCCACTGCCCCCCTCTATTGATTGACACTGGTCTCATGTTTCTATCTTCCTGATGACGAAAGTTATTACAAAAAGAAAGTTAATTTTGGACATGCAATTCCCTTTTCTACCAGTAGGGGTAAAATGGAAGGTTGTGAAAGATGTCCACTGTCCCCCTCTATTGATGGACACTGGTCTCATGTCTCTATCTTTCTGCTGATGAAAGTTATTACAAAAAGAATATTAATTTTGGACATGCAATTCCCTTTTCTACCAGTAGGGGTAAAATGGAAGGTTGTGAAAGATGTCCACTGCCCCCCTCTATTGATGGACACTGGTCTCATGTCTATATCTTCCTGATGACGAAAGTTATTACAAAAAGAACGTTAATTTTAGACATGCAATTCCCTTTTCTACCAGTAGGGGTAAAATGGAAGGTTGTGAAAGATGTCCACTGCCCCCCTCTATTGATTGACATTAGTCTCATGTCTCTATCTTCCTGATGACGAAAGTTATTACAAAAAGTTTATTAATTTTGGACATGCAATTCCCTTTTCTACCAGTAGGGGTAAAATGGAAGGTTGTGAAAGATGTCCACTGCCCCCCTCTATTGATGGACACTGGTCTCATGTCTATATCTTCCTGATGACGAAAGTTATTACAAAAAGAACGTTAATTTTAGACATGCAATTCCCTTTTCTACCAGTAGGGGTAAAATGGAAGGTTGTGAAAGATGTCCACTACCCCCCTCTATTGATGGACACTGGTCTCATGTCTCTATCTTCCTGCTGACGAAAGTTATTATAAAAAGTTTATTAATTTTGGACATGCAATTCCCTTTTCTACCAGTAGGGGTAAAATGGAAGGTTGTGAAAAATGTCCACTGCCCCCCTCTATTGAATGGCACTGGTCTCATGTCTATAGGCCCTTTAACTGAGAAGCTATTACAAAAACACCACCCACTGAGCTATAGCAAAAAAAACGAAGAAAACTAGTACTTTCCCCACGGTCCCTTACTGAAAACTGCGCTCAGAACGATCTCTCCCGGCTTAATGCACATTGCGACGGCTTGTGCGGGGCAGTGCTCACTATATAGAGCGAAAATACTGAAAACGAAGGCTGTGAAACATGATCAGTTTTGTCCTTTTGGCGGTCATACCGTTTAGATTTTTTTAGAGCAAGTCGTTTTGAAGTTATTGGAGTTTATCGCCGAATGTGTCACGAATATCGAAAACAAAACCAACTTAACCCCGCTTATAAAACTATATAATAGTAGCTATGCTAATGAGGCAGAAATAAAGGTTTCCATTGTAATTTGCACAATTTCAAACCTTCATTCAGTGTTTCTCAAACTTTTTACACCAAGTGCCACCTCAGAAAATATTTACATTTATATTTAGTTATTTAGCAGACGCTTTTAACCAAAGCAAGTTACAAATGAGGACAATGAAAGCAATCAAAATCAACAAAAAAACGATATTTGGCTCTCCAAGTACCACCATAATGAGTAACATTAAAATATAGTAACGCAGTAGGCCTAATTATTCAGCTACAGCTCAAAACGAGGCAGTTTTTACTCCTAATAATGATATTTATTATTGTAGGTCACTTTAAACATTGTAAATACAGTTTAAACATTAACACTGCACTGTGCTTACATACAGGTAAATTAAATCTTAAATGAATAAATTAAAATGTACTGTATCTAAAAGTTAAATAAAAACTGTTTTGTACTTAAAAAGTAAAAAAAAAAATGTAAAGTTAAAAAATGTGCAGTACTTGATCAAAAAAATCAAAAAATAAATAACACAGGCATCATTTAGCCACCTTGCAAACTTTTTAAAAGTGTCTTAACATTAATTTATATTTAATTCAGTGATTCCTCTGCGTACCACACTTTGAGAATCAGTGCACTAATTCATCCTCCTCGTTCATCTGTGTGTGTCTCCTCAGAGACGGAGCGTCTGCTGGCCCCCGTCACGGGATACGGCTCCGGCGACCTGAACGGCGGGTGTCATCGCAGCCCTCCCGCCCTGGACGTGAACAAGCCGGGGTCACGGCTGCGGGCCGAGGAAGAGGAGGAGGCCCTGAGGAGGAAGCTGAAGTACTTCTTCATGAGCCCGTGTGATAAATACCACGCCAAAGGCCGCAAACCCTTCAAACTGGCCCTTCAGCTGCTCAAGATCATCATAGTCACTGTACAGGTCCATAAAAACACCCACCCACACCACCATACATTATTCCTCATATCCAAAGTGACATAAGCCACTCATTAATACTTGATTGCTTTCAGAGTCATTTTTAACACTCTGTTACTGTTTAACTGTTGTGAAATCATGCAGCATCATGTAACATATAAAAACTAGTGCTGTCAAACGATTAATCGCGATTAATCACATCCAAAATACAGTTTTTGTTTACATAATGTATGAGTGTGTACTATGTATATTTATTATGTATATATAAATACAAACTCATGCATGTGCATATTTAAGAAAAATATGTTATATTAAATATATTTATATATAATATAAAATATAATCATAAATGTATATACATGTAATTTTGTTTATAAATATATAATGCATGTGTGTGTATTTATATATACATAATAAATAAACTAAATACGCATACATATGTTATGTAAACAAAAACGTTTATTTTGGATGCGATTAATCGCGATTAATCATTTGACAGCACTAATAAAAACACCTTTAAATGCATATAATTCATATTTTTCAATATATTTGAATGGATTAAGCTTCTGCATGTATTAATGGCTCTGTCTGTCTCTGTCTGTGTCAGCTGGTGCTGTTTGGTCTCAGTAATCAGATGGTGGTGGCGTTTAAGGAGGAGAACACAGACTCCTTCAGGCATCTGTTCCTCAGAGACTATGTGGATGATTCGGAGGAGCCGCTGTGTATCCACACGCAGAGAGATGTCTACGATCACATTAAGTATGCCATAGAGCAGGTACTGACCCGCAGATTTATATATATATTTATACTTTTATTCTTCACGGATGCATTAAATCAGTCAGAAGTGACAGTAAGACATTAATAATGTTGTAAAAGATTTCTATTTCAAATAAATGCTGCTCTTGTGAACTTTCTATTCATCAGAGAATCCTGAAAAATGAAATGTATCACAGTTTCCACACATATATGAAGCAGCAACTGTTTTCAACATTGATAACAATCAGAAATGTTTCTTGAGCAACAAATCAGTATATTAGACTTATTTCTGAAGATCATGTGACACTGAAGACTGGAGCAATGATGCTGAAAATACAGCTTTGATCAGAGGAATAAATTACATTTTAATATAAGTTCACATAGAAAACAATTACATTAAATTGTAATAATATTTCATAATTTTTTTACAGTATTTTTTTAATCAAATAAATGCAGCCTTGGTGAGCAGAGGAGGCTTTTCTCAAAAATATTAAACTCTATTAACACTCTTAACTGTTGAAAGCTAGTGTAGCCTAATAAATAATTAAATTAAATAATTTGAACTCACTAAAGACATTATATTGATTGCTACAGTCAGTGTTGTTTCAATAATTGTTGCTAAACCGAGGATGTGAGCAACATTAGCACATCAGATGATTGTTGAAACGCTGACATTCGTGTCAAAACTCTGAGCAGCAATAAAGAAAGTGATTATTTATGCGGCTTTATCTGTTTATTTTAGGATTATTGTCTCAAATCAAGTGTTAGCGTAAGGCTTACCGCATACTGTACAGTAAATACTGCCTACAGTTTTAAACAAAGATTTCACCAAGCAGTATGCAGTATAGTATCTCAGACAGTTTGTTCTGTTTTATATTGCACATTTTATCAAATGCAGATCGTCTGAACTCATGCATACAGTAAATTCACATGCTATGAATATATACTAGAATACATCCAGTACTGGGTAGTAACTGATTACTTGTAATCTGTATTACGTGATCAGATTCTAAAAATGTACTTGTAATTAGATTAAAATGCTTATGATCAAATTACGTATTTTTATTGATTGTGTAATTAAATGTTATTTACACAATAGCAGCAAATTATTAAAAATGCTTATTTTTTTCCCTTAAAATGAAAAATATTAACATTTTTACTATTCAGGTGTTTTATTTGAATTGTTTTCAATTCAAAATGAGTTAATTTCATTTGACATTTGTATGATTTCATAAACTCGCTAACCACTTGCAGTTCATTCACGAACCCCAGATTGGGAAACGCTGGAGTAATGTAATGTTTAATACACTTCATGATGTTGGTAAAGAATGGAATAGGTTTCTTATGAGTTGGGTCAAAAGTAATCAAAAAGTAGTCCGAATACATTACCTAATATGTGTAATCCAATAGATTACATTTCAAACTACAATTTTTCCGTCATGTATTTTGTAATCAGTACTGGACTACAGTCAGTAAATATTCTGCTCACACTTTATTTTGATAGTCCACTTTAGACTTACTAACTATAAGTAACTTTGGAACTACATGTCAACTAATTCTCATTAATTCGCAAGTACATGTCTACTAACTCTCAGAGTAGACTGATAGGGTAGGTTTAGGGTTAGTAGAAAACTTGCAAAGTATCTCATATTCAGTATGTTGTGGACCCATCAAAATAAAGTGTTAGAAGATATTAAGCTGACAGTCTACTAATACTCTAATGACTGCTAGTTGACATGTAGTTGCAAATTTACTCACTGTTAGTAGAATGTCTAAAGTGGACTATCAATATAAAGTGTTACCAATAATCTCGCCAGCTCTGTGTGTTCTGCAGAGTCAGTATGCTAGCAGTAGTTCACCTGTCTCTCTCTCTCTCTGTCTGTCTGTCAGTATCTGGCTCTGCCGCAGACGTCGGTGGGCAGGTACGCGTATGTTCAAGGTTTGACTCTGAATGACAGCGCCCTCTATCTGTGCCAGCGCTACTACAGGAAGGGCACCATCGACCCGGTTAACGACACGTTTGACATCGACCCTCATGTCGTCACTGGTGGGCAGAAAATCCATTTTTGTATATAACTCTGATTTTAAAACAGAGAGACGTCACTCTGTCTGCTGCTTACGCTTTTTTAGTTTGAAGTTAGCAAGCACATAAATATGCAAGACACACAAATATTAGAGAGAAGAGAGGCATTATCAATTATATTGAACTAGTTTAGTTGATGTTTTTCATTATTGGGTGGAATATAGATTTATTTATTAAAGCCAGCTTGAAATCGGAATTGACACCACTTGTTTTCCTGATGCATGTTACTGTTTATATTGTGAGCGATTCATCTGTGCGTTATTCTTTTATTGATTTAGTGTTTTGTAATCTTGCAGTCTTAAATTAAAATGCAATATTGCATTCAGATCTGTATCACTGCAAAACATGATCAGCATTTTTGTGTTGATTTCCAGCACCAACATCTAAAAATGATTCTTATATCACGATTTATTTCAGTATTTTCTGAAAAGATTTATAAAAATTAAGTGAGTTTATGCTTAAAGCAAGAAAAAGCATCTGCTATTGGAGTATGAAATATGAAACTTAATCAAAGTGGAAAATATCTCTTTTTCCTTTTATTTTTATTATTTAAAATAATAATTATTTTACTTATTATCATTTGTAAAATATTAAGTTTTGTTTTCTGAAAAAAACAATGTATGTGCTTAAATAAAGAATCAAATATTTTACATTCTTAATCATTTTAAATTATTTAATGATTTTATTTCAAAATAATAATTTTGTTTATTATTATTATTATTATTATTTATAATATTTTTCTTCCCAATACATTTTATTGTTTTAAACAAACACATTTTTGATTAGATGTAAAGTCTATGTTTTCTGAAAAATGTAAGTAATTTGGCTTCTCAAGTAAATGTCTTTTTAAAAATCTTTTGAGATATTTGTAATGGAAAACAAGACAGAAGTGCCAAGTAAGAAGAGTATTTTTTGCAGTGCTCCATTCCTGTTTACAGTGCTATTTTTTTCAATGCATTCACTAAACGATGGAGAAAATGTTCAACAGTCATTTCACTATGAAATATGCCACAATATGGTTGTAAATTTGATTGCAACTTCCATTTCATGCCAACTTTTTCCATTTCTCTAGACTTGTGCACCATCTTGGTTAAATTAAACTGACTTCATTTTAAATGGATTCTGGGATTGTCTTCTCTACAAAGGATACGCATGATGCTGCCTTATAATCATCTATAATTACTATAATCAAACCAATCTATCTGAGAGCGCAGAATAAATATGCTGGAATAGTGTTCAACATTAGCAGTGATTCCTGCAGATGCTTTCTGTTCTACAAACTCAAACAGTTCTAAATTCTACAGCATCTGTGTTCTGATTCCACTGTTGCCTGGCAACACAAAGCCGCTGTCCGTTTGAATCATCAGTGATTATAATTGAGGCATTTTCAATCAGAGTGCTTTTGTTCTCTGTTTCTGTTTTTTTTGTGTTGGTTTAGACTGTATCGGAGTGAATCCACCACCAGACCCCGAGAATCCACCGCAAAACCACTACAAGAACATCACCCTCAATTTTCAAAAGTGAGATTCACACACACACACACACACGTTAATAACGTCACGTGTAGAATATAACAAATCTATGAGGGCATACTAAACACTTTTATTGGGTATATATGAAACACAATAATCACACACCAACACAAATAGAACATAATTTACTGATTTATCAGTTGTTTTTAACTTCAAATGTGACCCTGGACCACAAAAACAGTCATAAGGGTAATTTTTTTGAAAATGAGATTTATTTCATCTTTATTTCATCTTATTTTACTGAAGAAGTAAGCTTTTCATTGATGTATGGTTTGTTAGGATAGGACAATATTTGGCTGAGATACAACTTTCGCAAAAAAATCAAAATACTGAGAAAATCTCCTTTAAAGTTGTCCAAATGAAGTTCATAGCAATGCATATCACTACTCAAAAATGAAGTTTTCATATATTTACGGTAGGAAATTTACAAAATATTTTCATGGAACGCGATCTTTATGTAATATCCTAATGATTTTTGGCATAAAAGAAAAATGGATAATTTTGACCCATACAGTGTATTTTTGGCTATTGCTACAAATATCCCTGTGCTACTTTAGATTTAAGGTACTTAAGGTTTTGTGCTCCAGGGTCACGAATCATCTCCAAAAAAGGTGGTTTAGCTCAATTTCAGGGCCAGTTTTTTTGCAGGAGTAACTGTAGCTCAGTAGAACACACACACACACACACACATACATACACACACACCGATCGCTGATCTGTGTAAATGTGCCATTTTTTGCATAATCGTTGCTCAAGTTCCTCTCTGAGCGTCTTTCTGTCTCTCCTCAGGTTGATTAATGTGACGATCCAGTTTCAGCTGAAGGCGATAAACATCCAGACGATTATCAATAATGAGATTCCTGACTGCTACACCTTCTCCATCACCGTACGCGCAGATTTCACAGCACACTAAACTCAATTTACTAAATCAAATAACGGTTCATCAAATTATATTATCATTCTAAAGTTTGGCATCTTTATGATTTTTAATGTTTTTTGAAAGAAGTCTGTCTTCTGCTCAACAAATCTGCATTTATTTGTTCAAAAATAAAGTAATAACTGAAAAATGATTATATTTTAAAATAACTGTTTCTATCTGACTATATTGTAAAAAGACACTTATTCTTGTGATCAAAGCTGAAAATTCAGCATCGTTGCTCCATCCTTCAGTGTCACATGATCCTTCAGAAATCAGTCTAATATGCTGATCTGCTGCTCAAAAACACATTTCTGATTATTGTCAATGTTGAGAACAGCTGTGTGTAGCAGTGGTGAGCAGGAAACGTTTGAACAGGGTGTTATATTATGGAATAGGATTGTCATATTTAAGGCACCTGTGTTTCAGATCCTGTTTGATAATAAGGCTCACAGTGGTAAAGTGAAGCTGAGTTTGCTGAACGAGGCGTCCATTACAGAGTGCAGAGACACCAATGTGTCGGGACACGGTGAGACGACGGTGAGCGCTCATTTGTCTCTCTGTGATCCTGCTGAAGCTGAACGTGTCTCTGTTTCTGTGTCCAGCGGACAGTTACGCGCGCGTGGCATTCGATGTGTTGGTGGCGGTGGTCTGCGGTCTGTCTCTGGTGTTGTGCGGACGCTCCATCCTCAGAGGAATCATCCTGCAGCAAGTAGGGCCCTTTTAAACCACAAAACATGAATCCAGTATGTTCTGCATGTCACGTGACCTTTAGCCTGTTGTCATCAACTTCATCTCCAGAGCTGCTCTGAAAATCAAGAGTATTTCATGTCTCATGTCCTATACGCACAGAAACTTCACAGCAACCTGTCAAAATAAAAGTTTGGGTTAAATTTAAATTGTGACAGAAATATATATATATACAGTGCCCTCCAAAAGTATTGGAACAGTAAGGCCAATTCCTTTATTTTTGCTGTAGGCTGAAAACATTTGGGTTTGACATCAAAAGATGAATATGAGATGAGAGATTAACATTTCAGCTTTTATTTACAGGTATTTTCATCTGGATATGATACACAACTTAGAAAATAGCACCCTTTGTTTGAACCCTTTGTTTTCAGCCTACAGCAAAAATAAAGGAATTGGCCTTACTGTTCCAATACTTTTGGAGGGCACTGTATATATATATATATATATATATATATATATATATATATATATATATATATACATACATACATACATAAATACACACATATATATATATATATATATATATATATATATATATATATATATATATTATTTTTAATTTAATTTTTTACACTAGAACGTACCTCTCAATGTAAATTTTATTTTTAATGAATAATCACACAATTTATCTTCCATGTTTTAATATTAAAATATTGACTAAAATATTAATTAAATTGTTAGTTTCATGCCTTCATTTGATTACCAGAAAGTTTAAATTCATAACACAAAATTTCCGAACAAATAAAACCTATTGTTAAAAAAAAAAAGTTTTTATAAATTAAATTGATTAGACATGCTTGTTGATTATAAAAAACTTAATTACACCATTAAACACAGTTTTACAAACAATTTGGTAAAAATAAAATCTAATCTAATTAATAAATATATCATAGTGATGTCAAATGTATCACAGTCTATAATTGATGTATCGGTTGTGTTGGCAGGAGTTAGTGTGTTATTTCCGTCAGTCTCTCGGCCGGTCGGTGAGTTGGGGCGACCGTCTGGAGTTCATCAACGGCTGGTATCTGCTGCTCATCATCAGCGACATCCTCACCATCATCGCCTCCTTCATCAAGATCGCCATCGAGACCAAGGTGACACACACACACACGCTTACCCTCGAGTGCTAGAGATCCCGCTGTGTCTGAGGAACGCTGTGAGCCGATTGGTGCTTGTGTTTGTGCTGCAGAACCTGTCGTCGTATGACGTCTGCAGCATTTTGATGGGAACCTCCACCCTGCTGGTGTGGGTCGGCGTGATACGATACTTCAGCTTCTTTCAGAAATACAATGTGAGTTTATACGTTTATTCCTCGATTATAGATACGATTATAGTTTTTATTAATGTTTTGAATTATTTATTTATTTGTGTTTTTTGTTTTCATTTTAATTTTAGTGAAAGTGATAGCAATTTTGTTGTTTTTGTCATTTATTAGCTTTTTTATATGCCGATACAGTTTTATTCATTTTTATTTTAGTTTTAGTTATTTTAGTACATCAAGTTAATAAACAAAAATGAGAAATGTTGCCTTGACAACTAGCTAAAATAAAATATATTATTTTAATAATTTATTTCAATTAAAGTTTATTTAATTTCAAGCATTGATTGTTGTTTTTTCCTGATTTTGTCTTGAAATACAGCATGACATTTTTGACAGGCTTTGTGAGATTCACATTTCCTCTTTCTTTGCTTTTCTGTTTCCTAATAACTATGGATCTCTGGAAATATTGCAAATATTACCAAGATATTAACATGGCAAATGTTCAGATGATGTGAATTGTCTGACCTGTCGTCAGATTCTGATCGTGACGCTAAGAGCTGCGTTTCCAAACGTGATCCGGTTCTGCTGCTGTGTTGCTGCCATTTACATGGGCTACTGCTTCTGCGGCTGGATCGTCCTGGGACCCTACCACGCTAAGGTTTGTTAAATTTCAATATTATTTTACCACGCTAAAGTATGCTATATTTCTTTACTAACATGTCCATGTCTTCTGATCTCTGTCGCTCAGTTCCGCTCTCTCTCTACGGTGTCCGAGTGTCTGTTTTCTCTCATTAACGGAGACGACATGTTTGCCACGTTCTCGGAGCTGGAGCAGAGCGGGACGCTGGTGTGGGTGTTCAGTCAGCTCTATCTCTACACCTTCATCTCGCTCTTCATCTACATGGTGCTGTCGCTCTTCATCGCACTCATCACCGGAGCCTACGACACCATCACCGTGAGTCCACCTAACTAAACTAAACTAATGAAAAACATTTACATTGATGGAAATAAAATAAATGTTAAATGTTAGGAAGTATTTGTAATTTTCATTTAGTTTGTTCATTTAAAAATGTATTTGAAAAAAATATATATATTAATGTAAATATTAAATTAACTTAAACTTTTGACTTTTCTCACAGGTCTTAGAGAAGGACTTAGAATATACAAGATATAATCTCAATATTGCAAGGAAAAAATTCTGAATTGTGAGATAAAATCACAATCTTTTATTTAACTGTAAGATGTAAACTCTACAGAAGTTTTAAGCAGCCATGCATTATTATTTTTTTCCTTGTTTTATCGCGATCTCGACATAACAAAAGTTGTTTTCTCGTTATCACGACTTAATTTTATCGTGATCTCGACATAACAAAACTTGTTTTCTCGTTATCACGATTTAATTTTATCGCGATCTCGACATAACAAAACTTGTTTTCTCGTTATCACGATTTAATTTTATCGCGATCTCGACATAACAAAACTTGTTTTCTCGTTATCACGATTTAATTTTATCGCGATCTCGACATAACAAAACTTGTTTTCTCGTTATCACGATTTAATTTTATCGCGATCTCGACATAACAAAACTTGTTTTCTCGTTATCACGATTTAATTTTATCGCGATCTCGACATAACAAAACTTGTTTTCTCGTTATCACGACTTAATTTTATCACGATCTCGACATAACAAAACTTGTTTTCTCGTTATCACGATTTAATTTTATCGCGATCTCGACATAACAAAACTTGTTTTCTCGTTATCACGACTTAATTTTATCGTGATCTCGACATAACAAAACTTGTTTTCTCGTTATCACGACTTAATTTTATCACGATCTCGACATAACAAAACTTGTTTTCTCGTTATCACGATTTAATTTTATCGCGATCTCGACATAACAAAACTTGTTTTCTCGTTATCACGATTTAATTTTATCGCGATCTCGACATAACAAAACTTGTTTTCTCGTTATCACGACTTAATTTTATCGTGATCTCGACATAACAACTTGTTTTCTCGTTATCACGATTTAATTTTATCGCGATCTCGACATAACAAATCTTGTTTTCTCGTTATCACGATTTAATTTTATCGCGATCTCGACATAACAAAACTTGTTTTCTCGTTATCACGATTTAATTTTATCGCGATCTCGACATGACATAAAACTTGTTTTCTCGTTATCACGATTTAATTTTATCGCGATCTCGACATAACAAAAGTTGTTTTCTCGTTATCACGACTTAATTTTATCGCGATCTCGACATTACAAAAGTTGTTTTCTCGTTATCACGACTTAATTTTATCGCGATCTCGACATAACAAAACTTGTTTTCTCATTATCACGACTTAATTTTATCGCGATCTCGACATAACAAAACTTGTTTTCTCGTTATCACGACTTAATTTTATCGCGATCTCGACATAACAAAAGTTGTTTTCTCGTTATCACGACTTAATTTTATCGCGATCTCGACATAACAAAAGTTGTTTTCTCGTTATCACGACTTAATTTTATCGCGATCTCGACATAACAAAACTTGTTTTCTCGTTATCACGATTTAATTTTATCGTGATCTCGACATAACAAAACTTGTTTTCTCGTTATCACGATTTAATTTTATCGTGATCTCGACATAACAAAACTTGTTTTCTCATTATCACGATTTAATTTTATCGCGATCTCGACATAACAAAACTTGTTTTCTCGTTATCACGATTTAATTTTATCGCGATCTCGACATAACAAAAGTTGTTTTCTCGTTATCACGATTTAATTTTATCGCGATCTTGACATTACTATGTGACATTACAATGTGTATATTCTGAGTTTTGTCTTTTAAAAACACTCTCAATTAATACATTAAGCCAGGTTAAGTATTTTAGAATGTTCCTGTCAAGGTTGTGTTCATTACTAGCAATAGTAATGTCGAAATCACTAGAAAATTAAGTTGTGATAATGAGAAAAAAAACTTGTTATGCCGTGATCACGAGAAAACAAGAAAGAAAAAAAAATTATAATAATGTATGGCCGCTTAGAACTTCCATAAAACTTTGATTCAGTGAAAAACATCAGAATTGTGAGATTTAAAAATTGGAATTATAAGACATAAACGAAAATTTTAAGCAAACAAGTCAAAATTGTGAGATGTAAACAAAATTCTAAGAAAAAGTTGAAATATAAACTGCGAAATGTAAACTTGGAATTGTCTATATTTTGCAGTTTTAACTTTTTTTTCTCTGAATTGCAAGAAACAAAGTCAGAATTACTTTTTTTCGTCAGAATTTCGAGATGCAAACTTTCTGAGAAGAAAAGTCTGAATTGTGAGACAATGTTGCAATTCCCTTTTTAATTTTTTATTCCATGGCGGGAAAAAATGTAATTTGCGAGATTGTAAACTCTGAATAGTTTATATCTTGCAATTGTGAGAAGTTTTAATGGTGAGAGATTAAAAAAAAATCGCAATTACTGTTTTAATTTATTTTTATTCTGTGGTGGAAATGGCTTCCATGTGCTTTTTAAGACAGCAAATATACTTAAAACAATTAAAAGTTTAAAATCGCCTGACAGACATGTCGCAGTTTTTGATTGTTTTTCTCTCTGTATGTGTGTTTTGTGTTTAGCAACAAACCCAGGACGTGCCGCAGGTGTCCGAACTGCACCGGTTCATCGCCGAATGCACCGACACGCCGACCTCCGGAAACTTCCACAGCCCAGAGCCGTCCACATGCTCGCTCTTCTGCTGTTTCAACTAGAGAGACTGTGCTTGTGAAGGGGATTCTGGGTAACACCTCATTACTCTTGCACACAGGAAAGGAGGGAACACACACTTCTTTGCTTGTTTGTTTACAGGTGGTAGCTTCACTAATAGAGCATCTCAGCACGCAGCTTTTAAATGCGTTATAATTAATGAGCTGAATATGTTTTGCGTATTTATGATCATCTCGGCTTCTGTGATCAGGACTTGATGCAATAGACCAGCTAAAGGGAGGAGTTACAGCACACAAAATAACACACAAACCGAAACAGATAAACAACATAATATTTCAGGTGAATCTCAAGACCAACTGCCCAGGTCACATTTCACCCTAAAATGGAAAGCGAACAATAAGAAATGATATTTTGCTGAAAGAAAACAAAGCCTTTTTAAGACCATTATGGTTGAAATATGACCTGCACATTTTAGTGAGTTACAACACACAAAAACAAATGAAAACACACTTTTCCAAAATCATATTGCAGGTCCTTTGCTGAATCTCACAACAAAATGTCCAGGTTTCACCCTAAAATTGAAAGCAAATTTATTAAATTTATAAGAAATGTATTAATTTTGCTGAATCCTGTTTTAGGAGAATTATGATATTTTTGCTTTTTGAGATTAATGAATTATTTTTTTGGAAAGGTGACCTGCACTTTTTCTTGACTGTTTTTTTTTTTAATTCGCCTGATTATTTTTATTCCGTTCGCAGCTGTGTATTTTATGATTTTAGGCTTTTTTGTCATTTTTAGAGAATCTTTTTAATACATTTACTGTGTATATATTACATTCCTTATGTTTCATATGCATGTTATGATATTAGTGCTTTGTTGGCAGAGGAGCGTCATATGGATGATAATGTCACTCTTTCTTCTCTAGTCAGTGCTTTGTTTGAGATGTTTCGCCACACGACCGAATGTGTGTGTGTGTTTAACAGGAAGCATAGCTTGCAGGTTTATTTAGTCATTAATATTAATGTGGACGGTGTATCGTACCTGTCCCTGGTGCATTTACTTCTTTCAAAGCCGTCTCACACACACACACACACACACACACACGTACACTGATGTTTGAGAAGCCTTGGGCATCTTGAGAGCTTTTCTCTGCATTGACACACGGGTCAGTCCATCAGGGAGTTACTCGACTGACACAGAGATGCTTTGATTGCTTTCTGTGTTTTTGGTCGATGGCAAGCTAATTTCTGTAATGCTTAGCTCGATTAATTACTAGAAGCCACAAACACGAGGGACCGAACACCAGCTGAATGCAGGACTGAAGGGGAACGTTTCCAATGCATCAGTCTGATTACTGTGTGTTATTTATGAGCTCTCAGTGTATTATATTTATGATGTTAGTCATGGACTTTCAGCTTGTGGCAGTTTAATATCACATCCATAATGCGTGATTTCATCTAGTGCTCTGAAAGAGAGAATCTGATTAGATTTGTTGTTTTTGTGGTTAATTGTTTCTTACCCAGAATCCCTTTTTGGCATAGTTTCATGACATGCATTGAGTTTACCGCTGTTATTTGGGGGATGTTTTAATGAGATGTGCGATTTAAAGTACTTGAAATGACGTTTTATTTTAATATTTTAATTTATTGTGTCTAACTGTAAGCTGAGATGCATTTGGTTTGTATGTTTGTCATTAGTGGCATTCTTTTTTTTTTTAACAAAGGGAATATTTGTTTTTTACATTGCACAATTTTGCACTTTTTTTAAGTTGGTAATTTGTTTGGAGAGATTATTCTGAATGTGTGTTTGTGGTTTTGTGTATGAGTTACTCTCCGTTAAAATGGTTCATATGAATGCTCTTCATTATGATCATAAATATAGACACATTTGAACACAAATATCAGCTCTTAAAGTCACAAATAAAATACATCTGTGAATGTCAACATCAAACATTTTGTCTTTTTGTTTTGTGGACTGAATAACTGAAGCTTGTTCTGCCCATGTGTCAACAAGAGTCCTTTATTCTTCAATTTTTTTTAATTTCCTGAAATATAACAATATAATGATAATATACGGCATTAACCTATACCAACATAATATAATATATAACATAGAAACACTTTTGGGCATTAAAAACCGCTACACTAACCTGTTCCAGGACACTTTATCCAGGAATCCTTCATGGCCTCTGGAGATTCTTCGGAACACGTAGATGAACAATAACCCCCCGAGGCGACGGATGAAGAAACACCGCAGGAAATGCGCTAGGATTCGAGATAGACTCCGGAAAAGGGCTCACAGTCCTCCTCTCCTGAGCATTCTGCTCGCAAATGTCCAATCCTTGGAGAATAAGATGGACGGTCTTAGAGCCAGGATTAGTTTCCAACGGGACATTAGGGACTGCAACATCCTTTGTTTGTCAGAAACGTGGCTTTCGTCCTTGATCCCGGACACTGCTGTAATGCCGAGTGATAACTCTGTTTTTCGGATGGACAGAACAGCAGAGGCCGGTAAATCCAGGGGTGGAGGAGTGTGTTTCATGATTAACAAGAAATGGTGTGATCCCAGGAATATCTCCATTCTGTCGCGTTCCTGCTCGCCTCATCTGGAACATCTTTCCATTATCTGCCGCCCATTTTATCTGCCCCGGGAGTTTTCATCGATCATTGTTACTGCTGTGTACATTCCACCACAGGCAGACACCGGCTTGGCTTTGTCTAAACTTCACGATGTGCTCAGCGGCTACATCAACAAACATCCTGACGCTGCCTTTATCATCGCGGGAGACTTTAACAAAGCCAATCTCAAGCAGGTCATGCCGAACTTTCATCAACATGTATCCTGTCCAACTAGAGGACCAAACACACTGGATCATTGCTACACTCAGTTCAAGAATGCCTACAAAGCCGGCTCACTACCGGCTTTTGGCAAATCGGACTATGCCGCCATTTTCCTCACACCGGAATACAAACAAAGGCTCGTTCAGGATCCTCCGGTGCAGAGAGTAGTGACGCGCTGGTCCTCCCACTCAGAGACTATGCTGCAGGCGGCTCTTGATGACGTCGACTGGGACATGTTCCGGGCGAGTTCTTCTGACGTCAGCGAGTTCACGGATGTAGCATTAAGCTTTGTAAACACGCTAACCGAGCAAGCTACAGAAACAATAACTATAAGGACATTCTCCAACCAGAAACCGTGGGTGGACAGAACAATCTGTGCCGCGGTTAACACACGCACTGCCGCTTACAATGAGGCTCTTCTGACCAGGAATATGAGCGAGTACAAAGCATCGTGCTATGCTCTCCGACGCGCAGTAAGAGCCGCTAAACACAGATACAGAGAGAGAATTGAGTCTCATTTCCAGCTCAACGACTCTCGACGGATGTGGCAGGGACTGAGGACCATCTGTGACTTCGGAAACAAATCCTCCGCGGAGCTGAGAGCAGATCCGTTGCTGGCCGACGAGTTAAACATCTTCTACGGCCGCTTCGATGGCAACGGCGGCGGCGCGTTTCTGCCGTCCAGCGCGTCAGGAAGCAGCAGGCAGAGCAGCGATGATCCTGTAATCACCGTGTCGGAGGATGAAGTTCGGAGGGCGCTAAGGAAAGCAGCCAGACCTGATGGGATAACCGGCCGTGTTCTGAGGTCCTGCGCCGATCAGCTCGCTGGTTTGTTCACGTCTATCTTTAATCCCTTGCTACCTCCGTGGTTCCCACCGCATTTAAAAAAATCTGTCATTATCCCTGTGCCTAAGAACAATAAACCCTCTTGCCTGAATGACTATCGCCCTGTTGCCCTCACATCTATAGTCATGAAGGTTTTTGAGAGACTTGTAAAGAGCCACATCTGCTCCTCTATCCCTGATACTTTGGACCCTCTTCAGTTCGCCCAAACAGATCTACGGACGATGCCATCGCTCACGTCCTCCACTCTTCCCTCACACACATGGACAGCAACAATGGGAATTATGTAAGGCTGCTGCTATTCATTGACTATAGCTCAGCTTTCAACACTATAGTCCCCATCAAGCTGGCATCTATACTCACAGACCTCGGCCTAAACTCCTCACTCTGTGACTGGATTCAAGACGTCCTCACCGGCAGACCTCAAGTGGTGAAAGTTGGCCAGTTCACCTCAAACTCCATCAACCTGAGTGTAGGAGCCCCACAGGGCTGTGTCCTGAGTCCCCTGCTCTACTCTCTCTACACGCATGACTGATCATGGACTTTAGGAAGAGACAGCACCAGCCCTACACTCCTCTTATGATCAGTGGGACCCCTGTGGAGAGGGTGAGTAACTTCAAGTACCTCGGTGTAAACATCTCAGAGAACCTGACTTGGACTACACACATCCAATCACAGGTTAAGAAAGCCAGGCAAAGACTGTACCATCTGTGACAGCTGAGGAAATTCAGGGTCTCACCAGCAATCCTGAAAACTTTCTATTCAGGGACCATAGAAAGTGTATTGCGCAGAACTTTTGAGAAGCTGCTTTTAAAGGCGCTTTATAAAATAAAGTTTATTATTATTATTATTATTTTTGACTCAGTGCATCTCAGTGTGGTATGGAAACAGCTCCAATCAGGACTGCAAAGCACTACAGAGAGTTGTGCGCTTAGCTGAGCGCATCTCAGGGTCTGCTCTCCCCTCTCTGCAGGACATCTACCTCAAACGCTGCAAAAATAGAGCTGTTAAAATCATCAAGGACTCAAATCACCCTGCTAACCGACTATTCACTTTGCTTCCATCTGGTAAACGCTTCCGTAGCCTGATGGCAAAAACTGAGAGACTTAGGAGGAGCTTCTTCCCCCAGGCCATCAGGCTCCTAAACTCTAACTCTGTGTCATAACATCACTTGACTCCATGTAAATATCACTATATCAATAAGCTATTCATATTTTTTTCTACCTCATATTGCAGCCATTTAAATACCCTGTACAACTTTTTGCACATTCCTCATATTACTAAGTCAACAGCATACAGACCTGCACATTTATATTTATATTTTTATCTTTTATTTTATTTTATTCTTTTATTCTTTTCTACTTTTCTTTTTCTTAATATTTGTATACTTTATAATTGCACTGTCCTTGGAGCGGACCTGACCTACATTTCACTGCTGGTTATACCCTGTATAATTGTGTATGTGACAAATAAAACTCTTGAATCTTGAATCCCCAAACAGTAGATACCCCCCCCCCCCCCCCCCCGCAATTTATTTAGAAAATTTATTTAGAGTTTATTCTAACTTTTTTTCCCGTTACTCTGAGTTTTCGTTTCTGATGTTGTTTTTTCCCTTAGAATTCCTTAGAATTAAGATTTTTCATCTTATAGTTCTGACTATTTGTTCTTCGTATTCTGAGAAAAAACGTGAAATTCCAAGATTTAAACAGGCAATTCTGAAAAAAAGGTCAGAATTGTGAGATTGCCTTTTTAATGTTTCAACTGTGGCAGAGATAAGCTTCCATACCCCTTGTTGAGATTTACTGATCTACTTTGTACATTAAGTGAGTGCACTGACACGGATGGTCCAATAGATGGAGCAGTGAACATCATGAGATGTGGCTCTGCTGTGCTTCATTTACTAAACGTCTGGAGAGAGAAAGGAGACTACAGATGGAGGAGGGGCTGTGAATCAAGAGCCAGACTACTGACGAAAACAGACACAATAAAAATGACATTGATAAATGAAAGCTGGCAAACCATTCAAATGCCTCTGCGCTTCAATCACAACACGAGCGCCAAGAACACAGATCTTCATTTCAAATACAGACACTTTTATTATCAAAAGGCAAAACCAAACCTTCACAACACAAACACAAGAACGTCATTATCTGGCATTTGAGAAGATCATGGTGGGAGAAATGACACTTAAGATGCTGTGGATGCGTGGTGTAATCAGATGTGTCAGTGGGACACAAGTGTCGTCCGGTTCTCTTAACGCTCGCATGCATTATTCAGTGCAGGATGGAACCACAGCAAGCACAATCCACCATCAGATGGACTGATAGACTGAAGACTCGAGCCCAAGGGAGAGAAGAGAGCGCAGATCCTCCATGTCCTGCATTAAAGGTGGCCTGTTGCCTGTCAATCTGTCACCTGAGGCCTGAATATTTAATGTATACGCCGTTTGTTCCAGGCGTTTTACTGTGCTCATGTAGAGCGATGTTGAAGAGGCTTTTAAAAGCAGGTGAAGGACCTTAACAAAGGCAAGTGAAAACCAACCCAGTTTTCTCAGCATTCATACTGTCCTCGGTCCTAAAATGAGTCAAAGTGAAATGATTTAAAGTGCATTAATAACTTTGAATTTTTTTTTGTGTACTTCCAGCAGTTGAGCCTGTGAGCACAAGAGTGATTACAAGAGAAAATGCCAGATATAAATGTCTTTCAATGTCACACATCATTCCAGTCCATGAAAGATAACTGCACAGAATCTCTAGTTGTTTCATATGGGACATACATTAATTAATGAAATTCAACCATTTATGAGGTGAGGAATTAACAATAGGTATTTTTTTGCAATAAATAATGTTTTATAGTCTAATGTATATCTTTAAATCATATTAGGCAGTGTTTTTTATTCAGAAATTTAATTAATATACATTTTGTATTATACTATTTGTATTTGTTTAAATATCCTTTGCTGCTGATGTTTCGTTTAAAAATAAATAAATAATAAATAGACTTGTACACAAGTTAAAACTGCTCAAATGCTGTTGCTCGCTTGGACAGGAAGCAGAAGTAACCATGAGAGCACAGTGAAGGATCATTTAAAGTTCCCTGTGTTTGTACAGTAGGCTACATAAACTTTCTCATAAATCAAGTTAATGTTATCTAAAGGCTAATGTACTGAGACAATGTAATTACACCGACACGCTCCCAGTCCATCTGTGTGTTCGCTTTTTAGCGTGTTTCTGTTTTTTTGTTTGTTTTTGGGGGTTTTTCTCAGTGCGTTGCATTTTTTTTTATTATTATTTTAGTCTCTCAGACGCTCTTCCTTGTAGGACGGTAGGCTATACAATGCTGTTAGGGCTTTTCCCTGTGTTATACATTGAGATATTTTCAGTATTATCATAATGAGAAGTGACACACACAAGAAGTATCTTCTAGTCTTTTTCACTTTAAGCATGTGAAAAAAACATCAACAAAGAGTTCTGAGTCATGACCAAACCAACCAGCTTATAATCATTGTGCAAGGTATTTAAAACTCAGACAAAGTGTGTACTTTTTATGAACATTACTAATGGTGTAACTGAAATATGGTACAATACAAAACTATTTTCAAATAAAGGGATAGTTCACTAAAAAATGAAAGTTACCTCATTATTTACTCACCCTCAAGCCATCCTGTGTAAATGACTCTTTTTTTTCTGACGAAGTTATATTACAAAAATATGCTGGCTCTTCCAAGCTTTATGATGGCTGTTGAGTGCATTTGCCCATCATAAAAGTGCTCCAGGGGTTAATAAAGGCCTTCTGAAGCGAATCAATGCATTTGTGTAAGAAAAATGTCCGTATCTGAAACTTCATAAACAGTAATCTCTAGCTTCCGCTAACTGTCCTGCTTTCATGAGAGAGTGGCGTTTCTGCAGATGATGTAGGTGTAACATAAGCTCTGGTGAGAACATGCTAGTCTCGCAAGAACCAAGTTTTGTTTACAGCAAAGGAAAACCAGTCTCCTCTTGGCTTTCATCAAAACATAAACACTTCTCACCAGAGCTTACGCTATGCCTACGCCATCCGCTGGAACGCCACTCTCGTATGAATGCATACGACAGTTAGCGGATGTTAGAGATGCTCATTGTATTCATCTGAAAGAAGAAAGTCATATACACCTTGGATGGCTTGAGGCTGAGTAAATGACTAAATAATTATACAATGATTATTTCTGCCTAAATTATTCGCAACCACCATTTTACAATGATAGTGTTTAAAAAATAATGCTTTAGTGAAAAAATGCTGGTAATACTTAACTCACGCTCATAGTTTTGATGAGAAAACATCACATCTGGTGAGTGAGTAGCCCCAGAGTGCACCCTGGGCGATGGGGCGGGGCTACACATTAAGGTGGGGCGACACGTGTCGCTCCGCCCACCCCCAATTTCATTGGTTTATAATACAGCAGAGTTATTGATGTAGACGTTTGTGCATAAGCATTATTTTATATACGTTTTTAAGAATGATCTAGCTGTTTGGCTAAATATTAAGTGCTAACAACAGCGAATTCAGTTAGAGTCAATTAGCAAATGTGTTTTTTTTTATTTTTTATGACTAATTAAGATTAAGTTCCTGTCAAATGCTTGGTGGCGGCATCTCCGAGTACATTGGGTAGAACAGAGCTGTGCGATATGAGCAGCTCACAAATTAAGTCTGGGGAACAAATTCTTAATTCGTGGCCATGATATAGTCCTACCTGTGCTATAGCACGTTAAATGAAGTCAGATATTATTGCACTTTTCACAGTAGGCTACACGAAGTAGTCATTGAGCAGTTTTAGCTGGGCGATGTTGATAAAAATGATCCACTATTTGAGATTTAGCTGTTTTGTAATCAGAATCAGAATGAGCTTAATTGCCAGGCATGTTTACACATACGAGGAATCTGTTTTAGTGACAGAAGCTCCACAGAGAAACAGAAAGACAGCAACAGGACACAGATAATAAAAGAATAATATACAAAATAGAAAAACACACTATATAATGTAGACAATTATGTATGTAAACTTATATGTGCATAACTGTACATACATAATTGTCTGTTATATATTGTGTTTTTTGCTATTTTGTATAGGCCTATTTGTATATTATTCTTTGCCCATATTCATTATTTTAGGATCGGTGGAAAAGCACAAACTTAGGAAATGATGATCATTCACTGTATTTCAGTAAAACATAGGACAAACCCGCAAATAGTTTTATTTTAAAGAACAACTGTGGTGACAAATAAGACAATAATACCCAATAGCCCATCAGCATGACCTGGGGTTTAAATGTAACCAGTTCTACTCCACCCGCGGTCTCCGGCGCAGGAGGTGGGCGCTCTAGCAAGGAGGGTAAAGGCCACGACCTCTAGCGTCAGTCGCCACAGCGCCTCTTTTTGAGATCAGGGGAGTGAGGTTTTACACGCACCAGCACTTACTTGGTATGTCTGTTACATATGTGTGGATAATGGGAATGAAAACCTTAATGTACAGGTGCATCTCAGAAAATTAGAATATGGTGAAAAAGTTCATTTTTTCTTGTAACATTTCAAAAAGTGATACTTTCATATATTTTAGATTCATTACATGTAAAGTAAAACACTTAAAGTTTTTTTTATTTTTTTTATTTTGATGATTAGAGCTTACAGCTTATGAAAGTCAAAAATCAGTATCTCAAAATATTATTTACATTTGAGTTTCAATTAATGACCATCCCTACAGTATAAATTCTGGATATCTCTTGTTCTTTGAAACCACAATAATGGAGAAGACTGCTGACTTGGCAATGATCCAGAAGACGAACATTGACGCCCACTTGTGAGAGCTTCACAAGGAGTGGACTGAAGCTGGAGTCAGTGCATCAAGAGTCTCCACGCTCAGACGTCTTCAGGAAAAGGGCTACCAAGCCACTTCTGAACCAGAAACAACATCAGAAGTGTCTTACCTGGACTGTGGAGAAAAAGAACTGAACTGTTGCTCAGTGGTCCAAAGTCCTCTTTTCAGATGAAAGTAAATTTTCCTCACTGATGCTGGAGTTTGTGCTAAAGGAGCCTCGACCAAGTATTGAGTGCATAAATGAACATACTTTAAACAACTTGAACTTTTCTGTTTTGCAAATCCTTTTTTTGATTCATCTTAAATATTCAAATATTTTGAGATACTGATTTTTGACTTTCATGAGCTGTAAGCTCTAATCATCAAAATAAAATAAAAACACTTTTGAAGTGTTTTACTTTACATGTAATGAATCTAAAATATGTGAAAGTTTCACTTTTCGAAATAAGTTACAAGAAAAAATGAACTTTTTCACAATATTCTAATTTTCTGAGATGCACCTGTATAAACCTTAAAATTAACAGTATTTTATTATTATTTTGCATATAGGTCTATTTTAAATGTTTTTGTTGACTAAAACAGCCGTTATTAAATCTGACCAATCAAATCGAATCAAATATTATTAATGTGTTTTAGTGCGTATTTAAGCAATAAATGTTATACTTTTATATATAGGCTATGCACAAATTAAATGACTGGTTTTGTGGCTCAATCCTTTAAAAAGAACCAGGAATCACTGTACTATATTAGACCTACTGATTTTAGATTTTTAGTAGGCTAGTTATTATAATTATTATATCTTTAATAAATAAATAAAAAATATTAATCATGGAGATTGTCTCTTTTAGTCATTAAAAGTGCTCACGTATATTGCACAGATTTACATCTCTGAGTGATTTAATATTCGACAGTTATGCAGGTCTATATGTCTACAATGATCGAGTGTTAATAATGAATCTAAATTCAACCCAGATTAGAACAGGCACACAAAGAGGGTGTGGATACAGAAATAATTGGATTTTTAATATCTGATGTTACATGGACACTTATTTAGCCTACTATAATATAGGGACCTTTAAAAATGGTAAGAGAATCAATATAGGCTCAAATATTTTATTAAGATATAAACAAGGAAACATTGAGTTTGCCACGAAAACATTTTATTAGCACTTACAAGTTTGTGACGCATTGAGCAACGCTTATGTTCGTGTTTGTCTATCTCTAAAATACATCTAAATTATTCTAAATTATCGTAATTTGCGTATAAAATCCCAATTTAGTGCTGATCCGTGGCCTGCCGATCCTCAAGGAAATATGAATGAAGCGGTATTCAGCCTTAAGAACCCGGAGGTGCTGTCATTAAGAGTTGTAAACAATGACTTCATCTGACTAAAATTACCATGGTTACTAATCAGATAATAATTAAGATAGGCCTATGATTCAATGATGAGAGTTAGCACGTAATATTTCTGTAATATGGCCAAATCAATTACAAAATCGTACACAAAGGAATGCGCATGCTCGCGTCTACAGATTTGCCGTGTTATAAACCAATGGAATTGGGGGTGGGTGGAGCGACACGTATCGCCCCGCCCCAATCGTCTAGATTGCACTCTGGAGTACTTGCATCTGGTCACATACGGATGCAGTGCCGATCCTAGCCTTCAGGGGGCCCTACATGAAAACTGGCTAGATGATCACATATCATCTAGCAGCAGGACGTCAAATATTTAACTGCATTCAAATCTCAGATCAGATCCCAAATTTCCACATACACATTATGGTCGTAACTCCACACTGCTCTGGTAATACTCTACATTGAAAATGAATAACTTGCGGTCTGTTAATAGTCATACCGCCAGTTTCACATACAAGGCTTAAGTCTAATCCTAGACTAAAATGTAAGTCTGAGCTGTTTCAACTGAAAGAAACTTGATTTAAAAATACACCAGTGCCTTTGTTTTGTCACAAGATGCACACCAGTAATGTTTATAAAAGTTACTTTAATGTCCTAATTGAACTATGATCTAATCCTGGTTTAGTCTAAACCCTGTCTGTGAAACCGGGCCAAAGACAGTAGACAATCTCTGAAGATAGTGGACAATATTTTCGACATTTGAATATGATTGTTGCATTTCACCCCCTAATGATAGTTGCACAGAACTTTCTCATTGGGCTAATCAACATACATAATAAATATCTAATAATTGTTTCTGTCATAATTATTCATAATTAATGTTTACAGAATAACATTAAAGTGGTCAAATACTGGTAATTGTCACCTCATGGTCAAAGGCCGCTTTAGAATTAGAACAATTAGGCTAATTAAATTTTTTAGTTGTAGTTATCTGTCACAGAATGGCCAGTCTCACCTTCACTGATCACTTTCACCTGGTCCTCATTAATCATCATGCTCACCTGATCATCGTCACCATCATCACCAGCCACATATAAGCACCTTCACCAGTTCACTCAGGGTCCGATCTTGTACCTGCGACAAGGACCGACGCCCTACGAAGCCCTAGTGCTGAGTATACCTCCCTTATCATTACGTACCTGCTACTTACCTTCTGCCTTGTCCTTCTCCGTTCCCTCTCCTTCATCAGATCCTGTTTGGCTGTTGTGGCTATCCGCTACCTCCCGTAGTCCTGGCACACCGATCTCCAGAGACCTGCCAAGACAAGAGAGACATTATCAGATTCACCGATCACCTATCACCACTATTTGCACGGTGTAACTCACCTGGATTGGAGCAGCTATCACCGTGGTTGTGTGACTGAGCACCTGAATAAAGCACTGATTGTTTTACTTACCTCTGTGTTGACTATTCCGTTACAGAAGATCGGACCAAGAAGGCTTAAAGGATGAGTACGAGCGACCCATTTCAGGAATTGGTTGACACACTCAAGAGGATACTTATCCGTCCTTCCTCACCTTCACGACCGGTCTCTGCACCTACCTCAGTCACTTCCGCAACAACCTCTTCTTCACCTATAATGTTCGCCAGTCCCATGGCCCGACCAGCGCCCTACTCAGGTGATCCGGAGGAGTGCAACGGTTTCCTGCTTCAATGCTCATTAACCATTGATTTACACCCGCAGATGTTCTCAACTGATCAAGCTAAAATAACCTTTATAATCACTTCCCTCACGGGCCCGGCGCTGAGATGGGCTGAGACGATCCTTAGTCAGGCTGGACCCGCTACACAGTCATATCTTCAATTCCTCGCCCACTTTAAAGAAGTCTTCAGCAACTCCCCGGGTTATTCTACGGTTGGTGAGCAGTTATACAAACTTAGACAGGGAACCATGGATATTCGCCAGTATTCCCTGAAGTTTCGCACCCTCGCAGCCGCGAGCGGCTGGAATGAACCATCGCTCATCACAGCCTTTCGTCAAGGTTTGAATTCTCGTCTCAAGTATCAGCTGGCCGCTTATGACGACACTTATGGGCTAGAGAAATTCGTTCAACTCGCAATCCGATGTTCCAACCGTATGAAGGCTGTCTCCATGGAGTCCACATCTACCGTTGACACTCCTCCCCCTCGCCAGCCAGAGGCTCGACCGGAACCCATGCAGACAGACTCCTTCCATCTGTCCCCTACTGAACGACAACGTCGCATCAACAATAGGTTGTGCCTATACTGTGGAAGCTCCGAGCATGATATCCAGTCCTGCACCCTTCGACCACCTAGACTTCTGGTGAGTGGCGTTCAAACCCAAGTCGACAAGATGAATCCCTTATCTACCTGTGCTAATATTGTCCTTGATAATCACCTCATACCTGTCACAGTCCTCCTTGACTCCGGTTCAGCGGGGAACTTCATCTCGGGAAGGCTCTGCCGTCAGCTCAACCTCACTCCC
Organism: Barbus barbus; assembly: GCF_936440315.1. Lineage (NCBI taxonomy): Eukaryota > Metazoa > Chordata > Actinopteri > Cypriniformes > Cyprinidae > Barbus > Barbus barbus. The sequence continues at coordinate 39,373,059 of NC_136732.1, read as the reverse complement.
GTTGCGACCGAGACCTCTTACCAAATCCAAGCCATAACAGGTACGCCCCTCACCCGCCGTCTAGTTAAAGATAGTGTAGGTCCCCTGTCACTTCGTCTTGGATTGTTACATCACGAATCCATCCATTTGCTCCTTTTAGAAGAATCCACCGTCGATATTGTTTTAGGTCGACCCTGGCTGGTGAAACATAACCCCATTTTATCCTGGACCTCGGGAGAGGTCCTAAGATGGGGTACTAATTGCTTCCCTCGTTGCTTCCCACATTTACCCAAACCACAATCACCTCAGACCCAAGATCTTCCACTCCAAACGACCAGTATCGCCAGCCCACCTGAGTTCCCGCTGGTCCCGTCCAGCCCACCTGAGTTCCCGCTGGTCCCGTCCAGCCCACCTGAGTTCCCGCTGGTCCCGTCCAGCCCACCTGAGTTCCCGCTGGTCCCGTCCAGCTCTCCTTCGTCTCCGCAGGTCCCGTCCAGCTCCGCGCCTCCCGTGCGCCATCCAATGTCCGCGCTGCAAGCGCGCCCTCTAATGTCCGCGCTGCAAGCGCGCCCTCTAATGTCCGCGCTGCAAGAGCGCCCTCAAGAGTCCGCGCTGCAAGAGCGCCCTCAAGAGTCCGCGCTGCAAGAGCGCCCTCAAGAGTCCGCGCTGCAAGAGCGCCCTCAAGAGTCCGCGCTGCAAGAGCGCCCTCAAGAGTCCGCGCTGCAAGAGCGCCCTCAAGAGTCCGCGCTGCAAGAGCGCCCTCAAGAGTCCGCGCTGCAAGAGCGCCCTCAAGAGTCCGCGCTGCAAGAGCGCCCTCAAGAGTCCGCGTTGCAAGAGCGCCCTCAAGAGTCCGCGCTGCAAGAGCGCCCTCCTGTATCTACACTGGTCCCGTCCAGCTCTCCTTCGTCCAGCTCTCCTTCGTCTCCGCTGGTTCCGTCCAGCTCCGCGCCTCCAGAGCGCCCCCAAGAGTCCGCTCCTCCAGAGCGCCCCCAAGAGTCCGCTCCTCCAGAGCGCCCCCAAGAGTCCGCTCCTCCAGAGCGCCCCCAAGAGTCCGCTCCTCCAGAGCGCCCCCAAGCGCCCGCTCCTCCAGAGCGCCCCCAAGCGCCCGCTCCTCCAGAGCGCCCCACAGAGCCCACTCCTCCGCCCAAGGACCCCGCTCCTCCAGAGCGCCCCCAAGCGCCCGCTCCTCCAGAGCGCCCCACAGAGCCCACTCCTCCGCCCAAGGACCCCGATCCGCCAAGGCCGCCCAAGGACCCCGATCCGCCAAGGCCGCCCAAGGACCCCGATCCGCCAAGGCCGCCCAAGGACCCCGATCCGCCAAGGCCGCCCAAGGACCCCGATCCGCCAAGGCCGCCCAAGGACCCCGATCCGCCAAGGCCGCCCAAGGACCCCGATCCGCCATGGTCTCCCAAGACTCCTGATCCGCCATGGCCTCCCAAGGCTCCAGATCCGCCCTGGAGGCTTCCCTGTTCGGCTCCAGCCTCCAGGACGCCCACCCCCCCTCCCCGGTATTATTGTTACGTCGCGGGACGCGCCGTCCGGGAGGGGGAGGTAATGTCACAGAATGGCCAGTCTCACCTTCACTGATCACTTTCACCTGGTCCTCATTAATCATCATGCTCACCTGATCATCGTCACCATCATCACCAGCCACATATAAGCACCTTCACCAGTTCACTCAGGGTCCGATCTTGTACCTGCGACAAGGACCGACGCCCTACGAAGCCCTAGTGCTGAGTATACCTCCCTTATCATTACGTACCTGCTACTTACCTTCTGCCTTGTCCTTCTCCGTTCCCTCTCCTTCATCAGATCCTGTTTGGCTGTTGTGGCTATCCGCTACCTCCCGTAGTCCTGGCACACCGATCTCCAGAGACCTGCCAAGACAAGAGAGACATTATCAGATTCACCGATCACCTATCACCACTATTTGCACGAAGTGTAACTCACCTGGATTGGAGCAGCTATCACCGTGGTTGTGTGACTGAGCACCTGAATAAAGCACTGATTGTTTTACTTACCTCTGTGTTGACTATTCCGTTACATTATCGTTATAGTTATCATTCTTGGTGTGAACAGGCATTTAGTCATTGATTTAAAGTAATACGATTTTAATTTGCTGTGACTCTGATGAGGATTCGGCTATTAAACACTAACTGTGACTTCAGAAGGAAATATGCGTGTTAATACGCTATCTATATGCCAAAGTTAGTAGTCAAAGTTAGTAGTACGCCATCTGTGTAGAAAACAAATAGGATTTCACTTCTTCGCTTCTGCTCTGAGGTTTCTGAATTGGGCTGTTTTTGTTATAGGGAGTGTTTGTTCCTGTCCTGTTTCTAGCTCAGGCTTGTGTTTCTGTGCGAGTGCCAGTGTTGTCGAGCCGTGTTGCCCAGCTGCAGGGCTGATCGCTGGCATTGGGGGAAAAAAACTATCAGATAAATAGCATAGGAAGTGAGTGGCAGCTAAAATGCCCCGCCCCTTCCTGCCAGTTCGGCACCGTCCCTTACTGCAAGGGTCAGGATATTTCCTCCCTTTGTGTGCGCTCCTGAAGGAGGCCAAAACGTCCGTCAGCCAACACACTTGCGTTTGAGCACTCGGAGGTCTGGACTCTCTAAAATGTCACCCTTTATTTTGTCTGGATACTCTGCTGTTGCTAAGCATGAGGTCATCGCGCCCCTCCAAAAGCTCTATGATGTCATGGTTGAGTCAAAGCGAAGGTTCTATCGATATGCAATAAATCCAGCCTGGTTTTTGGCACCTGTTTGCGCAATAAATATTCCGTAATATTTCTATGTGGGTGTGTACAGAAGCCTGTTGAGATTGACATATGACTGTATTCAAATGATGAGGTTGGAAATTAAACAAAAAAACATGAGCTAATAACATCTTTATTCAATTTTGCAATGATATTGTTGCCGATGCAATTCACACTGACAGGTCTGTAAGACTGTGCTCATAGGACCCAGTAAAAACTGCAGAGAATAAACACAACAGGAGTTTTTTTTGCATGCTTTGCCTATCAGAAATGCATCGGCTTCTGCCAGAAGAGCTTTGTTTGTCAGAAAAGGAGAGCGCTCACGAGACAGAGAGGCAGACAGACATGCCGAAAGCCCACCCTGTGTCCCACCGTCTCAACAGCGCCAGAGAGAAAGGAAGACAAAGACTTGTATGAGAGGAGCAGCAGTCTAGAGGCTTCCCCAGAGTGTCTGGCAAAACAGGCTTAAAAGCAAACGCTACCAAACCACATTCAGATAATAGGAAAAATATGTATTTTGTAAATATGAACATGCATTCAACCGTCCACTATAGAGGAGCAGAGTTTAATGTGCTCACACAGGTGTCTTTAAGCAGTAGACCAAATAAATCTGTCTGAAATCTGATAGGCATGTGGTGCTCAACTGGTGAGCTGCAAATCAAAAATGCTGTGCACAAAGAGCAGAAAAAGATTATCCTAAGTGTAAATAATAAAACGATATTATCATTCAGATTCATGAAAGCAAAGTAAATAGGTGTGTCAACTTTTAAACAGAGAAAATGCTGCCAAAATGCATCAGGGGTCAGTTTTTTTCTATTCAGCTTATGTCTTTTAAATAATTTTGAATAAATTTGGGCCAAATTTTGAATTGGTCAAAGTGTAATCGACTGGAGTAAAACCTAACTTGTCTACTATTTTAGTGGTATAGTTTTTATAACTGTAATATATATATATATATATATATGTAGTAATATTTTAAATGTATTCAATATGTATTTGTTTTCATATAATTTTTTTATAAACTAAAAGAAAATTTTAAATGTTGCCTGGCAACTAAATTAAATCCCCTTTTTTATATAATATATTAATCGTTTCTGTAAACATTTATTTTATGTCAAGAAACATGTAAACTGTTGCAGTTTTAGTTAGGTCTGCCCCTGTTTCTCTTGCTCTCCTGAGGGCTTTAGTGAAAGTGAAAAGAAACGGCGGGAAGGCTCGCGTGGGTGGGCTCATGGGGGCAGGGGCTGCACCGGGGTCCGAGGCGACAGAAAAGAGGGACGGCGCGTAAAGAAAGGACGCGGGGTGGCCTGTGCGATGACATCATCCCTCGTTTGCATAAATCTCAGTCTGAAAGCTGATTGGTCGCGGGCGGGAGAGACCGAAGCGCTCGCGCTTCTCATCCTATTCAATACTCCCTCTCGCGTCCGCATAGTGTGTGCGCGTGCGTGCGCGGATCGCCCAGCGCCGTTTCATTCTCTGCTGCCAGCAGACGCGCATCTCTTTTATCGCCGGTAGACAGTCAGTCAGCTACAAACGGCCTCCGTCAGAAATACTGGTTTTTCTCTCAACATTTGTTGCCGGTTTTTCTCGACTCGCAGTGGTTCCGCTTGGAGAAAACCGGGAGGAGACGCGAGCACCGACTAGGCGTTGCTGGATATAGACTCGGTAAGATTCACTGTGTGCCGATCCCTGAAACAACCGGAGATTCATTAAAGCGCTTTTCACCGTGTCACAACTAATTAAACTAAATAATTAACGCCAGTGTCAGTTTAAGAAATGCTTTTCATTCAACAGCGTGATTCAGGACTGCATGCATTAATATGTAAATGAATATGTATGAGTTCTTGTTCACATCGGTCATTACAATAGAAGTACCGGCGGAATAAAAGAGATCACCAGAAGAAAACGCCACTGAAGCGATCAGGTTTCACACCGGTTTGATTCATAGGCTCTAATCTACACCGGTTTGGTTATTTTATCGTTTTTACTGCTTGTTAAGCGGCATGCCTCTTTTATTCCGTGTTGCTTGTTCATCTTGGAGCCCGTTTCAATGGAGGATGCCTGGGCGGTGACGGCAAACCCACTCGTTCAGAAAACACATATTGCGCTGACAGATGAAGGACAAGAAATTATAATGCAGTTTTTCTGCATATGGTGTGTTTTGTGTGTTTCCCGGCAGAGAAACTTTCCGCTCGTCTGTTCGCTTGAGTCTTTTGTTCTGCGCCTCCTCCACCCGCCGCCCGCTTCACATTCAATACATCACCCGCCCGCTTCACATTCAATACATCACCCGCCCGCTTCACATTCAATCACCCGCGAGGTTCGTATAATATATTCACCCTTTCGATCCATAGCCTACAATATTGACCCGGTCTATTGCTCGGTCTCTAATATATAACCCCGCCGCGGTCCTAATAGACTGTATTACAGTGACTGAATTAGCTGGTATATGAGACTATTGTACTGGATCGTTGGCCCCCTACTCAAGTATATATATATATATAATTTAAATATACGAGTAGCCTATCTGTTTTTCTTACCGCATTAGAAGCGTTATTAAGGCTGATTTAGACCTGGCAGTGTATCAGACCTCATAATGATTAATTATTTAGGAATTAATTAAACGACCCACCTCTGGTGCAGTTTATCTGTCCAAAACCCTGTCCATTTCTAAGAGATACAGACCAGTTTACAGCTCGATATCATTCAGTTGTCTACTGTATAGTATTGATGTTCCTCCATATAAAAGCAACACGGGTGATTAATCTGACTGGGTTTTTTAGAAATGTACTTTGAGTTTAGAGAGGATCCTGGGTGAACTCTATTCAAAGGGCCTGTGGGGTCATTTTGATTAGTTTTATGTTGGTATTTTCTTCTTCTCGTGGTTTAGGGACAATGAAAATCAACAGGGTGGTTTCTTGGCTTTGCTCCCTGTGCAACTGGAGTCAAAATGATGCGTTTCGCAGCAGGTGCGGCTTGGTTTGGCTTCTCCTGCTGCTAAATCTTGGCTTTGTAAGTCAGTTCATCCTATTGTCTTGCTTAATAGTTGCCTTCTCTCTTTGCGGCAAACAAAAGGTTTAAGACGGATGCCTCAACCCCCTGTGGTCGGCATCTCACCGCTCCAGTGAGGCTTCATCAGATCTCTCTCTTCTGCTTTTGCCTGGTATATTGTGTATAATAATGGAACAAATTAAATATTTTATATATATATATATATATATATAGTAAAACAGACTATTTTAATCTGTTGTAATATGCGAGTCACTGCAAAAGGTCACAGTGAACAAATCTCTTAATAATTTCAGATCTATTTTTGTTTGACTGTCATTGTTCTCTCATATTATGATCCCGATACAATGCTGTAGCTGTCTGACTCCAGCCTACAGGGATGTGGCTCTTGGAGGGAGGCATTGCCAGCAATTACAAATGTGTCATGGCATGATGGGTAGTGACTGTATGAGGAATGGGGGTGGGACTCGCTTGAGAAAAAATTACAGCAAGTTCTTGTTTATGATTATCTGAAGAGACATAAGAGAATGTGCAATAACTATGCAATATTTGGCCCACCAATATTAGCTTGCTCACTGTACGATCATAAAAGTAACACCTTTCTATTTATTTATTTAGATATACTGGCATTGTGGGTTCCATGAAGAACTTTTATCATCCATGGAAACATTTTGTTGGACAAAAGTTCTGTATAGTGAAAAAAAAAGGTTCTTTGTATTTTTAAAATGTTCTTTACACTAAGAAAAAAAAAGGTTCTTTAAGAAATTTTTAATGAAAGTTTGTTTGAGGAGAAAAGTGGTTCTTCTGTTGTATTGCTATACCCCCCCAACCCCCCCCCCCCCCCCCCCCATTTGGAACCTTCATTTTTAAAAGTGCAGAGAACGTTGTTGTCCCCAGATGCAGTTGCAGTGGTTTTCCTGTGTCATCTGTCGTTTTCTGATAATTCTCTCATATTGAAGCACTCACTTCTCTGGTAAAGATAGCACCCTGGGGGCTGAGCAGTTGTTGCAGTGGACAGTTGGCTCAGTTAGGATGGGATATTGTGTTGCAGCTGTGGTCATTTGAAGGGCTTCGGAGTTCTTTTTTGGGGGAGTGTTTTGTGGTTAGACTTCAGCTTTCTGTAAACACGTCTGCTGTGCAGTTGTAGCACTCTTGCCGTGTTAATCTCCGTCTGGAGCAACATTATATCAGAGCAGACATGCAGTCCTATCTTGGTGTATTTTGGTTCAGTATCCTTTGTTCCAGTCTTGGCAGATGTCACTCAGTGAATGGTACTGCAGTTTACTGATGGATGTATTGACCTGCTGTTTTTAAAAAAGGTTAAAGTTCACATGCTGTAAGAATCCCTGCAGTGTCTGAATCTATATTAAAATAATCTGTCCTGAAAACTAGGTGTCTTACTGCCGCAGGCCTCCATGCAGTGAAAAATACCAACCTACTTTACAAAGACATGAGACAAATTTTCTCTCAGTATCAACCTCAAGGTGTTATAAAATCTGCAGTTTGTCAGCAGCTTAAGATGCATCCAAACTCCCAATGGAAGTAAAAGAAAACAAGATTCTTACATTTCCTGAAGAAAAACTTGTGTTGCTATGCAGATGCTGAAGTGTTCTGAGTGGTTTTCAATGGTTGCTTACTATCCGTCCAAAGTCTCTGTATCATTTTGGACTTGGCCTAGGTCCTGCCTTCAAAGTCAATGGGACTTAAAAAACTAAAATAGCAGATTTTAGAGGAAAATAACAGTAATCTCACTTGTCTCTCATTTCACAAAGGATCTCAATGTCTCAAGCTTTGCTCAGATTTGCTCATTCATTCATTCATTTGCCATGAATTCTCATATTTCAAGATCAATTTATCAAAACTGTCCATGTTTTTTGCCTCTACAATTCTTACTGTACTCCAGAAATAGCCTTCATAATTTCGCTTCAAAATTTGTTGGAGAGAAATTTCAGACACTTAACACTTTGAAAGAACAACCTCTGAGAAATATACATTTTATCTGAGACATTATTATTTAGCAGATTCTTCATCTAAAGTAGCTGAACAGCAGCACAGAAACTGTCTCTTTTGTGCATCCTGGGGTTGAATACTTTTGCTCAGAGTCACAGCAGTGGAAGGACAATCACTTCTGCAGGAGTTTGAACCTACAACCTTTGGATTTCCAGTCTAGATCCCCAACCATAACCGTCTAATACAAATATTTGGTTGTATATAAGTTCAATGGCGTCATGTAGATTTGCTCTTCGCCAAGTTCATTATGAAGTTTTCTGTTGAGTCAGAACAGAGGCTCAGAGTCCATCTGGAAGGTGCTGGTCAGCTGTGAGCAGAAGGATAATCCTCTTATAGGTACAGTCATTTCCTGTGGAATGTGTGTGTATGTCACTTCCTCCTGTTCGCTGAAGGGCATGTTTATTGTCTGCTGCAGATGACGTGTGTGGCCATGCTGTCACAAACAGACACACACTATCAGATGTCATTGATCAAACCCCACCATCTGGTTTTTATCAGTGGTTATGTAATTTGGCTCTTTATCTTTTTTTGTGCTCCCAGTAGATAACAGAATCAAGCAGCTCCTCGAATTACAAATTAGTTAAAAGGCCCCTTTACGCCCAAAACCTCCCACTTTCAGTGTGCCCACATGTTCTGCTAATGCACTGCTCTACTCTCCCATCTGTGCTGCGACCCCCTGCACTTTCTCTCGATGATCAATATCCGTCTCATCTCATCTCGTCTCACCATTTCTCCTCTTACTCTCTTGGCCAGGTGGCATGGCATGCTGAATCTAGCCCGTGTCCTGTGTGCATCCCGTTCTGCGGGTGTCCATCGGAGGATCGCACAGTATTAGCATCATGCTTTGTCCCGAGTTAACGAGCTCTGTCATGCGTTAATCTCCCTGTCCCCAGGGGACCGTGTTGGTCTGCCGCTGGTTGTGATGTGTCCTGCTGCTGTTCACTGAGTACCAGTTCCTTCAGTCGTGCAACCCTGCTCTGACACTGCTTTATTGCATTTAAGCAAATTATGGTGTTGTTTTGTGTTCACAAACCACTAGACCAGGGGTGCCCGATCCTGATCTACCTTCCTGCAGTTCAGATCTAGCCATGATCAAACCGAACTGAACTCTGCAAATAGGTAGATCTTCAAGATCAGGATTGGGCACCCCTACACTAGATGAACAGCAGCAAGATGAAACAGAAAGTGTGAATTTAATTCAGATTTTGTGGTGATGGTAATTTCCATAATTTTGTGGAAAATTTGCATAAAAAAAAAAAACACATTTGCCATATTCAGGGTTTCTGCAGGATTTTTAAGTTCAAATTTAAGACTTTTTAAGACCTGCACAAATAAAATGAATACCATATGAGTGGGGTAGGGAAATGTCTATAGTACCATATTAACCTGTAAAATGACTGCAAAAAGCATAATTTACAATTCAGATACAAGTTTTCACAAAAACAAAGTTTTATAAAATGATAAACTTTACATTTCAGCCTTTAAACCATTTTTAAGAAAAAGTCAAAAGTATGAATTATTATATTGATTTAAACAATTATTATCAACAAATTATTATATAAATTAAATAACATAAATTAGGGGTGTGCGATATTGACAAAAAAATATCTTGATATTTTCTGGATATCAAGAACGATAATTAGACGATAGTTTGCTGAGTGTGTTATTGTGCTGGTATCTTAAATATTACCGTGGACAGCTGACTCCTGAAGGTTTTTTTTTTTTTGATATTCTTCATATTCTGTGTGGTCAGTTCACAGCAGTAAGTCTTATGGGCATTTTTACCTTTAAGCCATTTTTTCTAAAAGTGTGCATCATCTTTTGAGTCAAATTCTTGCATTTGGGCTGTTACCAAGATGAAATCAGTATCAACAAAATGCATCTTTGCAATGCATCTGAAGTGGCATTTAGATGTATTTAGCCACTGTTTAATGCAGCTCAGAGGGACATAGAATGCTAGCCTGGAGTTACAAATGCATAAATAATGTTTTGATAAACTATTGACTGAATCGTGCAGTGAAAGAAGGCACTCGTAGTTTAAGCTCTGTTAACTGATTCATTCTCTGCCAGCAGGTGCTGCGTTTGGCAGAAATATAGCGGTTTTCCCGGTAAAGACAGAACACAAAGCAGTGCAGCATCAGACTTTGAACTTTCAGCACTCATGTTTATTTAATGAAATCATAGCCTTTTGAAGTTTAATCGTCACATTCAGCCATATCTCAATTCTGGTCTTTCCTTCTCCAAATTTAAATTTTTTTTAACTAAATTTAAGACTTTTTTAAGACGCCGTGGAAACAATGATATTATGTATGAAACTAGATATACAATAGTTATACATTACAGACAAAAAACGGCAGAAAGATTGTTACTTTATTTGGTCATGCATGCATGTTTCTTTATCACATTGACATGTCAATGATTTTTAGTACTGCACTTTTAATTTTGTGTCTATATGGCAAATTATGCACAAATTCAAAAATAAATAAAAAATATTGATTTTGTATTGTGTTCCTTGCAATGAATACAATTACAAGTTTCTTGGGAAAGGTACAAATTTTCTGAGCAAACTCAAGTCTTATTGGGGGAAGGCAAATGTTTTGGAAGTGAGTGCAAAAGTTTTGTGAGCGCGAACAAAGTTTCTTGGGGGAAGTCAAAAGATTAGCAAGCACATGCAAAATTTTATTTTAACTTTTTAGGGCAAACATTTTGCAAAAGAGCTCAAAGTTTCTTGAGGGAAAGCAAAAGTATAGCAAAAGAACTCAACGTTTTTTTGGGGAAGGCAAAATTTTTGTGAGCGAATGCAAATTTTCTTGGGGGAAGGCAAACATTCTGCATGAAAGCTCAATAGATTTTTCCATCACCACAAGTATGCATCCAGTGCAAATGGCCCCTAAGCATTCTTGTCTGTTGCATCCCAGACAGTTGTTGAGTGTCTCATGGCCTGGAGTAGCATATGTTCTAGAAAACTTATGTAAATCTTCCTTACAGTACAAGGATTACTTCTTCATCACCTGGACGATGCCCAGGTATCTGCCACACAAGCTGTTGGTGCCTTGGGCAGAAATAAACTTCTTCAATCACAGCTAGTGTATTCTCAGTTTACCACTGGATTTGTTTCATCATCGCCCTGAGCGGTTTTTTATAGCCTGACGTCACTACCTTCCTTTCCCCGCTCTGCTTGTGTCCTCTACGGATTGTTCTGTAGAATGGGCCGGTTTGTTTTTGTGAGTTGGACAGAGCGGCTTCCCGACCTTTGGCCAAGGGTGTTTTGGGAATGAGCTGGCCATGATCGCAATCTCGACAGTGGGGGCACTAAAGTGGCTTTTGTCAGCTTGGACAACAGCGGTCCTGTCATTTGCCTCCATGTGTGTCTATCCTCTTTTCACTCCTCTGCGAGGGCCGCCACCCCAACAATCCCTTCTTTGGTGACTTGTTTCATTGCAATGCGCCTCGGGCCGGTCGACTTCATCTCGGTGTGTTCTGTATAATGGGCCGTTCAGAGAGTCATGTGATCGGCAGATAGAGAGTGGACCAGTATCTCCACACAGATGTGTCTAAGACGCCGTCCGCTCTTGAGTGCTATTATGTAATTGTGTTTGTGTTATGGACACCAGCGGCCAATGGGCTATTCATGGACTCATGAAAGCGGTTCTGTGACGCAGGCCCCAGTCACACCTTCAGTCAGTCTTTTGCTTGCGATGCTGTTGAGAAGGCTAGCATTATATGATGAATAGGGGGTTTGAAGTACATTTTTGTAATTCATTTTCGTACTGTAGACTGCATTGTTACTGTTACTGATATTCTTACAAACAAAGGCAAGTAGTGCCTTTTTTAAGGCAAGACACTACAGGTAAAAGCATTTAATCATTCTTAAATTAAGCCTAGGCTACATAATAAATACTTTTTTTTTTTTAATGGAGAAAGATTGTTAGTAAAGATTCAAATGAGCCTTTTGATAAAAAGACGTGCTAGCATTTGAAAAAGGAAACAAAAGACTCTTAAATAACTGAGAGTTAGCAAAGCTATCAATTTAAATAGCTTTTATCGTTGAAATACATTTGATATTCACCACTAATGTGCCCTGCAAATCAATTTATAGTTGTATTCGGTTCCTCACTGATGTGGTTTATAATGGATTTTATTAGTTTATGGACCTGAGGTGAGGTTTATTCTTGTTTTATTCTGAGGGTTGGGAATCAGGTGCCTCAAACTCGTTGACCTTTTCCCCTGCAGAGCTGCAGAGCAGCAGAGCAGCGTGTTTCTTCCTTAACCAGCAAACTGTGAGCCCCGGTGGCCCTCTCTTTGTGGTGGTGGTCGTCGCTGAATAGATCCAGTGTTCACTTGTTTTAGAGGGAGAGACGGGGGTGGAGGGAAACTTCTGCAGCCTCCGGAGGGTACAAGCAAAAGGGGGTTGTGGAAGGGTGCATAAAGATGTTTCATTTCAATGCGCCTCAGGCTTTTGTAGCTCAATGTATTTAGGCCTGAGTTTAGAATTAAAATTTTTGAATTTAGATTACAGATTAATGTGTAATAAAAGATTAATGTGATGCAAATCAGACATGTATAAACAAAAATACTGAATACATATTTTTTGAGTGTGCATCATCTCTGCGGAGGCACAATTATTGATTGGCCAGACAGACTTAATATGTGAAATCTTAAACTGTGACAAATTAACGCTAATTAGTCAGTCCTCTGACCAAACGCCAAATCAGAGGCCAACGACGGTAGCATGCAAACGGCCCGGAAGAAGCCATGCGGTTTATGCAGCATCTCTGTGGTGTGCAAATTTGTGCTTCCTCCCAGCACAATCTCTCTATTGATTGCAATTTAGAGGGAAAAAACGATTTCCTATAGTGAGCCACTGAGATTGTGCAGTTTGTTTGTTTTCTTGTTCTCCAGTTAATAGACATGTCGGTTTGGCCCCGACCGGATAAAGCTAAGATGGCATTACCCTATTAGTAGCACCTGCTGTGCCGTAGGGGTGTGCGATATTGAAAAAAATGATATCTCAATATTTTTTAGTATTTTTTCAATAACGATAATTAGACGATATTTTGCAGAGTGTGTTATTGTGCTGATATCTGACTACCATGGACAGCTGCTTTTTTTATATTCATATTGTGTGCGGTCAGTTCACATCAGTGATTAATTAATCTTTTAATTTAAGTTTAAATAGATTTTTACCTTTAATAAAGCATTTTTTTTCTAAAATTGTACATCTTTTGAGTCAAATTGTTACATTTAATCAGTCAATTAAGATAATACACATTTAGGCTGTTACCAAACAAATGAAACCAGTATCATCAAAATGAATCTTTGCAGAAGTTGCATCTGAAGTGGCATTTAGATGTATTTACACACTGTTTAATGCAGCTCAGAGGGACATGGAGTGCTTTAACCAGTTACAAATGCATAATTTTTTGACATTTTAAACAAAACATTGAATACTGATATTTATAATTATTTAAAAAATGAAAATAGATTTTAAATATGATATTATAACCACCAATTGGTGGCAGAAAATCACTGTTAATAAGTGAGTTATTGCGACTGAACAAATCATTTTGATTCATTCAGGAACGAAGCACTGTCATGTTGTTCAGAGACGCAAAACAGTTGCTATAGCTGTTTGGAATTATTTTTTTGTCGGTGAAATGGAGTAAAAACAGGCAATAAGGTGTCTAAAACGTAAGTCTCTTAATATTAACTTATTGTTTATTGAACTATTGTCAATATCACATTTTTAATCATGCTTATTTTTGCAAAAAAAACGGCATGAAACGTAAATATATACATTTTCTGCCCCCATATCTTGAATTTTGCGTTCATTCTTAATGCATTTTAATAGACTGAATCATGCAGTCTAAATGCGCACGTGCACTGTTTAACACGCTTCATCACCACGTATGCCAGGGATGGGCAACTTCAGTCCTGGAGGGCCACTGTCCTGCTGAGTTTAGCTCCAACAATTACGATATTATCGCAGGCGATATATATCGCACACCCCTACTGTGGTGCAGTGGTTAGCTGACTGTGAGAAGCAAGCTTTGCACACAGGGGACTTTTTATGGCACAATGCAGCACTTAGATATGCATTTATGCATGCACAAGGCCGTGTTGTGCTTGCTCGTCGGAGAAAGAGGCCAACGTGCATTTTGCCGCTATAATGACCCCAATAGCATGGGGGTGATCAGCGGTTTTGTTTCGGGACAATTTAAAGACTCTGATGCACCGTCCCTGGAGACCTGCCAAAAATACTGCTTCTAGAAGGTATGCAACGCGTCTCAATGTGTTTGTTTACATCATATGTGGGTCTTTGGAGGATGAGCACTTCGCAGAGTCATCCCTTCAGGAACATTAGGCTCCTGCACCAGGATTGGTTGCAATAATTGGATGAGGCATTAAGCATTAGGCGTGTGCAGGTTCGTCCCTGAGAGTGACGGCGTGCCAGTAAGAAGGTTTGTGAGTAAGAAGGTTTGTATGTACTATAGGTCTTATGTTTGTAAGGTCACAAAGCCTCTACACTTACCATTTCTGGTTTTCTCCACCTTGTGCTCGCTAAGGCTATAGACATGTATTTATATGTATTTGTACGTGTAAAATATTAGGTTACATTCTGAATATCACCATTATTTTGTTGCACTTTTGATTTGGCCATTAGGTTTCCTAAACCAGTAGCTCTCAAATCTTTTTGACTCAAGGGCTCACTGTTGTCAAACACTACATTCAAATATGCGCTATTGCTATAAATATAACAAAACGGGTGGTTTTCAAACACAAACTGGGAATACTGACATATTATATTAAATTATCTTGATTAGCTACGGTTGATTTTGTGATCCAGAGGTTGCAGAAACTGTATGTTTCTCAATAAAAAAAGAGTTAATGAGGGATAATAAAAAGAAATATGATTTAAGTTAACATAAAATAAGGTTAATTTATATCATAAAAATTAAAGCTAGGGCTCTAGAAATATTTCTAATTCAAATATTTTTAGATTCATGTAAATGCATTTCCCCCTGTCCATTTTCTTCAAACTTTATTTAATTTGCATATGCTTTTTTCACATATGCCTGTCATCATCAGCCACTCTGTAGAATAGAGGTCATCTGAAGTCAGCAAAGGTCAGATCCTCCCTCCAGAATTAGATGGACACCATAGGCCTCTGACTCCCCCAGTGTGACTGTTGTTTACATGCAGAGGAAGCAGTCTATATCCCTCAGCAGGATCATTAAGGTCGTAAGGCCGTGTGATGGTGTGTGTGTTTTCCTCTCAGAACAAGGCTGTTTTACCCCTCTAATCTCCTCAGATCTCCGTCACCTGACATTCTCACAGGCCGATTCTCATCTATCATTCTAAACAGCATCAATAGCAAGACAAAAAAGCCTGGAGGGGTAGAGCAGATGCAACAAAGCCTGTATTTACAGAAAATTAGAATATGGTGAAAAAGTTTTTCTTGTAACATTTCAAAAAGTGAAACTTTCATATATTTTAGATTCATTACATGTAAAGTAAAACACTTCAAAATATATATATATATATTTTTTTTTTTTTGATAGAGCTTACAGCTCATGAAAGTCAAAAATCAGCATCTCAAAATATTAGAATATTTCCTAAGATGAATCAAAAAAAAAGAAAAGTTCAAGTTCTTTAAAGTATGTTCATTTATGCACTCAATACTTGGTTGAGGCTCCTTTAGCACAAACTCCAGCATCAGTGAGGTGTGGCATGGAAGCGATCAGCCTGTGGCTCTGCTGAGCCTTCAGCTCGTCTGGATTGTTGGACTGACTGTTTCTCATCTTTCTCTTGAAAATATCCCTTAAATTCCATTTGGGGTTCAGGTCAGGCATGTTGGCTGGCCAATCAAGCACAGTAATATTATGGTCAGTAATAAAGCTTGTCAGCAGATGGAAGCATAAAGTTGTTTGTTTGTTTTTTTTATTTGTCACATACACAATTATACAGAGTATAACCAGCAGTGAAATGTGTGCTCTGCATTTAACCCATCCAAGTGTACACTCAGTAGTGAACATACACCCGGAGCAGTGGGCAGCCAACGCTGCGGCGCCCGGGGAGCAGTTGGAGGTTCGGTGCCTTGCTCAAGGGTCTCACCTCAGTCGTGGTATTGAGGGTGGAGAGAGTGCTGGTTATTCACTCCCCCACCTACAATCCCTGCCGGACCTGAGACTAAAGTGCTCTAAAATCTCATGATGGATGGCTACATTGACTTTGGACTTGATAAAACGCAGTGGACCAACACCAGCAGACGTCACGGCACCCCAAATCATCACTGGTTTCGGAAACTTTACACTGGACTTCAAGCAGCTTGGATTCTGTGCCTTTCCACTCTTCCTCCAGACTCTGGGACCTTGATTTCCAAATGAAAAGCAAAATGTACTTTTATCTGAAAAGAGGACTTTGGACCACTGAGCAACAGTGCAGTTCTTTTACTCCACAGCCCAGGTAAGATGCTTCTGACGTTGTCTCTGGTTCAGAAGTGGCTTGGTAGCCCTTTTCCTGAAGGCGTCTGAGCGTGGAGACTCTTGATGCACTGACTCCAGCTTCAGTCCACTCCTTGTGAAGTGTTTGAATCAGCTTTGCTTGACAGTATTCTCAAGCTTGCGGTCATCCCTGTTGCTTGTACACATTTTCCTACCCAATTTCTTCCTTCCAGTCAACTTTGCATTTAATATGCTTTGATACAGCACTCTGTAAACAGCCACAGCTTTCAGTAATGATCCTCTGTGACTTACCCTCTTTGTGGAGGGCGTCAATGTTTGTCTTCTGGATCATTGCCAAGTCAGCAGTCTTCCCCATTATTGTGGTTTCAAAGAACAAGAGATACCCAGAATTTATACTGTAGAGATGGTCATTAATTGAAACTCAAATGTAAATATTCTAATATTTTGAGATACTGTTTTGACTTTCATGAGCTGTAAGCTCTAATCATCAAAATTAAAACAAAAATTGTTTGAATGTTTTTACTTTACATGTAATGAATCTAAAATATATGAAAGTTTCACTTTTTGAAATGTTACAAGAAAAAAAATTACTTTTTCACCATATTCTAATTTTCTGAGATGCACCTGTTACAAGCAATATTAAAATAGAGAGATGTGATCTAGAGGAGTTGTTTTTCACAAGAGAAAACAGCCCTTTAGGTCTATGAAGTGGAAGTGATGTTGCATGTGGCTGTGTTTGTCTAAAAGACTAAAATCTTTGATATTCTTCATTACTAACTAATGCGTTATTTAATCTGACCGTAGAGTTCATTTTTGTGACTTCATAATTTAAAACTAAGCAGGTATTGTGTACCATAACTTTTCACATCTGGCTTGTCTGTTTCAGATATTGGCACACTTTCTCCCTTAGTTTGGTTCATTTAGGCATAAACGTGGCAATTGCACTTGAATCCACATCAAAATAAATGGTCCAAGGTCACCTGTATGAGGTAACTCAGCCTGATTGAAGATAAACTCAATAAAAGCAATCCAAACCAACGAACCAATCTCTATCGTAATTCATAATGGGAATGTGTGACATAAAAATCAAGCAGTATCTGATTCTGAGCACATTAGTTATCATGGTTGAAAACCAAACTGAACCAAGAAGAAATTGTAACAATTTGTGCCTGTTTCAAGATTAAAGACTCAAGATTCAAGATTTTTATTTGTCACATACACAATTATACAGAGTATAACCAGCAGTGAAATGTAGGTCAGGTCCGCTCCAAGGACAGTGCAATTATAAAGTATACAAATATTAAGAAAAAGTAAAAGTAGAAAAAATAAAAAGAGAAAAAAATATAAATATAAATGTGCAGGTCAGTATGTTGTTGACATAAATAGTAATATAACAGAAATGTGCAAAGTTGTCCGGGGTATTTAAATAGCAGCATATGAGGCAGAAAAAATTATGAATAACTTATTGATATGGTGATATTACATGGAGTCAAGTGATGTTATGACACAGATTTAGAGTTTAGGAGCCTGATGGCCTGGGGGAAGAAGCTCCTCCTAAGTCTCTCAGTTTTTGCCATCAGGCTACGGAAGCGCTTACCAGATAGAAGCAAAGTGAATAGATGGTTATCAGGGTGATTTGAGTCCTTGAAGATTTTAACAGCTCTATTTTTGCAGCGTTTGAGGTAGATGTCCTGCAGAGAGGGGAGAGCAGACCCTGAGGTGCACTCAGCTAAGCGCACAACTCTCTGTAGTGCTTTGCAGTCCTGATTGGAGCTGTTTCCATACCACACTGAGATGCACTGAGTCAATACACTTTCTATGGTCCCTGAATAGAAAGTTTTCAGGATTGCTGGTGAGACCCTGAATTTCCTCAGCTGTCGCAGATGGTACAGTCTTTGCCTGGCTTTCTTAACCTGTGTTTGGATGTGTGTAGTCCAAGTCAGGTTCTCTGAGATGTTTACACCGAGGTACTTGAAGTTACTCACCCTCTCCACAGGGGTCCCACTGATCATAAGAGGAGTGTTTCGATATGGAGCAAATGATCAGCAGGTCTGAAAACACCCTAAGTGTCCAGAGTTCCCCCATTTGACACAAATACTATTGTTAATTTGCCATGGGAACAGTTGTTTGCATGTCAATGTGGTCATTGTTAATGTTCTCAAGTGCACAATTCCTATCAGTAACTGATGGCCATAGATAGCTAGATCTCTGTCCAAGATAATATATCTTCTCATATCTTTTTTGTTCATATCTGGCAGCATATATGGAATGGGTTCTTTCGTCCCGGGCTTTCTCTCTCTTTTCCATCACTCTCTCTGTCCCCCTCCCCCCAGTTTCTCTAATTTGGGATGCTCAGCTGCCTGGACCATCTGTGTGAGGACTAACTGAGGCGATTTTGTAATGGGCAGAATCCGAGGGGTGGAAGAATGAATGTCGACCTCAGAAAGAATCAGGGAGATTTTGCAGCTCTGGAATATAATGTGGATGAGGTGTCCAGTGACACTGACGTCCGCTTTATGAGTGCGCTTTTTTTACATTGTTTGTTGATTGACTCTGTTTTTTGTTTTTTTCCCATGCTCCCTTGAGCCAAGCCACTTCCCCTCGTTGGCCTCTTCCACTGTATGAACTTTGCTGTGAAGCCGCTTCTCTTAAATCATGCAAACAACATCTGCTTCAAGTAAGGCATTGTGGGTAATGCATCTGGCATTACTGCTTTGCTAGTAGTTAGCAATTAGAAATTCCCCCAAAGGGTTATGAAAACCAAGAGATTTTTTCCACATGTAACAGCACCAAAATAATCTTATGATAGATGTTTTGCCAAGTGAAAAACTTTAATCTGTAAAAATTGTATTAATGACAACTATAATCTTACACCAACCATCACTCCTAATAGCTGGCAACTACTTCTTGTGTGGCTTTAATTCTGTTTGGTTACAGTTGAATTAAATCCACAAGCTCTGAGCTCTGAATCAGCTGTTGTTTTCCCTCGGCACAACACACTCTTTACTTCATTCTTACTCTCTTTTTTAGCCAGTTTCTCTAAGACCTGCTTCTTTATCTGATTGTTCTCTTAGGTCTGTCTGCCAGTGAGAGGGGGTACAGCCTTCTCTCTTGTTAAGACTTGTTGTTTATTTATTGTCTGAGGTCTCTGATCAGACTACAACTCTTGTTGCTCTTGTTTTCAGATCGGCCATAACCATCTGATAGCAGTAGACTCCAACTAGTGGACTGAGTCCTGGGTTCCTGATTCCTCTTCTGCTGAGACGGACCTCCAGGACTAAGACAAGATGAAACCGGATGGTGTTGACACGGCAGCAATGGAGCCAATGGAAGCATTAAACGCAGATCCTGCGGTCGAGGTGGCGCCAGTGGGCGAAGACCAGTACCAGGCTTTGCCTGCAACGCAAACAGAAGGTGAACCGCAGCAAACAGAGGCAACCAACAAGACCGGAAAGGACAAGCCTGTGGATCCCAAAGCTAAGATGAAGGCTCCTGCCAAAACAAAGACAACCACCGCTGGAACCAAGGCATCTACAACCAGCTCCCATCCCACCACTGGCCAAAGCCGCCTGACAAACCGGGCACAGAAGTCACAAGCTAATGGCGTCACCAAAAAGACCACCACAGCAGGCCTGGAGAAGAAAACCTCAACCACTGCTGCCACTAAAAAAACAGTTAGCACTACTTCTGCACCCATAACCAAGACCCCAACCAAGGTGGCTGAGAAAAAGCCAGTGGGGACGGTGAGACCAGCCAGTGCTCCAGCCAATGGCGTGAAAACAATAGGGGCAGCACAGCCCATCAAGAAAGCCCCCGCTGCACCAGCCAATGGTCTGAAGTCTAAACCAAAAACTACAGGTCAGACAAAAGCATCATCTGAGCTTATTAAATACAGCAGTGGTTCCCACCCCAACACTTTTTGCATGTCTTCAGAAGAGTGGTTGGGAACTGCATTACAGTATTAGTTCAATGTAGTACAGGGGTCTCCAACTCCTTTAGACTTCCATGAGAGAAATTCTGAAGTAGCATATTATCAAAATTTCAAATGAACTGTCTGTATTTGTCTTCTTGTTTTAATGCTCTCAAACACTCTTCCCACCATCCTTCACTACAGCTCCAGCTCCAAGACCCGCCACTGTGTCCACCACTAAGACCAGCACCACTGGCTCTCCCAAACATGATAGGCCACCGGTCGCCAAGACAAACAGGTGAGCATCTCATTGGTTAGGAATGTCACAAACTGAGCTCCCAGACTGGGTATAGTAATTAGAATTCTGCAATGTGGGCCATTTCAGTAGCTCATTCTTTTCCAGTATTCAGGCATTGCACCCTCACGTTGCAGTCCACATCTCTCGGAGACAATCACTACTCCTCATTTACTAAATACTTAAAGCATTAGGCATCAATTCTAAGTCCGAAAGGGAAAGAGTTTCATTTGCTGGGAAATGAACTGGCACAGTCCTAAAATTCCTAATTACAAAAAAAGTGAAGGGAGCTCTCTTCCCAGTGGGAGAGAGTTTAGAAAGTCTCCACAAGTCTCAACAGCCTCTGCATTATTTTCACACAGCGACATGCTGATACAATGCAGATTTCTGGATATCCAGGACAGATTCAGAGAGATGTTAGGATGGTTATCGTGCAGGGAGACAATCTGAGTCACGCTGAGACTCACAACGTAGAGCTCACAAGAGCCGATTTGAGATGTCTGCAGTCAACCATGAACAGTGAAGTTTTTTGTTACTTGTTTATAGAGAAGTTGAGGGACATCCTGAGGCCTGTAAATGAGCTCAGACTCATGAAGTTATGTGAGGGTGGGGGAGATGTTTGTATGAGTTTGTCAACATTTTTAATGTGATATTTGGTCCTACAACCACACTGTAAAAAAAAAAAAAAAAAGGTACTTAAAATTTTAAGGCAACCAGCTTCAGCAGATTTTTGAGTTTTGAGAAATCTGCTGAAGCTAGTTGCCTTAAAATTTTAAGTTGGCTCAACTTTTTATTTTTTTACAGTGCATACAGTTTTGCTGATCTCTTTAGATTTTGACAGACATTGATTACCTTCTTTACTTGAGCTTCTTTTTAAAATGCCGTATGTTTCTTCCAGTGCTCCTAAAGGAAGTAAAATGGACAAAAGTTGGTCTATCAAAGATCTTTAGGCTCTTGTTCCAAGAAGCTCTGTAATTAAGTGCTGCCTAGTTAGTAGCAATAAAAAAGACTTTAAGAATAACCTGGCAAAGACAACATAAGAAAAAAAAAAAAAAGAATTTGATCTAAGTTATTTAATCCATGTTAGAAAAATTCAAACAGAGCTCTGCCATAACATGCAGCATCTCTCCTCCCACCTCATACAGCTGAACAAGAAGTTTATTTCATGATTAATGGTATTTAGAGTAGGAAAGCTGATGTCCCGCACACAGACGACATCACACACTGCTTGAAAAAGAAACACATTCAACACTATTAACACTGCAGTATATTCAAGCACTGGGTTTAGAAAAGATAATCTGCGGAATCCACCCTGAGCCTTTGCTTTCTGTTTCTGCCTCATTATGATTTAAAGCTCAAACACTAAACGGCAGCGAAAAGGCCACTTGTCATCCAATTAGTGCAGGAGTTTGTGTTTGTTGTTATTTTGACCCGGTAGGCATCTTCGATCTGACAAATATTTAATGCTACTCTGGTCAAGATTTGCACAGTTGAGCAGCATAGCAAAACTGTTATCTTAATATTAATATCAATGCATTAATTTAACATTTGCTTCACACTGCAGTGATATATGACTCAGTTTTGGGTGTGGCACATTTTTTTTCTTCACATTTGTGTGCGTGTGAAGAGTCTTTGTGTAATGTGCATATACACATCCAACCATAATGTGCATCCTGCCTTCAGCAGTAGACATTGTACTGCAGGGAATTCTGTGTCTACTGAACCTACTGGATTTTAAATAAATAAAACATGCCTTAGGCATTAATGGTGCATGTTTGCAACCCAAAGCTTTAAATAAAATCTGCAGAATTGCAAAAAGTATAAAAGCAGTGCAAGATGCAAGTCCTGCGTTGGGTGCTAGCATGACAGAACTGGCCAAAAATATGAATCATTTTGATTGATCGAATTCTTAGCGCAACCTTAATGAATGAGCTTCTTCCTGTCTATGATTATGTCATACTGATGTAAGAACTATGGGTTGGTCAGTAAAGGGTGCGCCCAGCAGCCAACACTAAACCATCCGAGTCATTTCTCATAAATGAATTGCTTTCTGTATCTCAATGTCCCGTTTTCTCTCCTTCATTAGTTCATGGTAGAGTTCAGTCCTCCAGAGAGATGTTTTATTGCAGCCACTGCATCTAATATCCAAATGGAGCATGTGTGTTTCCCAACAGCCAACTTGATTGATGGTTTATAACACTTTAGTAATTCTGATTTTGCTGCAGTGCTTCACGTGTTTCTCGCTTGTCAGATTTCTGCATTTTTATAGGCTGTGTATGTTCACTAGTGTCCTGCTCCTCAAGTTTGACATGGCTGTACTTTGGACATGCTCATTTGTCTTCACTATCCACTCTGACTGTGGCCTGTTCCTGTTTTTTATTTTATTTTAGTAGAATAGTTTATTTTCATGACTCTTGAAAGTCTTAAAGAATATATATAGTTTCCCAAAATGAAAATTTCTCTATACTGTGATCATTCACTTCAGTTCATGTAATTCCAAATTCGTATATGACTTTATTTCATAAAAGCACAAAAGATGACACTGTCTATTTAAATTTGTTTATAATATAGGAATCATCTCTAGGTATTTATGATTTTTGGTCTTTTCCACAGGGCACAATATAAAAAACAAAAAATGGGTGCAGATCCATGCATTGTCCAATTAGTAAACAGAGTTGAAAACTTGCATATTTGATTTGACCCAGATTTGCCACTGCAAGCCAAGAAATCACTGCACATTAAAATTTTTGTTGAGGTAAAGTACATAATTCAAAATCTTCATGAATGGCTATTGGCCCATATTAAGCTAACACAGCAAATTTACATGCAGGTGAGTGCCAGCAAGTAGATGCTATTTCATCAAACGCTGCTGAATTACAGCTTTACCAATGCATTAGGATTCATCCTGAAGGGACATGAACCTCGTTATTGAGGTTAAAGATTCCCTTCAGGCCAGAGTGCCTTATTAAAATCTCATCAGCCATAGTCTGCCAGTCGCTGGCTCAGGAGGAGGTCGTCTTCCTCATTGCTGCTGTGGCTTCAGGGGAAGTTTTGCCACTCACAAATGTAACGGCAAGTTAAACAGTGTTTATTAGCCAATCAGGCCGCAGGCTTCTCCATTGCTCACAAAACATCAAAGAGCTATCTATAAAATGGTTCAATGGCGTGCCGTTTGCTTGAAGCACTTAAAGCAAATGCACATGTCTAAATGTGCTTGGATTGCTTTTAAGCTTCAGTGCATTTTTGGGTTCTAATGTGCATTATATTTGCCCCCAACCCTGGCACAGATCTGACAGAAAAATGCTTGGCTTGTTGTTGATGATTTGTTTGTTTTTGTTTTTCTATTAGAGGAATAGTTCACTCAAAAATTAATGACTTAGTCCATATCACTTTCTTTATTCTGCAAAAGTTATTTGACAAAGGCTGTTACATTTTTGAAATGACAATTAATGTACCACCGGTTTTCTATTAATGTACTATAAAATACCTAAATAATATAGTGCACAAGTCATATTGTTTCTTTATTGTGCCCTTTTTTGGAGCTTGATGGCACCTGGTCACTGTATGACTTAATTCAAAGAGGTTTTTGTTTCTCTTTCTCTCTCACACTCTCTAGCTCTCCTTCTCTTGTGTTCCAGGAGAACAATGCTTGTGCTAATCTCTGTGTGCTAATCCTTTGATCTGGAGATGTGGTTTAAAAAAAAGAAGTGCAAAGACTTCAGTCAGACAGCTTCTTCATGAACTGTACACAGGTTTAATTATCAAGTTGGCTCAAAGACTAATGTCCTAATCCAGGTTGTGTGCTTAAGTAGGTGTTTTTGTAAAGTGAAACTAGGTCGAGGAGCTACAACACACCACTGCATTAATTCATGTGTGGTTTTCTCTGTCAGTTTTATCTGTTTATAGACTTGTCCTCTTTGTTCCAGAACCTCCACTGCTGGATCTCTCTCTCTCTCTCTCTCTCTCTCTCTCTCTCTCGTTCGCTCTCTCTTGTGGTTGCTTGCTTTCTCACCTGATACTCTATATGTAGGACACCGCAGTTTTGTAGAATCTCATCCCCACCCATCTTGCATAAACTTTGCCTAGACGAAATCTGGAACTTATGGAGCATGTGTTTTAGCAAGATCCATGCTATTTGCCCAAGTGGGATTTGAATGGTTATTTTTACTCAACAGAATGAAAGATCTACACGGTGCTCACTGTGTCTTCTGCACTGATACGCACACTGCCTCGTGCTCTCCAGCTCTTTATTTAGAACAGGAGAGACACATGCAGTGGAGCGTAGACTGAAGAAATCAGAAGCTCCTGCCAGGCCCACAGGATCTAGGTTAGCTTACTCAGACTTGACCTGGACATGTACTGAGTCACTACCGTGTGCTAAGCTAAGCTCATACTAGACCAGAGTAGACAGATAATACACCCCATCAGGGCAGATCATGTGTATTACCACTGAGTCAGGCACCCCAGGATAGAACAGAGGCATTATGGGTAGATAACTGGGGGGAGAGGATTTCTTGCAAATAATGTTTTTGCTAGTATTAACATAACCCCATGTTGTGCTCTTGAGCTACCTGTCTGTCCCTCAGGCCTTCTGTGCTGTGACTAATCAAAGCTTTGTCTCATGAGTCACTGCTTTAAATGGGATATATTATCCATCACCAATGACTGAAATGTAGGCAGTGGAGTTTTAACTAATATTACAACATTTCTGTGATTTTTTTTTTTTTTCCCTTCTGGCATTCTTCTGCTTATTAATTGCAGAAGGTCCTTGTCCTAGCTGGACTTAAAAGCTCAACGGAAGTCTCATACCACAGAGTTGTGCAAGCTAGGATCAGCCACACCTAAAAAATGCCCTAATGACTCACCTCTGTTATGATTTCTCTATTTCTTGTCACATCTACAATGTGTAGGTCTGCTGGCTCTGCTTCTGCTGCCCGTTCTTCCCCTGCTGCCTCTAAGCCTGGGACACCGACAACTGCCAGCAAGACATCTGCAGCCGCATCCAGGCCAACTACTGCTACACCCAAGACACCATCTACTACTGCTAAACCTTCTCCTGCTAAAACCACAGGGCCCTCTGCTGGCCGCACTCCCACTCCTAAGACCACAACACCTGTCAAGAAAGGTGGGCACCTCATGGAATTCAATAAATGCATGCATGTAGTTCACTTGTAACTATTGTAACAGTAATATTGTTTTGTAATATGAGAATTCTGATATTTTACATATGGTAAATATTTAAATCTTCTATTTTAGTGCTGTATTTTCATGAAATACTTACATTCAATTTTTAGTCTTTAGTTGCTTATTAATGCTTAGATTCATTTCTATTTTAAGCTGTGGCACTGAGTTGAAATTATATGTTCTCTTTTCTTTAGATGTCAGTAAGCAGCCATCTACTCCAGTGGCCAAGAAGCCCACTTCTTCTCCGCTTACCAGGCCAGCACCAACCAAGACCATCAAGTCTGACACCCCTAAATCAGCTTCCACTATCAAGGCAGAATCAGCCTCAAAAAAAACCACCACCCCTGGCAAGGCGGCAGACGCTAAGACTAGTAAACCTAAGGAGAGCAAAGCAACACCTTCCAAGGAGGTTACCGGAAGCCCCAAGACCACAGGCAGCAAGCCCAGCACTAAGACAAGCAGCCCAAAGAAGTCAGTTGGCAGTAGCACTCCAATGTCATTGAAGGGTGGCCCAAAAGCCTCCCAGCCTGTAGACGCAGCAGCCACAGAGGCTGAGAAAAAGGATGTGGTACCCGCTGTGGTTGCAGCCACTACTGTAGCTGCTGCTGTTGTTTCTGTGGTGACCTCTGAGGGAGCACCTGAAGACTCAGCTACAGCTTGTGCTCCTGCTGCCACTGAAGAGGCACCTGAGTACTTGTTTGCCCAGGTCAATCCTGCTGCCTCTGAGGTGAAATTAGAAGACTCATTTACAACTCTAATTCCTGCTTCCTCTGAGGATACTAAAGTAAAGGCCTCACATGTCACTGCTCCTACCAATATGGAAGCACCTGAAGACAAAGTAACACCTGTCATTCCTCATGTCACTGAGGAAACACCTGAAGACTCAACTGTGTCTGTCATTCCCCAGACCTCTGATGAGGTAAAAGAGGAAACGGTTTCATCAGTAATTTCTTCTGAAGGAACACCTGAAGAAGTAACTACACCTGTCATTCCTCCTACCTCTTATGAGGCACGAGAAGAAACTGTTTCACCTGTCATTCCTTCTGAAGAAACACCTGAAGACGTAACTACATCTGTCATTCCTCCTACCTCTTATGAGGCACGAGAAGAAACTGTTTCACCTGTCATTCCTTCTGAAGAAACACCTGAAGACGGAACTACATCTGTCATTCCTCCTAACTCTTATGAGGCACGAGAAGAAACTGTTTCAACTGTAAGTTCTGCTGCTTTTGAAGGAATACCTGAAGATGTATCTACAGCTGTCATTCCTCCTACCTCTTATGAGGCACGAGAAGAAACTGTTTCACCTGTCATTCCTTCTGAAGAAACACCTGAAGACGTAACTACATCTGTCATTCCTCCTACCTCTTATGAGGCACGAGAAGAAACTGTTTCACCTGTCATTCCTTCTGAAGAAACACCTGAAGACGAAACTACATCTGTCATTCCTCCTAACTCTTATGACTTACGAGAAGAAGCTGTTTCACCTGTAATTTCTGCTGCTTTTGAAGAAACACCTGAAGATGTAACTACAGCTGTCATTCCTCCTACCTCTTATGAGGCACGAGAAGAAACTGTTTCACCTGTAATTTCTGCTGCTTTTGAAGAAACACCTGAAGATGTAACTACAGCTGTCATTCCCGCTACCTCTTATGAGGCACCTGAAGAATCCATTTCACCTGTCATTCCTCCTGCCTCTGATGAAATACCTGAAGAAACAACTGCATCTGTAATTCCCTCTATCTCTTATGAGGCACCTGTAGAAAATGCTTCAGCAGTCATTTCTCCAGCTTTTGAAGAGGAACCTGAAGACACCGTTACACCTGTTATTTCTCCTACTTCTGATGAGGTGGAGCTTGTCTATCCCCTTGATGTCTCCCAGATCATGGACACTTATAAAGATGACAATGTCATGTCTCAGCTGGCTGCTGAAATAGACTCGGTCAGTCTGGAGGAGCCAGTGCCTGCTGTTTCTCCCCTGGGAACCATAGTACTGTCCCCACCATCCTCTCCCACTGGCCCACCATCCATGCCAGTCGAGCTCCCAAGCCCAGCTCCCTTCCTGGTCTTGCAGGGTCCAGCTGAACCATGGGCACAGAGCTCTTCACTGTACCCCAGTACTGTGACCATAGAGAATGAGGAGCAGGATGAGGAAAGACAACACGATGACGAAAGTGAGCAGGATGATGAAAAGGATCAGGATGACATACAGATGCCCTCTGCGGCTGAGAATGTGATCGAAGACTTTGATCTGATGGGCTCCACTGGTGGGGATCACATAAAAAATGCAGTTCCTGTCTCCCCCTTGCAAGAACGAGAAGAGGCGGTGGAGAAAGCTGAAGAAGAGATTAATGAAGACAATGATGATGAGGAGGAGGACGAGAAAGAGGAAGAGGAGGAGGAGGAGGAAGAGGTAAAAGAAATTGGCATAAAGGAATCGGTACCCCAAACCGAGAAAGAAGTTGACCTTAAAAAGGGGGTGGAAGATTTTGCCAGCTCTGATTGGGGTATGATGCAATCAGATGACATGTACAGCAGTACTAAACATGACTCAGAAGTGACATCTCCTTCTAATGCTCAAGACAGCTGCAGTGCTAAAGAGACAGGTGACTTCATCATGACCGAGGCAGACAGGGAACAGCCATTCACAGGGCCTCCTGGAATCCAGTCATTTGGAAGTGAAGATGAGGAAGAGGATGAAGAAGATCATCTGAAGGAAGACATGGATCTAGCATTACAGCATGATGATGAACATTACAAACAACATAAAGACTTGGAGGAAGAAGACAAAGATGTAGAGATGGTCCGCAGGGGCATGGATGAGAGTGCACTTGGGGTTTGTAGAAAGGATGGTAACGAAGATGAAGATGATGATGAAGATGACAGTGATTACAGAGAGGAGAGTCATCTAGATCTCAACAGCATGGGTCACACTGCTCCAGCAACATCTATGCCTTTGACAGCAGCATGGAGTAATTCTAATCCATTCTCTGATCCCTGGGCCCAGCCTTCTTCCGTCCTGTCTGAATCAAACCTGTCAGCTTCAAGAGTTCAAGATCTAGACACACTCACCAAATTCCCAGCCGATCCAGACACAACCACCACATTCTCAGCTGAAACAGATACACCCCCCAAAAACCCAGCTGAGGCTTTTCTGGACACGAGTCCACCCCTGATTCAGGCCTCAGAACCTCAACCTGACCTCCAAGAGGAGACCGGGAGCTCAGTCCCAGTGGAGTCAGGTATCTTGGCTCCTCCTGCCATTGGAATGTCCCAGTCCAGCACTCTCAGTGGAGCAGCCCTGGCTGCTCATAGCAGCAGTGAGACCAGCACACCTGAAGAGCTTCGAGATTATGACAGCAGCTCAGGAGTAGAGTCCCGATCAGACAAGCAGCAGACACCAGTCCCTGCCATGCAAACAGACATAGAGCAGGACCTAGGTATTCACCTAGAGCGAGGTGATGGGGAGGAGGAAGAGGCAGAAACGCTGCTGGCCGATGAAGTACTGGGTGATGCCGCTACAGCACCAGCCTCTGTACTATCATCACCATCAACCTCTGGTGATGAGGCCAGTGATACAGAGGGTGAGATGCAAATCAATGATCCTGATGTTGTGATTGATGACAATGCCACAGATCCTCACAACCTCGCTGCCCTGGAGGAAGATGAGGAGGCTCCTGAACACATTGGAGAGGAAGATGTTGAGACTCCTCAGTCAGCCAACTCTGTGGCCTCCTTCGGTTTCGACTGTTCCGCGTCCATCTCCAATGCCCACTCTATGGCTGAGAGCTGTGGAAAGAGTCCAGGCATCTTTAGCCTGGAAAATGAAGAGCAGCTTCCAGAAGAGGCCAAGGTTCCCTCTTTCATCAAGGAGCTCACCCTGCCAGCAGCTACCGCCTACAGTGATGATTTGTTGGGCTGTCCAGTGGATTTGCTGCCTATCAGCGAGCCCACAGAGAGGGATGCTGGGTTTGACGAGCACTATATGCTGTGCAGTAAGACAGACCCAGGCGCTATGGAAATGGATCCTGAGTCCCCCATGCACCTCTCACCCCAGCATGGGGACGATTCTGACGGCCAGGCACCATACTACTCTGCTATATGTGATAAGACTGATAACTTTCTGGCAGGTAACGTATAAAGTCCCTCTTTTGGAATGCACCTAGTCCACCCCAAACCCCACGCTCCTACCCTGTGTCCTTCATTTCTTCCAAATGTGGGGTTGAAATGAATAGAAATATGTGATAGAAGGGGGAAAGAAAAGGGGAGCCATTAGGTGAGGGATTATAGCTTTGTCTGAGCTGCTCTCTGTTCTTCTATTACCACGGTGATGGTTATGATTGTATGGCTTAAACTTCTTTATGTACAGTAGCTATTCTCATTTTCTATTAGAATGTACTTTTTAAATAACACTGCGTTTCATGGCACCCCTGAACCTGCAATGTTAGACTAAGTTAAGGTGATGTCCTTTAATGAAAGGACAAAAATGCAAAAAAAAAAAAATAATAATAAAATAAACACTTTGTGGACTCCAACTACCTTTGTATTTATCCTACTGTTTTTACCAATCAAATGTCAATTTTTTTATACTTTTTTTTTCTTCTTTTTATTTGATTTGTTAAGATCCCTGTCTTACCTTAATGTTTGTACACACATCAGTTTTCCTGCACTGTAAAAGTAGCTTCACTGTCTTTTGAAACTTATTTCAGCTTTCTCTTTTAAAATGTGTTCCAGCACTAACTGTTTTAGCATTAAATACTGGTTAGATATTCTTCAGAAGCTTTTCACGCTCACAGTGTTTGACATAGGGAGGTGAATGAGTGTTAGATGGCAGGTCATACTTCATTTTTGGTTGTCTTTTATTAGTTTTGAGCTACTGCTGCACATTTTTGTGACGGTTAAGAGATTCTAATTGGCACGTAAATTAAGTGTTTTAAAGTACTGGGCTCAGATTGACATGGATTCTTTCATTTACAGTTGTTAAACAGTTGTACTTCGGAACAAACTAACTATTTCTGTTTATGGAAATTGAAGTGTTTTCCTGCATTTGTAAATCTTAAAATGATGCTCGCAGGTCAGTTTACTGTGAGTACCGGGACATTTCTACAAGAATTGGAAGTGCATGTTAAAGTAATTAAGAAATTGTTATAATCTTGCTATGAATCCAGACATGATCAAAGGATGTTTGGACATTACTGATTCTCAATAACTAAAAGGTTTTTCCCAAAATTCCATTAAACATCATTGCAATACTGTCTGTACCTGTTTTTTTTATTTTTATTTTTTTTATTTTGAGTAGCATGATGGTCTATTTCATCTGAGTGTTCCTATGGTATTTGATTTTGTGTAAGAAATGGATATCTGCTGAAATGGTGTTTATTCCAGATGTATTTTTGATGAAATGACAGCCAGTGCTCATGGGCTATGATCCTCCTCTACTAAAGCATGCCATGCCCTCTAAACTCAACAACAGGACCCCACCCTGAAAGCCCAGCACAACAAGGTTGCAAGGAATTGGTTAATTGGTTTCAATAAATGCCTGTTTTCATCAATATACATTAAAGTATAAACACAAATGCAACACAAAAATTCCAAATCCTCCCTGAATGTCAATTTGGTTTTATGCGGGTGTGTCAGGGAATCTTCTTTTTTCTCTCTCTCTCTCTCTCTTCTCAGTATGGAATCTCATCTCCTTTTCACTTCCTACCTTTTTTCACCCACCTGCGATCAAAAATAGTAATTTTACATCAAAAATATCTGGAGGTGGAGGTTAGCCAAAGTACAACTTATCCTTTATGTGAAGAATGTCTATCAGTTTATCTCCTTGTCCTTGCTTTGAAACATATCTGTTTCAGGTCATTTGTCTGAACTCTATGCAGTTATGTAAAACCGTATGTGGCAGATGAGATACATTAAGAAAACAATTTATTGTTCTCTTCAAATTCTAACAAATACCTTATTTTAATTACATTCACAATAGTTTTTTGGAGGTATGTATTTATGTATCATTTAAAAATGTCCTTTATTAATGGAAATCAAGCGTTATTTCATTCCCATAACATTTGTATTGTTTTATTTATTCTATTACTATATTTGACTTTTTATATATATTATCAAATTACTTTTTAAAAAAACACTATCCAGGTAGTCTATACATGCATTTAATTAATTTGTACAGTAAACAAGTCAATTGCATGCTTTTATTATATTTTTAGCCCAGTTACTGCTTACACAAATCAGGCCCTCTCCAACCCACTCACATTCTTGGATTGGTTCAAATATGAAGTCTCATTAATTGGATGACATACATGTAGGGCCCCGAATTACACACAAACTCTAAAAGATTTGCTGATTTTTTTTTTTTTTTGCACATTTAAAATATTTTCAGTCAGAAGTGCTGAACTATTCTGGTAAATCTCACTGGTGCCATTTTCAGTTTTAACATTGTAGACCGAATATTGCTTGAAAGGAATATTCAAAGTTAAATATGAGCTCTGTCCACAGCTTCTCTTGCTTGTCCAATTTACATTTTTGTTTTTAAATGCCAGTAGATTTATTTATTTTTCATAATCAACAGCACACCACAGACAGTAGGTAGAGATTAACATCTGTTAAACCCAGAATATTCCTTACGCAACGGTTTGCCAGTTTTGAAATATACCCTGATCTGTTTTTTACTGGAAAGATGTGTGGGAAACCCCGATTCCTGAATTCATTAAGAGTTTTGTCTAATTTGTTCTTTGGTTTAAGTTTTCTTTTATTGTCTGCATGTTCCTCTTTCTGTCTGTGCTTTTCCTCTGTTCCTGTTCGGTCACACCCTTCTTCATAATGAATGCCTCTGCCAGTAAACACATATTGCAAGTGCTCTTGACTGTCCACAGGGAAACCCGGGAGCACTATACTGACTGGCGAGCACCAGCTTTCGCTGAGCCAACAAGAGAATGTTAACTATCCAAGGCTAACCCAAGAGCTGAATGACAATAACTACCTTGCCCCCCTGCCGAACACCCACAGGCATCTACAGCAGCCACTGCCTCGCATCAATGTTCAGCATGTTGATGCTCCTCCAAGGGTCCCGCCGACTCCATTGATGCCTAATGTGCAGCTGCGACGGCTAGAGCAGCACCAGTTGCAGTTGCGGCACACTCGGCAAAGCCAGGAACAGGAACGGCTACAACGGCTGTGTCTGGAGGAAGAAAGGCAGCGGTGGGAGCAGCACAGGGCACTGGAGATGCAACGCCGAGAGTTGCTGCAGTTGCAGCTGCAACAACAGCAGCAGGAACACCGACTCCGCCGACAGCTCCAGCAGCGGCAGCTTGAGATAGAGCAGCAACAGAGACTCAAACAGCAGTCACAGGTGAAAGGGCAACCACGTCTCCTGTCACCCTCATCTGGACTGTGCACCATCTATGAGGCCATGGAAACCAACGAGGAGGAAGAGGAGGATGCAGAGATCCAATCCACCGGCAACCAAGGTTCCCCCAACCAGATAGGCCATTCCATCCCGACAGACCTACCGCTTAGAATGGCCAACGGAAACCTTCGGCGACTGCCTCCGCAGGAGCTGGACTGGAACACAAAACTGGACATGGTCCAGCAGCTGATTAACCAGGCTATGATTCTGACTGGGGAGAATGGCTGTCCTCCGCTCCTGTACCTACCTGGGCAGGGAGGGGGCATCCTCAGCCCCCTAGAGAGCAGCCTGTGGCCACATATCATGTCCCACTTCGACTGCTCCACAGCAACAGTGGCCTCTGTCAGTAGCTACTCCCCCAGCAGCCAGGCCAGTTCCCCACAGGGCGACTGGACTGTGGTGGAACTGGAGACACATCACTGAGTGTCTGAGCACCATTAAACCCAGCATATGCACTAACATTACAATATCAATCCTCTATCCCAAACTATTATTGAAACACTAAAATATCCAAAAGCCACATCTACATTTTGCCAATGTATCCCATAAGCCTTCTAATAGGGCTTCATGTGTACTCATCCATTCAGAATGCAGTCGTTGTGAGTCTTTATTACGAAAACACCTTCCTGAAGATGCTTGGGCTTCTTTGTAGCATAAACTCCTACCTATAATTTCTCTTCCTCAAACATATTTTAACATTTAAAATCTACACATATTTATGGATTAATATTATTTTATTAACGACTTCCTGTAGAATTCTGACGACTTTGTCAATACCAAAAATACATTTACTTTGTTCTTGGTCATATTGTAGGTAACTGTGAAAGAGAAAATGTTGATTTAGTCTTTCATCAAAATGTAAGAATCTGCTACACATTTGAAATTACATTTTAGCTGATGTGGGTTATTAGTTCATTAGTTTAACAACAGGCAAATAGCTAATTAGGTATTGTTTTAGGTCAGTTTTTTCCAACCCTGTTCCCCAAGAGTATACATTTTGGACATCTACCTTATCTTTCAAGTCTTGCAGTTTTTGCTAATGTGCTGATTAGTTGAATTGGGTGTGCTTGTTGAGGAAAACGTTTAAAATGTTTAGTGTTGGGGAGCCTCAAAGAATAGGTTTGAAAATGGTTTTGAGCAACTATTGTAAGTAATATTGCCTCTCATAACACAGTAATTTAACAGTGGTTATTGGTTATTTCCTCATGACTAACTCCATACTTACATCCAGGTCTGGCTCCAATTTTGTAGGAAATCGACACTTTTCTCAATCTAATCAATTATGTTGGTTTTAACTATTGATTGAAGGCCCGACAGGTTACCCTCACAACCTATTGAAGTTCTTATTGCCAAACAGCTTTTTTGGTCCTGGATAACCTATATGACTGCATTTGTCAAATGGTCATATTCAGACTTAACTTTATGTTTGTCTCTGTTTTAATGGCAATTATATATTATCAGGTTAATAGAGACTTTTACATAGATATAGGTGCATAAATATAGATAGATATAGATAATTCATTCTGTTGGGTTAAGGGTAATGCTTTGTTGTCTAAAAACTGTTGACCTCATGCATGGCTTCAGACAGAACTGCTCTGTTTGCCATTCTCTTTCAGCTATGGGGGAAACTTTTTGCTCCCGACATTCCTGAATCATTACCTCATTTCCTGGGTCCTTCTTGTTTCAATGGGTTTCCTGGGTTACTGATGATGTCATGGCAACTAGAAAAAAAGGAGGTGTGTAAAAGACACGAGGAGGAAAAGGAGGGTTGGAAGTGTACGAGGGAGAGTATGTTCTCTACTCTACTAAAGCTTTAGTAAATGAGCTTTTTGTTGTCAATGCCATCAATCTGATTTTCTTGAAATGCTGTGGAGGGTGTATTTTTATACAGAGTTAGACATACAGTGTCTGATGGAGGGGTTGGTGTGTGTGCCTGTTGACAAGAATTACTATTAGTATTAAAATAATTAATATTTCTGTTATATTTTCTACCGCACTTTCTGTTTTTCGTTTTCTAATTTCTTAGCTTTTGATCTTTTTTGTTAATGTATATTGTCTTCACTTTTAGAAACGCTTAATCTTTTGGGTATTGACTAGACCTGTTGCAGTAGCGCCAACTACAGATGATGCATCATAAAAAATGACATGGATTTGGTTTCTTAAGATAAACCAATTTGATATTATATTTAGGAATATATTATGTCGCCACCAGTTAAATGTACTTTCTGAGGTAACCGTTTTCTGAGGTAAACTTCTTCTTTTTTTTTTCTTCTTAATATTTATTTGATTTATTTATTTATGAATGAAGATGTAAACAATTACCGGAGACGATCCTATCGTGTTGTAATGGTGTGTTAAATGTTGATTATAGGAAATGGTTGTAGTTTCCTTTTTTCTCTATTAAAATCATAAGTGCAATGATGATAGATGAATTAGATACAACAACATATTTAAGATTTATTTCCTTAACATATTTATTGTAGTATTTTAAACATTTAATTAAGGATTAAAAATGGAGGTCAGAGGAACAATGTACACCTATACATACATAATTTATTGTCAAGTAATTAGCTGCGGAGTTGATTACTTTATAAGACAGAATAAAACTTCATTATTTCAAGAAATATATATTAAAATATAAATTGTATTTATTTATAAAAAAAAACATATTTCAGGAATTTATGAGATTTGATGTTTGATACGTTTGGCATTACTGATGAAGGTTGAACGTTTGGAAGAGTACTCTACATTATTATAGTATTTCACTCACCTCCATGCCATCTTTTCGTATTGTGCTCTCTTTTTGTCCTCCAGCTCCATCTATCTGTGTCCTGATAGCAAGCGAGTAACTTTACAGTAGTCATTCATCAAACATACTACTCAAAAGTAGCCATAGTGAAACCACTCGTTCTGTAATAACTAGCCTATCATTCTTAAAGGTTTTAGGGTTTTTCCCCGTCTTGGACTCTTCACTATCAAGGCTGTGTATGATACTTCCTATAACAAAACATTTTAACAATCATAAGAGCTTTACACTAACTCTAGCCTGTAGTTTGTGCCGCAGCTAAGCTATAATTAGCCTACCTTTCTCGAACGTCTCGTTGCTGGCTGGTGTGATGCTTACAATGCTACAGTATGAACGAACTTTACTATGGACATAAATACCCCATTTGGGGAAAGAAATAAAATCCTACTTTCAGTACGTCACAGTTCTCCTTTACCGTGTCCTTCCCGCGCGCGCCAAGCACCACTGAAACTGTTAACCAATCACTGTCTTGTTTGATGTATTTTATATATATCCTATTTAATGTTTTAAACAGATGTATTAACATTTATGCTTAGTTATTCTTATTAGAATTATAGCTACATTTGAGTTTCAGTTTGAGCTGCAGATTTTTCATTTGACATTTTTCAAATAATGCTTATGATGACTGTATGTGTTAATAAATATAATTCATGCGTGCAACCCTGTAGGAAAAAAACTAACAAAACACTAGTAACCATCAAAGAAATTGTAATGGTTTCCACTACAAATATGATTACAAACATTTCAAACCACCAAGTTTTAACCATCAAGACCATTAAAAAATGGTTTTCTGTAGTGTGTTTTGGTACATATTGTATTTTTGGTGGTTTTACCAAGCCACCTTTACCAGTAGAAACCTATAGGATCCATTACAGTTTCCATTGAAACCAATGCCCCATTATAACCAGTAAACCATTACAAATTTTGTGATGTTGTCTATTGTTTTTTTATTTTTTCAGCAGGGAATTAATCATAAATTTTAGGGATTAAAGTGTTATGTTTTCTGTATTTTGAAGATGTGATTAATGTGTCTGTGAAAGAAACAAAAGTCACATTTACTGGTAGGGGTATATTAATCCTCCTTTTTTTTTAAAAAATCTTACAACAGTGTCAATATGATCCACAAGGGGGCGCATTTTCCAACTAGAACCCATAAGTCAGGGGTCATCAAACTTGATCCTGGAGGGCCGGTGTCCTGCAGAGTTTAGCTCCAACTTGCATCAACACACCTGCCTGGAAGTTTCAAGTTTCACTTTCTGTTCGATGTTCGAGGAGTGTGGGCGTGTGTGTGTGTAAATTAGACTAGAACAAACCTCCTTAATAGTATTTATGTTTACTGAATACTCAGATCCAGTGTACCGAGGTAAAAAATTAATATAAGATCAGGAAGGAAGTGGGTAAATAATTGAAATTATCATAGGACTCCTAGCTTATCCCTGATAGGAGGAAATGGTGCTGTTACAACTCTCCCCATGTTACATTAGCTTTTGTTAACAACTGTTCATTGAGTTTTATTTTGTGGAACAGTAGTACAAAACAAAAAGCAGCTGTACAAATTTAAAACCCACCCCAACCCATCCCACCCCTTGGTAGACTTAAAAAATAAATAAAATAAATAATAATAATAAACACATATTAATTAATATTAATAGATAAATAACAATAAAATAATTTTTACAAAGATTTTAGAAAAGAAGACAACATTAAAAGCTGAATGCCATGAATCGCTCACTTTAGATCCATGTATACGAGAAGTAGAGAGTACCATCGAGATAATGTCCAACAAATACACCGTCCAGGTTCTTCTGTCCATTGAGTGAGGAGGATTCCAGCGGTTGACTAGCTATTTTGTTGCTGCTGTAAGAGCAGATAACAGTAAAGATCTTTGTTGGACGGACAAGGTGAAGTCCCAAAAGTCATTCATGAAAAAATGGCACGGAGTCAAACATATCTCAGTACCCAACAAATATGATAGAGTCCAAAAAGGTGAGAGAGAGGGGCACTCCCAAAAAATATGCAAAAACGTGCCTAAAACTCCTTTGGAGCAGAGATTACACTTCGGAGAAGACGACAGATTCATATAAAAACGTTTCATTGGAGTCAAGTAAACCCTATGCAGCAATTTCCAATGAATCATTTGGTGATTAGGGTTTTAGAAGACAATTTAAACCTACCCCATACGTGATCGGAAAATAAAGCATGCACATCCTCATTAAGATCCTTAGCCCAAACAGTTGTAATAGATAAAGGTTTGTATGAATGCTCAAGAAGAAAGAGATTGATGACTGAAGCAGAGGAGGGGGATTCCTCAGAAGGAAGGATTCGTTTGCGCAAAGGGTGAACAGGCAGAGACTTCCAAGGCACCCCATATACCCTACAGGCTGATCTAATGCGCAAATACAGAAAGAAGGAGGTGCCTGGCAGATTATATTGAGTTTTAAGATTCTGGAAGGATTTTAAACCACTATCATCATAGATAAATCCCAGAGTGTTTACTTTAATGAAATGGAGTACTGCCTGACAAAAGGTTATTATTGTGGAAAACAGGCGAATGCCTATGCCATTTTGTAACTAGATGTGAACGTCTTTCAACATCCCTCCATGTGGAGAGGAGATGGGACCAAACCGAGATTTACACTGCCTAAGCGGAACTCCCGAAAAAACAAGATGCTTCAATTTCTACGGATAAACAATAGATTCCTCAATTGCTCTC
Source organism: Barbus barbus (assembly GCF_936440315.1). Classification (NCBI taxonomy): domain Eukaryota; kingdom Metazoa; phylum Chordata; class Actinopteri; order Cypriniformes; family Cyprinidae; genus Barbus; species Barbus barbus. The sequence goes on along the minus strand of NC_136732.1, from coordinate 39,334,519 downwards.
CAAGACATAGAAGCGCCAGGATCAAACCAAACTGCTAAAGGGCGGAGGGAAAAGGCTTGAGCATACAGTCTAAAATTAGGGAAAGACCTCCATGTAATCTATATCGTTGTAAGGTAGTCAGTTTAATACGAGGACGTTTCCCATCCCATATATACCGTGAAACACATGCATCTAGTTTATTCCAGTAGCCAACCGGTGGAGCGAGAGGAATCATGGAAGAAAAGAAATTGATTCGTGGGAGAACATTAATTTTAATCACCGATATACAGGCCTGAAGAGAAGTAGGAAGACGAGACCCATTTTCAAAATCTGAGGATACTTTGGCTAGAATACCATTATAGTTTTTTGAGACGATTTCCTGCAGGGAAGGAAAAACATCTATCCCCAAGTAATTAAAGTTTTGAACCAATGGAATAGATATAGAAGGGACATGGAATCAATTTTAGAACTGAGGGGAAGTAAACATGACTTACTCCAATTCATTTTAAACCCAGAGCGAGATCCAAAATGGTCAAATAAATTCAACACATGAGGAATAGAATATGACTGCTTCTCCAAAAACGATAAGATATCATCAGCAAACAAAGAAATATGATGAAGAGTATTCCGTATATTTATGGGAGAAATAGTTTCAGATTGTCGGACTGCTTGAGCTAAGGGTTCCAAGGATAGGGCATATAACAGAGGAGACAGCGGGCAACCCTGACGAGTACCTCAATGTATAAAGAATGGGTTAGAGCGAGCAGCACCTGTGAGAACAGTGGCTGCTGGATTGGCATACAGAACTTTTATCATATTTATGAAACTCGATCCCAGACCCAGATGCTGTAGAACCGCCCATAAATAGTTCCATTCTAGCTGATCGAAAGCTTTCATCGCATCTAGAGATAATAAAAAATCCAGAAAACCTGTATGTTTGTGAGGGCCATTTAGGCCATTAATATTACAACTCAGAATATTAAGGTCAGTCATAGGTGTCAAACAGAATTACTGCATAATAAGACAAAATACAAGTTTGGAAATAAAACCAGTTGAGTCTACCATTAAACCACCCCCCACCCTCCCCGTTACCATTCAAAAAAACAAACACATTCACATGAACTATGGCAGATCAAACCAAGAACAAACCTTGATCTGCCAGCACCCCTTAATATGGTCCGTGGCGTCAACAAAAACCTGCACATTACTGTAGCACCAACATTTGGCCCCATAGTCACATATTGACTAGGACACCTAGATGAGCCCCAGAGACTGATCCCCAGTGAAGACTCTGTCTCCAAGACGGCCATCAGGACAAGACCACAGGAACCAGATGAGTCCTGTGCACAATCTGATTCTGGCCAGAGGAGAATGACACTATTTTGACACACTATTTCCCCGTCTAAATACTGTAAAGCTGATATAAAGCCACCCAGTTTTATATCAAGCCGATGTAAAGCTGCTTTGACACAATTTGCATTGTTAAAAGCGCTATACAAATAATACTGACTTGACAATTTATATAAAAAAAAATAAAAATATAAAAATAAAAACAAAAAAATAAAGATAGAAAGAAAAGAGAGATACAGAATACAACTAAAACAAATAAAATATCATAAGCAGTAAGCGATACTGTATGCTAAGTATACAATGAACTATGAATTAAGAAGTGAACATTAAAGTGAACAGTGAAAGACACAGTCACCTAATCATTTAGAGCATCTCTTCTCCGATTAGACAGCAAATGTCCAGCTGGAGTTCACTGAGAGTTGGTGGATGAAAGGGATCTGAGAAAAACTCTTGCTTCTTCTGGGGAGTGTAGCATTTTAGGTTCACCTTGATTGAGAATGACCTTCAGCGTTGCAGGATAAAGAAGAAAATTCTGGATGCCAGCTTCTCTCATTTCCTTCCTAATTGGCGCAACTGCACTTCTTCTTTTTGCGGTGACCGGAGAAAAATCTGGAAAGAAAGACAGCGTTGCTCCGTCGGAAGTTTTCACCGGGGCAAGAAGTCTGGCGGCCGCAGAATGAGCTCCCTGTCCGTGTACCGCAGCAGATTAAAGATGAAAACCCGTGGTTTAGCGCAATCTGAGGAGAGCCTTGTGTACACGCGATGCGCTCGCTACACTTCAATCTCTTTGCCCACCAGAGACGGGAGCCACTTCGGTAGTGATCTTTTCAAAAAGCCCATAGGGTCGTCCTTTTCGAACCTTCAGGCAATCCGACCAGACGCAGATTGCTGCACCTATTGCGATCCTGTAAGTCCACAACCTGTTGCTCGAGCCCGTCTAATGTGATCAGCGACAACTTTCTTTTGTTCTCTCATCTCCCCTGTAAGAAGATCCAGTTTAGATCATAGCGACTGAACAACTGACATGAGAAGTGAACTCGTTCCGCATCGCCATCAACTCGGTTCTTAGAATGTCCTCAAAGTGTGTAACAGTGACTACGTTCACATGGACATCAATACTCCGATTTTAATACGATTAAGACAATAATCTGATTAAGAGTCTACCATGTAAACAGAGATTTTTGATTACCTTAATCTGGCTAAAGTCATAATCGAATTAAACACAAATTGAATTAAGACCTGTGGAGTATTCTTATTTTAGTCGCATTATTGAAGTGCAGTACAGACATGTACACGCCTTAATCAAACTATTACCGTCGTGTAGGACTTTTCGCTGCATTTTGTGACAGGATCCACACACGGCAGTGATCAACCGTTTAACGGCAAATAAAAGAGCTTCAACGCCGTCGTCTTCTGTGTGCACGTTCAAATAATTAACTGCACTTGAAGCTTTCATAATATTAAAAATGAAACACCAAAACTGTATATGGCATCATCACGAAGACGAACTATGGCTGTGTCCAAATTCAGGGTCTGCATCCTCCTTAGGATCCTTCCTACCCGGTTGAAGGAGGAGGGATCCTCCGACGTCCGCAAAACCCGGAAGTCGGTGTTTGTGAATTTGGACAGCCTACCCTTCTTTCAGTTCCCTCCCTTACCCGTTGCTCATATCCTGTCGCCTAGCAACCGTGACAGCGCCAAGCAAGAAGCGGGAAAATGGACAAACAAAGAGTTATTCTCCTCATTTTAATTCTTTTGGAAGAAATAAAGCAATTAAATAAATTAAATACTTTCTTTGCTCGTTGTCGGAGAGTTTTTTATATCAGACTACAAGACAGTCACATCCAGGTAAGCCATTATAGCCTATTTTTATTTGTTTTTAAGTATTCTACTAATTTCTCCTACAAATTCATTGAGCCGAAGCATAAACTTTAGCTTGTTTTGTCAGAGAAACTCCTCTCCCACTCCGCTACCGCTCGCTTCGTCCGCCATTACGCTCTGCCGAAAAGAATTATGGGATAGGTAGGACGGGAAAGGATCCACCACACCCATCCTTCCAATTCGGGGAAAAGGAGGACGTATTTGTGGGCCGCATTTGAAGGATCCTACGAATTTGGACAGCCTTCGTCGCGGCGCTGTGACGTAACATCCTTCAAATGAGTACTCCGAAGGATGCAGACCCTGAATTTGGACACAGCCTATGTTTATAAGTGAAATTCTGGAGGGACGTCGGATTGCGTCGTGTGATGACGTAATGACGCATGCCAATAATCAATCTATGTACTTTAACATGTAAAACGGGAACATGAAAGGATTATTCTAAAAGCAACTCATGTAAAAACCTTAATCATAATATTGTTTTATTCAGAATAAGGTAAATAATTAGATTACTGATGTCAATGTAAACGTAGTCAGTGTTCGCCATCTTGTCCATCGTATCGCTCGCGGTCGGTGGATTTCTTCTTAATCAGAGAAGCCGACGGAGACAACTCCATCAGGTAAAGCACCACCAAATATACTAAAGCGTTATTTTACTGCCAAATGTCGAGAGCGCATTTTTGTAGCGCGAAAGTAGATTAATATAATGCGCGAGCGCGAACCTCCCCGCTCGCTCCCGGATTTCCTTTGCTCTCGCACAAAACCGGACGCGCGCTCTCGGATATATGCTGCTCTCGCGCAGAGAGAGTGCACGCACTTAAAACTTGTCTCTCCTCTCGCTCAAGTGTGCGTGTGCGCGCTCAAACTTTGTCCTGTGCACGCGCACATGCTCTTGCGCTAGACATTAATTATTTTCATTAATTAATTTGATTAATTAACTGTTTAATATTAAATTTCTCTACAATTTAATAATATTTAGTCATATCAAACGTATATTAGAAATGGCTAGGAATCGGGTGCTTGGATGATTTATAAAAAAATAAAAAAATAGTTTGTCTAATTGTTTGGTCAAACCCCTCTGAGCGATTTATCTAAACAAACAAACAAACAAAAAAGTATATGATCTTCTGATTTAAGCCAGAACTAGGGTCAGATACACTATTCCCTAAATAATCAACTTAAGATATGGAGACCAAATATAACTCTATAATGACTTTATCATATTTGTGATAACATCACTGCATCATATTCTATGGGTTTAATGCATTTGCAGACAGTGTCATACCTATAACTGTATATTCACTGTTTTAGAGGAGAGTGCCATTGAATGTGTTGCTAATATGAAGTGAGTTTTCATGAAAAGAAAATCTAACTGAAATCAGAACTGAAAACAAACACTGGATTTAAAAAATAAATAGATTAAAAAAAAAAAAAAAACTCCCAATAAATGTCCAAACAGAGCATTTAGAGTGTTATGATATCATTGTTTACAACTATTTTTGTGTTTGATGTTGTTTGATAGGAATTGTTACTTATTATTGCCAACTACTGAGTATTGATTGCAATGATTTTAAATTCAGATGAGATATCTGACATAACATTGAGCTTTTATATGAAGTCTTTAGAGCCATGGGCTGTTTTTAGATAAATCGAGGGGTTTGACCAACCGTTGGACAGAGCTAATTTATATGTACCTATTTCTAGCCATTTCAAATATATATTTGATTAACATTGCTAAATATTATTAAACTGGAAAGAAATGAAAGATCCTTCTTTGATTGTCAAAATATTTCACAGAAAAGAACAAAATACAAACATAACAGATATAAAGTATAACAAAATAGCCTACAATAACCAGTGTGTTAAAACAAAAATGCAACAATAAAAAAATCAAGGAAAGGCCCTAATGAAGAAATCTGTTTCAAGACATTTTTTAAAAGTGCATAATGATAACTTTTGACAACGTTTAATTCAGGTGCGAAAATAATGAATCTTCATATATATGAATGATATAGATGTGGATCTTACCCCGCCCCCTGGATCTTTGATCTGCAGTGAGGGGCTACTGACTAGGCTCATGAGCACGTCACGTGACTCCCCATGTTACCATTAGCTAACGTTAAGGGGACATATGTGTTTGCCGGGATAATTAACCAAATAGCGTAAGATAATTGCAGATGCAAATGCAGAAGTCAAATAGACCTCTCCGAAATGGAGCATTATATTGACAGCTACAATACAATTTTCTATGAAACAAAAGGAAATTAAAACGGTGAAAGTTTGTAAACGCTTTAAATTTTTTGTATAAATATGTAAATACAGCCCCTTTGTTATATACATGTAAGTTGTTCTTGCTGATAGTAATAAAAAATAAAAAATAAAAAATAGACCTCTCCGTGATGTACGTGTGATTTCAGGGTAATTGCAATGCGATTTAAGTTCTGTTTAACTGTTGCTATTTAATTAATTATCGGGGATTTATATTCCTAGAGCATCAATGTGAATTTCACTTTTCATAAGCTCAACTCGTGTTTTAAGACGATTATAGTGAAAACGAAAGCGCAGTGTTCAACGGCGGACACAAACGTCCATCACATGACCGCGCTCCTTTGCGCGCAGGCGGCTGGTCGAGAGCCAGGGCGCGTGCCACCGGGCCTCCAGATCCCCCAAGTAGGGCTCACTGCAGTCCACAAGATCCAGGGGGCGTGGTTGGATCCACATCTAGGGGGTGGAGATTGGTAGGTTTAGGGGTGGAGATGGGGTGGGTTTAGGGATCAGGGGGTGGAGATAGGTGGGTTTAGGGGTGGGTTTATGGATCAGGGGGTGGAGATGGGTAGGTTTAGGTATATGTAAGGTGGGAGGAGTTGGATCTGGATCCAACCACACCGCCTGGATCTTGTGGGCTGCAGCGAGACGCTCCTCAGATCAGCGGGTGACGGTACTGCGCGTGCTTTAGTCTGATCACAGAATGACGGCGGCAGGACGCTCCTGATGAACCTCTCTTGAGCAGTGAACCGGACCGGGATCGTTCAGTCGATTTGGATTTGACCGTCCGGAGATGCATTTTAGTGTCTGATTTTGGACTTCAGTGTACCGGGGATGCATATCTGTCCCAGACGCAAGAAAAACACTTTCCCTTTATGCATTATGCTACATGAATGCGATCCAGCCTAAACTGGGCGACAAATAAAACTAATTAGCCTTGCCTACTCTGCTTTATCAGAGTTCACGACACGCTTGTTCGCAGAAATGGCCCCATGGATTTGATCTCTATGACCGAGCAAAGCAGCGCAACAGGACGCAGTTCATCGCACCTGCTTCATCACCGTATCTGGTATAAACGCCCCGCTGCCGTTATGATGCGTCGTTAAGAGTGAAACTGAAGCTGCTAAAGTGAGAAGCAACGCATCTCCGCTCCCTGTCACCTGAGATGGCCATCAACAAAACCGGCTCCATGCGTGTAAGTTTAGACCATCTGTCGCCCCTGTGAATGATGCACTTGTGCTCTAATGCACTTCACATAATCTATTCTTTATTAGTCTCTGTGTGCGTGAGCGCGCGCTGTACTTCTCTAAATCCACACTAAACAGATAGAATGAACATATACTGCTGTCTCTTACTATCTTAGTACAGGTAGCGAAGACTAGGTTATTTATCGCACTTTTTTACGATATGGGTTGGTTCATTTTGCAAAGCGGCAAAAGACAAAACTGCAGTTCGTTTATAATAAACAGAGTTATCGTGCGTTGGTGTGTGCACTAATCGTTCTCTGTGTGAACGGACCTAGTGTTCTCGTGCTGGATTATAGACTGTAAAAAGGACTAAACAGAAGCAGGTGGACATTAGGTGAACTCTTCTTTGCCCTCTGTCACCCTTTTTGAGGATTTACTACAGTGTTGTGATTATATAATGAGCTCTGTGAAAATGATTTCTCTTATTTAGTATTTGGACTGCCGTGCATAATGTAGGCTAAACTACCTAGATTTGTTCGTTTCGTAATCTTTGTTCTACAGCAGGTTGGTCCTTTTCAGTGCTGGTACACATGTGTGGTCAGCGGCCAGCAGCTGTTTCAGTCTTGTTTTCATGATTCCTGTAAATGTAACTGTAACAATGGCGGTCTGCCAGCATTTCTCAGGAGAATATCTCAGCAATAATTGAATTGGTTTCTCTCTGGTGCTTTGCAGAACACTTGTTTGACTGTATTTTGTGTTCTTTATATATATATGATATATTCTTTATATTGTGGTCATCAGGCTCCATTATGCAAGCCCCAAATATGAACCATTAGGGTGTTATCAGATGAGGAAAATGAATTGTTTCTTTAAATTTACTGACATCGTGAAATCAAATTTGGAGTTTATTTCTTTATTTTTATACATGAGGTCATTTATATGCTATTGCACTATACATGTAGACAAATAAACCTGTAGTAGATAGCTGCACACATTTACAATTTGCAGTCCTCCACTTCAAGGATTGATGTTTTTATATTGACATTCTTGTTTATAGGGGCATATGCATGTTTTTTGTTGTTGTTGTTAAATTAAATGGCCTCTAGAATGAGAATGCCTGGATTATAATACTTTCATAATGGTAATAGTTGGTGGATCACAAAACGGGTCTAAAAATCCCACAGATGCACACTGAAAGAGGAACCCTAGTAGTGTGAGTCTCTTACTGCTGAATGCAACAGAAAATCAGGGCCCTGTGTGACATTGATGTTTCAGCTTCATCCAGGGAAGAATTAAAAATTAAACAGCTTTTTTTGAGCCCATCTTGCTGTACCGTAGACGAGAAACTGTATCAGCTGGCTGGCTCAGCTGTTCTCTGTCTGAACAGTATGTCTACCAGTAAGGTTTTAGACTCGTTTTTAATGTTTCAGCACAAATGCTATACTGAACTGATGGTCAGAGTTAGAAAACACACACACTATTGAAGATGACTGCAAATGCATTTGACTATAATTTTTATTTTGTCATGGTTGCATTTTGAGTGCAATTTGAAATGCAGGTACATATGGGTTTTAAATGTTGCCACAAGAGGCGCTATTGAGCAGTAGCTTAACCATCTGTTGTGTTGAAAATTTGAATATTACTTTTGTATTGCGAGTTAAATTGACCCCCACTGTTTTCCATGCAATTTGCCAAAACACTATGAGACACTATGACACTATGAGAAAAACTAAAGATTCGTATAAAACAGGCTAAGATATGAGACATTTGAACTCTTACACCCTTTGTGTTATGGGTCAATTCGACCTGGATATTTTTATGTTTAAAATTATCTGCACATACACAAAATAAAACACGTCCTTGATGTTTTTACTGACTACATGTATTGCACACAATTAGCTGCAAATAACTACAGCTAACCATTAATATCTAACATTATTTACATTGTGTTAATAGTATTTATCGCTATTTGACTTGGTGTAGGTTCTCAAAACCTTGTGAGGGTAAACTGGCTCTTAACAGTCTAGTAATTGACATCAAAAAAAATAAAAATAACCAAGAACATTTTTTCACAAACTTTTACACTGTGCAACACAAACAGTTGAAGAAACAGCAAATTCTCCATGGATGACTTCTGAAAACCAGCCTTTAGTTTTGAATAAATTTTTAGGCTTGCATTTCATATTTTTGCTGTTTTTCAAAGTATTGATTCAGTGGGGGTCAATTTGACAACACTATTTTGATGTAACCAAAATTTGTACCAAAAGACTTTCCAAAACACATCTATTTATCTATGAGGTTTATCTGTGAGGTGTTTGTGTAACTGGCCCGCTCACTGGAGAAAGATCCATCCCATGATCCTTTTAGCCTGGCCGTGCCCCTCTTCACCCCCTGCTTTTGCAGCCCATTAGATGCATTAAAGCTCATTGCACAAAATCAATAACCTGCTGTGTGGGTCGTTTGCTAAAACAATTGTCCAAATGTTTTTCTTCTGCGTGAAGAGCAGAAATCAGCCCTAATGCCCTCGGGCTCAGTGAGTGTCACCGCTGGTAATGTGAGCGTGCCCGTTATGAGCTTTATGTCCATTGTGATTGGAGAGAAATGTCTTCGACGGTTTGAAGAGCGCCTTATGGTGAAATTTATTACCATCTGTTTACATTACAAGAGAAACATGAGTGCCATCGAAACGTAATGAGAGACAGCAATGCTTTGACAACACTTGAGCACATTTGAAACCAATGTTGATTTGTGCATGAAAGCTTGATGCAAATTTCCTCCTCTGCATCGTCACCCTAGTTTAGTGTTGATGCCAGTTGATAAAGTAGACTGCAGGTGAATAGCATAAAAAATAACTAATAGATATCATACTTTCCTAACTGATTAATCACAGAATAAGACAATTGTTTTCTGAAATGCTGTTTAAATATGCAAATGAGGCATTAATTAAATATGCATTCATGTGAATAAATCTGAACATTGGACAAATCCAGGTTCAAAATTCTTGTTCAATTTTGTTTTCATACTGTATTGCAGAAAAATGTTTTTACTGAGAATAATTTGGATTTCTATTATTTTCATCATGCTATAAATCAGAAAACAACTGTCAACATACAGAGAAACAAAGCATTTTCACCATGTTTTAGGAACAAAATGTTATAAATCACTGTGAATGATATATGAAGAAACCCCTCAGGTTGAACCAAGCCCTTCACCTTGTTGTTTTTCAACTATCAAGATCCTAAAATGACGAACAAGCATAATAAAAGTATCATAACAGTATGCGCACAAGACATGTGTCCAGGTTCGGCATAAGTTTGAATATGAAGAAGACATTTCCTTTTGTGTTCCTCAAAATTAATAGTCATCCAGGTTTGGTGCAACATTTGGTGAGTAAATGCGAACAATCCCTATTAAATAATCTCTATAGTGACAACAAATGGCAACAAAGTAAAAGCATAATTTAAAGCAAATATTCATCATGATCTGGGTCAGAGATTATGTAAATGTAATCAGCTTTTCTTTTAATAGAATTTGGTGAATTATTATCCCTCCCTGTTCTGCGGTAAATCCTGACAAAGTCCAGAAACATACATACAGTCTTTCAGTGTGAGTGATCCGTTATTATGTTTAGGACAGAATCTTAATAACCGCAGGATATACCCGGCAGTTTTGGGGAGTAACTAGTTACATGTAACAGAATTACATCATTTAATTACAAAATAAAAGTAATTGTAATTACTTACAGTTACTAAGAAAAAATGTGTAATTAAATTACAGTTACTTATGAGAATGTTAAAGATTACAAAGGGGATTACATCTGATTTTTTGCAAACACACTCCCACATACAGATTTAATTGATTTCTGCAGTGATTGCTCTAAAATATGAAACACCAATGTTTCAGAAGTTTATACTGTAACATGCTTATCCGATAACTCTTATATTTCTTATATGGGTTTATGTATCTGCTTAATTTTTTTTAAGATTAAGTTCATCAGGCATTGTTAGATTCCAGTGTTTCCCATCATAGCTATGAAAAGATTTGATTTCAAAAACAGTATCATACAGGGCTCCAAACTGCGACTAAAATGGTCGCATTTGCGACCAAAAATATTAATTTGCGAGTGAAGTTTTTGCTGAGGTTGCCACTGGCGACTATATATAATTTGCATGAAAGGACTTTTTTCCCGATTGTTTTGCGCTCACATCTTTTGTTATGTTCACGTATTAAACTTACATAAGACGATGCACATCAAAGTTTTACTGAAAAGAGTTTCAAACAGTCCTCGTCTCTGCCACACACAGTCTGCTGAACGCAGTGAGAGAGACCTGAAAGGGCCTGTTTACACCTGGTCACTTCATGCATTTTCTCTGATCGGATATCTATATGATTTGTTAAAACGTTTCCCCATTTACACTTGGCCACATAAATCTGTCTTCGCAAAACGGATATAAATCCGTTCTTCAATTCCCGCTTCATATGCAAATATAACGGAGTTCACGTCAATGAAAGCAATGGATAATTTTATTAATTATCAGCTAATTTCAATATCAAGAGAGCCGCGGCATCAGCACTGGAAAGATAGGCTAGTCTCGCTACTTTTAATGAAGAAGATTGTGTGTTTAGCGTCTGCGGCTTACTTTCAGGTTCATTCAGTTTGCGCGTCGCTTGCTGAAGAAATACTCCGCTAAGTTACTCATCCGCGGTGATGCTTGTTGCATTGCGCTGTCATATCTGACTATAACATGCCATATAGCCTATAAAACGCTCTCACACGTCTATTATTTTAATATTATGGGAGGAGTAAAATTACCATATGTGGTTTCAACAACCAGATGCATTTACACTTGTCCGGTCGATCTTCTTATCGAGATCTTATATGCTGTGTTCTGTTAATGCATGGACTTCCTGTTATTTGAAGCGCACTTGCCATCCAGTAATCGCAAAAAGCTTTGTGCTGTCTTACTTTTTAATAAACAAAGTATCAGCTTTAAAATGCTAGGAAATTCAAATGATGCGGTTTGGGTGCTCTTTAATGCGGACCACAAGCCCACACTTTGGGTAATATAAACAGCAGTACCCCGCGTCCACACGGTCCGTGTATGCGTCCGGATCGCGCGAGCGGAGAGTATCGCACTTAATGCTCAGGCGCGATCTCTTTAGCACCTCAGTTAAAGCAGCAAGTGAACCCATTATATATTTCGATTTACTACTATAGTATGAAATGAACATGATCAAAAGGTAGGCAATAAGAAAGCCTATAGTACAACCTACTGAAATGTTTTATGTAAAAGCTGTGTTTCAGTGTTTCAAACGGAGGAAATGTATAAAGCTTGTAAACATTGCATTGTAATACATTTACCTCAGAATAACCACTCAGTGTCCATAAACTCATCAGTCAGCTAGAAAAATAACTATAAAGAGGAGCGTTTTGCTATATTTATGCGCTGTTGCATATTAATATTTTTACTTATTCTGTTGTACATGATTCAGCTCCTCCTATAAAATTGCATTTTACTAATGAAGAAAAACAGACTGAATGTGTGAAAGACGTGACAACATTTATAGGATGCACTGCTCTCAGTTGCCAAGTGATGCTTATGGTCCATGATATTGGTACAGATTCTGTGTAACGAACAATTCTTTGTGACTGTATATTTCAAGTTGTAAAAGACATTTAATTCACACTTTAAGTGAACCTTAGTCCCCCGGTCGACCTGATCATCTACAAGATGGATTAAAATGCTGATAAAGCCTAGAAAAGATAAGACATAAACACATGACAAAATGATTGAAATGTTAAAATAGGGGGGAAAAATAAAATGATAATAATAAAATAAACCACTTTTATTCTGTGGCACCTAAAAAAATAATTTGGCGCCTAAGTTTTTCTTTTATAGGAGCCAATGGCTCCTTACTCTATTTTTTTGTCTGGAGCCCTGTCATAGCTATTAAACTATATATTATGATTTTAAATCTGTATTTAACCTCAGAATGAGTTTAAAGTAAGTCTGATTTTGTGGTGGCTGTGCTTCAAAGGGGACATCAGATGCCCATTTTCTACAAGTTGGTATGATTCTTTAGGCTCTTCTCGAAATGGACCCTTTTTACCTTGTTAAAAACAGCTCTGTTCACAGCAACTTGTTTCGCTGCATATCTCTTTACATGCTAATGAGCTCTGCTCACCCTGCCTGTGGGAGAGCAAAGGCGATTCGCAAATAATCATAAAAAATATAAAGTGTGAGACTTACTTCTTTTGGAGGTACAGCTGGATCAATATCAAATTCTTAATTCAAGTGATGAAGGATTTCAGAAGTCTGACAGTAATCAGTGTTGAGTACTACTGTAAGGTTAACCCTGTCTGCTTTACATGTTTGAAAGTGATTAACAGTTGAAAACATTAGGAATTTAGAAAAGTAATCAAAAAGTAATCAGTTACATTACTTTAATAAAGTAACTGAAAAGTTACACTACTTATTACATTTTAAGTAGGGTAACTTGTAATCTGTAACCTATTACATTTCCAACGTAACCTTCCCAACACTGATACCATGTACATACAGGAAATGATGTCAGATGCTGCACCAACTTAGTTTGTTTGACTGTTTCAGGATGAACCCATAGCACTAGCTACGTTTCTATCCACATATTTTTATTCACGTTTTGGGGTATAATATGCTGGATGGAAATGCCAAGATTTTGTTTAAAATCTTAAACTGCACATAAAAATTGTATGCACTCAATTTTGCACAAGTTTATTTCACTACATAGCTTCTGTCTGCCCTCCTTTTTTATCCCCAGATTCCTCAACTTTCTAAAAAGAGCTCAAGCTCAACAAAATCTTTACTCTCTGGCTATTTTTGAGTCTTTGGTGCACTTGTTTAATGTTTACAGCACTTTTGCATGACATCCTCAAGAATAATATGAGGAAGGAATTCAGAAACATGACGCGCAGAGTGAAAATATTAGCTATTAATATGCAAATATTTTACGTTTTTAACATATTTGAGGTGTTGTCCTTCTTTTTATAGACCCTATTTAAATTATTTATACATTATTTATACATATTTTTAACATTGCTGTGCTTGGTTTTAATTTTTTTCTTAACACACTTTGCTGTTACACCAAATGTTTGAGTTTATATATATCAGAGCAACGCTGCAGTGTATCTGTCCTGAATGAATCTGTTTTTCAATGAATCGATTAAACCAATTATTTAATGATCCATTCATAAAGACAGTCAACTTGGTTCGGTTTGAATTGAATTTAAAAAGAATTTAAAAGAATTGTCAAACAATTCAATGAATCATTCATTAAAACAGACACTTGCCTCCACCTACTGGCATTTTTAGTGTCAAATTTATTTTTCCATGACAAATACAAAATATTAATTATCATTATCGACCCCCCCCCCCCACACACACACACACAAAAAAATATCGCACACCTCTAAAAAAGGGGCATCATTTAGGTTATTTGGCACACAGACAAACAGAGATTGTCCCCACAAAAAAAAAAAAAAAGTAAATAAAAAATTTAACTGGCATGAAAAACAGCTCAGAATCAGAATTAGCTTTATTGCCAGGCATGTTTGCACATACGAGGAATTTGTTTTAGTGACAGTAGCACCACAGTGCGACAGAATGACAGGACAGGACACAGATAATAATAAGAATAATAAAATAAAAATTATAATAATGTACAAATATACAAAATGGACCAATATGCAAAATAGCACAAACACAATATGTTAGGTGCAAATTTGAAATGTAATAAGTATGTGTTAGATAAAAAAAAAAAAAAAAGTATGATAGTGTTGTGTGTTTCATGTTTATTGTTAAGAGTTCAAATGTTCATGAGATGGATTGCCTGAGGGAAGAAACTGTTCCTTTGTCTGGTTGTTCTGGTGCACAGAGCTCTGTAGCGTCGACCAGACGGTAACAGTTCAAAGAGGGAGTGTGCTGGATGTGAGGGGTCCAGAGTGATTTTACCAGCCCTTTTGCTCACTCTGGATAAGTACAGTTCTTGGAGAGTGGGGAGGGTTGTACCAATGATTCGCTCAGCAGTCCGGACTACCCTCCATAGTCTTCTGAGGTCAGATTTGGTAGCTGAGCTGAACCAGACAGTTAATGAAGTGCAGAGGACTGATTCAATGATGGCAGAGTAGAACTGTTTCAGCAGCTCCTGTGGCAGGTTGAACTTCCTCAGCTGACATAGGAAGTACAACCTCTGCTGGGCCTTTTTGACAATAGAGTCAATGTGAATGTCCCAGTTTACTGGGAACAGTTTATTGAGAAAGGGAAAGGGGGAAAGGGAAGTGGTGTGTGGTCAAGTATGGTGACCCATACTCGGAAATTTGTGCTCTGCATTTAACCCATCCAAGTGTACACACAGTAGTGAACATACACCCGGAGCAGTGTTAGCAGTCCTACCTTATTGGCTGGGCTGATCAGAAGCCGGCCACAGCTGTTTTCACTCTAGTTTCTTAGACTGTATTTATTTGATGTCAGAGCGTTGACGCTTCCTCGTGTGAAGACCAACGAGTGTAAAGACAGACGACTTTTTCCTGCACGACTTTGACCGAGCAACGACACCGAGCACACACTTAAGTATCGTTTTTATCTTCCCTCACACGTTCCTATCCTCTATCCTTCCACGTCTATCATGTGTTTCCAAACCATTCTGGTTCTCTCTCAACCTCGCTCTAAAAACACATGCAGAAGGTTACGTAACCCTGCTAACCTGCGCACTATCTCTACATCTTCCACTGCACCTCTTTCTTTCTCTGTAGGTCTTTGGAATTGCCAGTCAGCTGTCAACAAAGCCGACTTCCTTTCTGCATTTTCCTTACATTCCACACTCAGCATCCTGGGCTTGACTGAGACCTGGATTCGTCCAGAAGACACGGCAACCCCAGCTGCTCTCTCTCACAATTTCTCTTTCTCTCACACCCCTAGTCAAGATGGCCGGGGTGGGGCACTGGTTTGCTCATTTCTAACAATTGGAAATACTCTACCCACTCTCCCCTAGGCAATCTCAACTCATTTGAATCTCATGCCGTTACTGTAACAGCCCCTATAAGACTCCAGATTGTGGTAATCTATCGTCCCCCGGGCCAAATACCACCAACCTTCCTAGATGAGCTGGACGGACTGCTGTCCTCTTTCATGGAGGATGGCCACTCTTAGTCTTCGGCGATTTCAACATTCACCTAGACAGGCCTTATGCTACAGACTTCCAGTCACTCCTAGCTTCATTTGATCTCAAACGCCTCACCACTACTAGCACGCACAAATCAGGTAACCAACTCGACTTAATTTACACACGCAATTGTTCTACAGATAACATTCTGGTACAACCACTACATATCTCTGACCATTTCTTCATTACATTTGCTTTACATTTTGCTACCCAGGTGCCACCATCTCCCTTACCGGTTACTTTCAGACGCAACCTACACTCCCTTTCCCCCTCCCTTCTTTCCTCTGTAGTCTCCTCCTCTCTTCCCTCGCCTACCCATTTCTCTTCCATGGATGTAAATGCAGTCACTGACACTTTATGCTCTACCTTAACCTCTTGTCTAGACGACATCTGTCTTCTCTCCTCCAGGCCAGCACGGGCTGCCCCTTCTAACCCCTGGTTATCCAATGTTCTTCGTGAGAATCGGACCAAACTCAGAGTGGCAGAGAGAAAATGGCGCAAATCAAACGATCCGTCGGACCTGAGTAGGTATCAGTCTTTGCTTTCATCTTTCTCTACTGAAGTCCACACTGCCAAATCCTCACATTTCCACAACAAGATTACCAGCGCTCCAGACATGCGTAATCTCTTCAGAACATTTAATTCTCTCCTCTGTCCCCATCCTCCACCTCCCACCACTTTGATAACCGCTGATGACTTTGCCTCTTTTTTCACAGACAAAACTAGAACAATCAGTAACCAGTTCTCAACTCCACAGGACCTCCAATCAACCACATCCACTGCTCTAACTCCCATCTTCTCCTTCTGTCCCCTCACCGAGGCAGAAGTATCCAAACTTCTCCTCTCCAGCCATCCTACAACATGTCCTCTCGACCCAAACCCCTCACACCTTCTCCAAACAATCTCTCCCACACTCTTACCGGCACTCGCACACATTATCAACACATCTCTCCTCACAGGCATCTTCCCCACAGCATTCAAGCAGGCTCAGGTAACCCCACTGATCAAAAAACCTACATTAAACACTTCTCTTTTAGATAACTACAGACCTGTCTCTCTCCTTCCATTCGTAGGGAAAACACTTGAACGAGTTGTCTTCAATCAGCTCTCACGGTTTCTTTCACAGTACAACAAACTGCTAAACAGTCAGGTTTCAGGAGTGGCCATTCAACATTCAACAGAGATTCAACAGAGAGCTACTCTCAGTCACTGAAGCCCTGCGAACTGCAAAGGCTGATTCCAAATCGTCAGTCCTCATTCTGCTGGATCTTTCTGCTGCTTTTGACACTGCCAATCATCAGATTCTCCTGTCTACCCTCTCATCACTGGGCATCACTGGGATTCCACTTTGCTGGTTTTAATCCTATCTCACCGGTAGATCCTTCAGGGTGGCCTGGGGAGGGGAGGTATCCAAACCACATCAACTGGTCACTGGAGTTCCTCAGGGATCAGTTCTTGGACCCCTCCTCTTCTCCACATACACTACATCGCTGGGTCCCATCATACATGCACATGGCTTCTCCTATCACTGCTATGCCGATGACACACAGCTCTATCTCTCTTTTCAACCAGATGACCCAACGGTAGCTGCACGGATCTCAGGCTGCCTGGCGGACATCTCGGCATGGATGAAAGAACATCACCTACAGCTCAACCTGGCAAAGACGGAACTTCTGGTCTTCCCTGCCACTCCGACTCTACAGCATGACTTCACGATTCAGTTAGGCTCATCAATGATTACCCCATCAACTTCGGTCAGAAATCTTGGTGTAATCTTTGATGACCAGCTGACCTTCAAAGAGCACATTGCAAAGACTGCTCGATCCTGCAGGTTTGCACTACACAACATCAGAAAAATCAGCCCCTTTCTGACAGAGCATGCTGCGCAACTTCTTGTCCAGGCCCTTGTTGTTTCTAGACTGGACTACTGCAATGCTCTTCTGGCTGGTTTGCCATCAAACACAATCAAACCTCTACAAATGTCAAGTCAAGTCAAGTCTGCTTTATTGTCAATTCTTCCACATGTACAGCACATACATACAGAGAATTGAAATTGCGTTACCCTCAGACCCTTGGTGTAAACAGTTTACATTAAACACGTTCAAATACAGATAATACGGTTTAAACATATGTACATACAACTCTATAGCTATACAAGTAAGGACATTGTAGAAAAAAAATAAAGAAATAGATAAAGTGGCATATGGCGCATGGCAGATAGTGCAAACCAGTTAAATAAAAACAAAACTGTGCAGATATATTTGTAGTGCAAAAAGAGCTTATCAATCTGAGAACATTGTAGAAAAATAAAAATAAAAAAAAGATAGATAAAGTGACATAAGGCACATGGCAGAATAGATGGAGTGCAAACCAGTTAAATAAACCAAAACTGTGCAGATATATGTGTAGTGCAAAAAGAGCTTATCAATCTGAGAACATTGTAGAAAAATAAAAATAAAAAAAGATAGATAGATAAAGTGACATAAGGCACATGGCAGAATAGATAGAGTGCAAACCAGTTAAATAAAACAAAAACTGTGCAGATATGTGTGTAGTGCAAAAAGAGCTTGTCAGTCTGTTAAATTGACAGGAGAACAGTCTTTTTATGAGACTGATGATTCAGAATGCAGCGGCACGACTGATCTTCAACGAGCCCAAAAGAGCGCATGTTACACCTCTCTTCATCTCCTTGCACTGGCTACCAGTGGCAGCTCGCATCAAGTTCAAGACACTGATGCTTGCGTACAGAACTACCACAGGCTCAGCACCCTCGTACTTCCACTCACTATTACAAACCTACATCCCCTCCAGAAGTCTGAGATCTGCTAGTGAGCGACGCCTAGTGGTACCATCACAGAGAGGCTCAAAATCACTCTCCAGAACATTCTCGTTCACCATTCCTGGCGTGTGGAATAATCTTCCCACCCTTATCCGGAACGCCGGACCCCTGTCAATCTTCAAGCAACAACTGAAAACTCATCTCTTTCGGCAGTACTTGACTTCATCCTAAACCCAAAAAAAAAAAAAAAATTCCCTCTATCTTTCTCTCCGCTTAGTAGCTTGTACTTATTTGAACAATGACTGAGACTTGGTGTTACGAGCACTTCCTCTGTCTGGTTTCCTCTTCAAGATTAATCGCTTTTTGTATTCCCCAATTGTAAATCGCTTTGGATAAAAGCGTCTGCCAAATGACTAAATGTAAATGTAAATGCAGTGGGCAGCCAATGCTGCGGTGCCTGGGGAGCAGTTGGGGGTTTGGTGCCTTGCTCAAGGGTCTCACCTCAGTCGTGTTATTGAGAGTGGAGAGAGTGTTGGTTATTCACTCCCCCACCTACAATCCCTGCCGGACCCGAGACTCGAACCCACGACCTTCGGGTTACAAGTCCAACTCTCTATCCATTAGGTCACGACTGCCCCTGTCATGTATAAAAATTGTTTATTTGGATCCCTATTAGCTTCCACAGAGTGGTTGCTAGTCTTCTTGGGGTCCTCAACTCAATCCAAAACAGACGATCGTTAAAAAAAATAAAAATTAAAAAAATTAAAAAATAAAATTTACTTATCACATCACAAACTATACGTCTTAGCAGAAGCAGCACTTAAAATATACATCTACATATTTACAAGCATATCTTCACATTTTCTTCAAAATACATATGTACAGTTACTCTTTCTTATATCTATGGGAACCATATTCCAAGCAACAGAACCCTGATAAAGTACTTTTCACAGTTTTGACCGTGTTGAGCTCCAGGTTGTTAAGACTGCACCAGACAGCCAGCTCCTTAACCTCCTGTCTGTAAGCAGACTCGTCACCGTCCTGAATGAGGCCGATCAGTGTGGTGTCGTCTGCAAACTTCAGGAGCTTGACAGAGGAGTCTTTAGATGTGCAGTCATTGGTGTAGAGGGAGAAGAGCAGTGGGGATAGAACTGATCGTACAGGTGCTGGATGTGTATTTTCCCAGCCTCACTAGCTGCTGCCTGTCTGTCAGGAAGCTGTTGATCCACTGACAGACGGAGGTGGGCACTGAGAGCTGAGTTAGTTTGGGCAGGAGGAGGTTTGGAATGATAGTGTTAAAGGCCGAGCTGAAGTCCACAAGCAGGTTCCTCACATAATTCCCTGGTCTGTCCAGGTGTTGCAGTATGTAATGCAGTCCCATGTTGACTGCATCATCTACAGACCTGTTTGCTCTGTAGGCAAACTGCAGGGAGTCCAGTAAGGGTCCAGTGATGTCCTTCAGATAAGCCAAAACCAGTTTTTCAAATGATTTCATGACCACAGATGTTAGAGGCACAGGTCTGTAGTCGTTAAGTCCTGTTATCTTGGGTTTCTTTGGGACGGGGATGATGGTGGAGCGTTTGAAGCATGAGGGGACTTCGCACAGCTCCAGTAATCTGTTGAAGATCTGTGTGAAGATGGGGGGCAGCTGGTCAGCACAGGATTTCAAACAGGCTGGTGTCACACTGTCTGGGCCTGGTGCCTTCCTTCTCTTGTTCTTTTTGAAGACCTGGCGCACGTCATCTTCTCTTATCTGCAGTGCAGGTGTGGGGGAGAGGGGGGTTGCAGGAGGTGTTTTTTTCAAACCTGTAGTAGAACTCATTCAGATCGTCTGCCAGTTGTTGATTCTCCACAGTGCTGGGGGATGGTGTCTTGTAATTGGTGATGTCTTTCAGACCTTTCCACACTGAAGCCGTGTCACTGGAAGATAATTGGATCCTTAGCTTATCGGAATAATTCCTCTTTGCCACTCTGATCTCCTTTTCCAGTGTGTATTTGGCCTGTTTATACAAGACTCTGTCCCCATTCCTGTAAGCATCTTCTTTGGCCTGACGGAACTGTCTGAGTTTTGCAGTGAACCATGGTTTGTCATTGTTATAAGTTAGATGAGTCCTGGTAGGAATGCACATATCCTCACAGAAACTGATATAAGATGTTACAGTCTCTGTGAGCTCGTCCAGATCGTTTGCAGCAGCTTCAAAAACACTCCAATCAGTAAGGTCGAGACAGGCTTGTAAAACCTGCTCTGTCTCATTAGTCCATCTCTTTACAGTCCTTAATACAGGTTTAGCTGACTTCAGTTTCTGCCTGTAGGTCGGAATAAGATGAACCAAACAGTGATCAGAGAGTCCTAAAGCTGGGACAGAGTGATATGTGTCCTTTATTGTTGTGTAACAGTGATCCAGTATATTACTGTCTCTGGTGGGACATGTAACATGCTGTCTGTATTTTGGCAGTTCACAGGAGAGATTTGCTTTATTAAAGTCCCCTAGAATGATTAAAACAGAGTCCGGGTGAGGTTGCTCACTCTCTGTGATCAGATCAGTGAGTTTCTGTAAAGCTGAGCTCACGTGCGCTTGCGGTGGAATGTAGACACTCACGAGAATGAACGAGCAGAACTCATAAACCATAATTCCTTTAAAAAATCATATTTTTTGTTAATTTTTTTATTATTATTTTTTAATCACAGAACCCTCCACCCCACCATCCCCGTCCAATTCGACCACTGGCTATACTCCGTCTAAAATTATTTTAAACTACATTCTTATAATTGTTGTGTAATTCTTAGACCTGCAGTCTCTCATCAGTTGAGTCACTAAAAATTATAATTAATCTGCAGAAAAAAAGTGAATAAAGTGCTAAAACCTTCAGACGTGTGCGTGTATGAATGCAGATGCTGACGGCAGCCACACACACATTATTAATTCTGAAGTGACTCTTAATGTGATTCTGAATAATACATCTGTGTGCAACAGAGTTTCATCTTAAATGTCCGTGGGATTTCACAGACAGTCATGATTGTGTCTGATTGCTTTCTGAACGCTGATGGTCCGTGTCAGAAACAAGACTTCACTGAAGCTTCCAGCAGAGTTTAGATCTTAAATATTCAAACATGAAATCAAAATGGACTTTATTAAAATTGTATTGATAGAGTAGTGTCATTGATTCATCAGTAAAAAATAAATGTTCATCTTTTTAATCTAATTTTTTTCAACCAGCTCATATAGAGATGTTTCACCATTGAATCGATTCAAATCAAGTCTCGTCTGTTTTTCAGTAAATATGGTTTTGTTCTGAAATTTAATGGAAGTAAAACGCATTTGTGTTTCACGTCGACCTTAAAATAATTAAAAGGTCTGAAGAATGAAGAAGCATGCTAAAATGAAACACACATCTGATATTTGGAGCTCATTTCTTGGTTATATATATATATATATATATATATATATATATATATATACGTATATAATATGTATGTGCATACATAAATAATAAAAAATAGTAGATGGGGTATAAAAGTATAGTACAATACGTTACTATGTAAATAAAAAAATATATACAAGAATTATACAAGAGTACAAGATATTGTACAAGAATATTATACAAGAATTGTAAACACTTGAATGATGTGAGTGCTGCACTGTTTTATTTAATTTATTTGTATTTTTTTTTTGACTGACAAAACACACTACTGGTGTTAGAAATGCACTGATTAGTGTTGAGGTATATTTAGCATGATTTGGTTGGTTTTCAGAGATCCGTTCATAGGATTTTTGTCTTTCTCAGCAGCAAGATTCCTTCTGCTAATTCAGTTTTTATTACATTTAAGTTGCTATTTTTTTCTGCCAAAAGCACTAAGAGAAATGGATCAGTCCACTCAACCCTCACTAATGACTTCCTGTCTCTCTCTCTCTGTTTAGTGTCTCTCGTCCACACGCATTTTTCATTGATCAGTTGTGAGATGTTTAGAGACTCAGGTGTAATAAAATTTGAACAATAATATGTATAATAAGTGTAATACATACAACCCGAATTCCGGAAATGTTGGGACGTTTTTTAAATTTGAATAAAATGAAAACTAAAAGAATTTCATATCACATGGGCCAATATTTTATTCACAATAGAATAAAATGTTGAATAGAGAATATAGAATAGAGAGCATAACAAATGTTTAAACTGACAAATTTTACAATTTTATGCACAAAATGAGCTCTTTTCAAATTTGATGCCTGCTACAGGTCTCAAAATAGTAAATTTTTAGTTTAATGATGCACCAAATGTTCTCTATGGGTGAAAGATCTGGACTGCAGACAGGCCAATTCAACACCCAGACTCTTCTACTATGAAGCCATGCTGTTGCAATAGCTGCAGTATTTGGTTTTGCATTGTCCTGCTGAAATACACAAGGCCTTCCCTGAAATAGACATCATCTGGAGGGGAGCATATGTTGCTCTAAAACCTTTATATACCTTTCAGCATTCATAGTGCCTTCCAAAACATGCAAGCTGCCCATACCGTATGCACTTAGGCACCCCCATATCATCAGAGATGCTGGCTTTTGAACTGAACGCTGATAACACGCTAGAAGGTCTCAATCCTCTTTAGCCCAGAGGACACGGCGTCCGTGATTTCTAACAAGAATGTCAACTTTGGACTCGTCTGACCATAGAACACTTTTCCACTTTGAAACAGTCCATATTAAATGAGCCTCGGCCCACAGGACATGACGGCGCTTCTGAACTATGGTCACATATGGCTTCCTTTTTGCATGATAGAGCTTTAGTTGGCATCGGCAGATGGCACGGTGGATTGTGTTTACCGACAGTGGTTTCTGGAAGTATTCCTGGGCCCATTTAGTAATATCAATGACAGAATCATGCCGATGAGTGATGGAGTGTCGTCTGAGGGCCCGAAGACCATGGGCATCCAACAAAGGTATTTGGCCTTGTCCCTTACACACAGAGATTTCTCCAGTTTCTCTGAATCTTTTGATGATGTTATGCACTGTAGATGATGAGATTTGCAAAGCCATTGCAATTTGACGTTGAGGAACGTTGTTTTTAAAGTATTCCACAAACTTTTTACGCACTCTTTCACAGATTGGAGGGCCTCTGCACAGCAAAATCTCCAGTGTTTAAATCCTAGTGTTAAGGACTTTTAAAAGTGTTAAAGTTGTGGTGTTGAACTTTAGGGGGATTAACACTAGCTAGTGTAAACAGCACCCTCTGGCCGGTGTAAATACGCAGAGACACTCTTATAACACTCTGTTGAGTGTTATTAGTCACATCCAGGACAATTGCTTGTGTGTGCACCTGACCCATTTTAAATATTTTTCACACACGCCATTTTCTTAGACTCGCGATACGGAGCATATGAGAATGGAAAACAGCAAAATTAAGTGTTTAATCCTACTCACAATATGTGTTTTGTAATATCATATCATTTTATAGCGACATTTATGAGTTGTGTGCACCTAAACTTTTTTTAAAGTAATTTATTTTCCAGTCGCGAGGCATATGCATGAACATATGAGGACGTTTCTTTTTAAAAGGGAAACACCGAAAGTTAAGTGTTTTATCTAATTTATCATATGTATTTCACAAAATCATATTGATTTATAGCAATATTTATGTGATGTGCACTCCTAAACGTTTTCTCAGAGAGATATTTTCCTTCACTCATGATGCAGAGAAGACGGGGAAATTGGTTTTATCAAGGAAAACACCGAAAGTAAGTGTTTAAGCTCATTTACGTTTTGCATTTTATAAAATAATATTACTTTATGATGATATGTATATGATGTGCGCACCTAAACGAGTTTAAATGTTTCTCACAGATGCATTTGACGTAGAAGTCGTTTTTAACAGGGAAACATTAGAAGTAAGTGTTTTACCTCATTTAAAATTTGTATTTAATAACATCATATTGATTAATAGCGATATTTATGTGTTGTGTGCATCTAAACCTTTCTCAGAGAGACATTTTCTTTCACTCGCGATGCGGAGCAGATGGGGAAGTTGGTTTTCTCAATGAAAGCACCGAAAGTAAGTATTTTACTTGTTTCATTAAGCATGAATTGTGAGTTTTCATGATGTTGATGTGTCACTGTATTGAATTTGAGTGTTGTTCTTTTAAATATACTCAAACTTTCTATACTGAGTGAGTTAAATTGTGATTTTGTGCCCTCACAAGTCTTGGAATATGGCACATGAGTCACATAAACTACTTTAGACACTATATTATCTTTTTTTTTTAAAGCATGAACGTGTTTTGTGTTCAGCAAATGTGAGTCGCATGGGTTTGGAATTACAATTTTTAGTTAACGGTTCCTTTAATATTGTTACAGATGGTTCATGCTGGCTTAACAGAAAAATCAAAAGGAGATGATGTGCTTGAAGAGTATGAAGCCACCAATACATTAAGTGGGATGAGAAGAGCTTTATTAGGACACATACCAGAGATATGGGTAAGCCACAATTGCATATTTTAAGATTATTGATTCTCATGCTTATTTTCTTTTTTATAATTAAACATTAATAATAAAGAGTCTGATCTCCTTCTAAAAATGTTTCTTCAAAAATGCATCAAATGTAAATTTTTGGTGTGCTTGCATTGTCATTTATTTATGTGCTGTCCCATTTATGTGCATTAATTTTGGTAGGAGTCCAACCATAAGTGAACAGTAAATGTTTACTCATGCCTTTCCACAGATGCCATGTATGACAGTTTCTTCTGTAGATTATTCAAAATATATATTGTTTTGTGTTCCTCAGAAGACAGAAGGTCCTACAGGTGTGGAACCACATTAGTATAAATAAATGATGACATAATGTTCAGTTTTGGGTTAACTATTCTTATATTGTAATTGATACTTGTCCCTGACATTTTACCTGATAAATGGATGCAAAATAATCCTTTTTTGTTTTGTTTTGTTTTTCTCCTATTATACAGGAACATCTTGCTTGGCTGAAAAGTGCAGAAAAACACATCTCGTCTTGCTGAAAACTACTCTTTACAAGGAGGTCTAAACAGCATTAGCAGGGACTTTGTTCAGTGAGCATTAACATGCATTCTGCCAGGATGCTAATGAATGGGATGCTGTTGTTTTAGCTGAGAAATATTTGACGTTACATATGGACCAAATAAGAATATGTATTTTGTACATGAACATGTTCTTTGCATGTATTGAAAACACTGAATGTGAAATAATTTTGGTACAGGGAAAAAGATTTACAATGTTTTAATTAAAAAAATATAATAATTGTAAAAGTGTATTGTTTTGTGGGTTTATTTTTACCTGAACATTTGTGCAGTGTTCACCAGTTGAGGGAGTTAAATTCACTCGTTAAAATGTTTTATTCTGCATTACCATTTTAAAATAAGTATTTACAATATTTACAGTAAATCAACATTAAATAAATACACTGGGAGTGTAGGATTAATCACCACAAAGTGTTACAGGTGTATACTTAAGATTAATAATTTCTTAACGCCCTGAGTGATTAAAATTAAACACTAATACAGTGTTTGTATAATAAACACTTTCATCAGTGTCGTTTTAACACTAGCAAAGATGGACCTGTATATCATCCAGAAAGTGATAAGTTTAACACCCATGGTGACAAATCTCCTAACATATTTTTGCTGTAGCCAATCTTTACTTCTGAGAGACTCTGCTTCTCTAAGACATCCCTTTTATAGCTAATCATGTTACAGACTTGATGCCAATTAACTTAATTAGTTGCTAGATGTTCTCCCAGCTGAATCTTTTCAAAATGTATTGCTTTTTCAAAATGTATTGCTTTTTGCCTTTGTTGCCCCCGTGCCAACTTTTTGGAGACCTGTAGCAGGCATAAAATTTGAAATGAGCTCATTTAGTGGATAAAAGTGTAAAATTTCTCCATTTAAACATTTTTTTATGTTCTCTATGTTCTATTATGAATAAAACATTGGCTCATGTGATTTGAAATTCTTTTAGGTTTCATTTTATTCAAATTTAAAAGATGTCCCAACATTTCCAGAATTCGGGTTGTATAATATTTTTTATGTTTTTCAGAATTTCTGTGGGGGTTTTTCTGAGAGCGCTTTCTGCATCATGGAAATCACAGGACCTATAGCACAGGTGTTATAGATGGTTGCTACGGTGTTGCTAGGGTGCTTCAGGTGGTGGCTAATTTGTTGCTAGAGTGTTTTGGGTGGATGCCATGGCATTGCTATATGGTTGCTAGGGTGTCCTTGTGGTTTTTAGGTGTTACAGATAGTTTTTAAGGCATTGGTATGCAGTTGCTAGGGTGTTTCGTGTGGTTCCTAACACTTGGTGGCTGCTAAGTCATTGTTATATGGCTGCTGGGGTGTTTTTGGTAGTAGCTAGTTGTTATAGATGGTTGCTAGGGCTTTGCTAGGATACTCCAGTCTTTCCACTCAGATATCAAAGCTCAGTTTTGGGTTAACTCTAGTTCTGTAATCATTTTCAGTTGTTTACCTCCAATTTTTTAGTTTTACAATCGCAGAAACAGTTAAAAATACAGTAAATTTGTGTGAAAGTGTTCAATTCTACATAACGTATGTTTCTTTTTAAAAACTCATCTGTGTTCCTCAGTGGCTTTGCTTAGCTTTTTCAGATATGTGAACTCGTGTTGTTCGGTTCCTGTGTAATGGTGTCTGTACACACAGCAGTCAGATGGCTTCTGGGAAATGTTCCCGGCCAGAATACCTGAGCGTTACATTATGAGTCTGATTTGTGGGCGGGGTCTCATGTGCGGAGCCTTACAGACCCTGTAAAGCATCACAGGAAGGTTTCCAGTGTCATTCTGGAATGTAGTCGCTCAGTTTAACCTGGTCAAATTTGGACCTGAGATGAAAGATGCAAGACGTTAAAGTGCTGATCATAAATTAGATCATGTTTATATTCAGAACATAGATCTCTTTCTTTAGAAAAGCTTGATTCAATAATAACTCACTTCTCTGCTTTGCGTCACTAGATGTTGCAGCCAGAACCATCTGAGGACAGTAGGAGACCACAAATCCTGTGCCTTTATATGGATAAACACATACATTAAAGGAACATTTCGCCCAAAAATGAATATTTGCTGAAAATGTAATCACCCTCTGACTATCCTAGATGTATATGAGTTTGTTTCTTCATCAGATTTGGAGAAATGTAGCATTACATTACTTGCTCATCAATGGATCTTCTGCAGTCCATCCCTTGATTCCCCTGATCTGTGTGTATTTCTCTCCCGAGGAGATTGGCTTTTTAACTAGAGTAAGCAATTTTATGGATATAGGACTTGTATTTTGATTCCTACTTTATTTGTAGCAAAGTAAAAAACATCTTAATGATGGAACACACATGAACTTACAAACACACATCTTTTCTCTTCTCAATACATTAATTGATGGACTGGAGCGGTGTGGATTATTGTGATGTTTTTATCAGCTGTTTGGACTCTCATTCTGACGGCACCCATTCACTGCAGAGGATCCATTGCTGAGCAAGTGATGTAATGCTACATTTCACCAAATCTGATGAAGTCATCTACATCTTGGATTGACTTTGGGATTATTATTCATTATATTATTTATTCTAGAAATGGTATTTCAGTTGCAGTGAATTTAAAGGCGGTGTGTTTGTATGATGGACTTGTGTGTGTGTGTTTTTTTTTGTCTTTTTGGACAGTTTCATTTCCTCTTTGGTTCAGAACAGTCACAAGAGTTCGCAAATGCCATACTGTGTATTAAAACACACAGACATGTAATGGTGCCAAGCTGCAGAGCTCGTCTCTGAGCAGGAAGTTGGTCGAGAGATTTCAAAAGCGAACCATCCACGTGCCTGTGTGTGTGTGTGTGTGTGTGTGTTCCTGTGCAAACAGCAATCGTCTCTTGTGTGTCATGTAGAGATTAACAGGAAGCTGTTGCTGTCGTTCTCTCTGAGCGGAAGCCATCTCAGTATATGGTGTCAGTGGCTCTAATAACAGACAGAACCGTGTTTGATCTGAGGAGAACGGGAGAGGAGAGGAGGTGATGGACAGTGAAGGAGACGCTGGAGATTGTTTGCTGGAGGAGTTTCCCTCCATCCCAGCGGAGGCCGAACATGTGGTAGGAGCTCAAAACCTGGTCAACTCAAGTCTTTCCAAACCTGTATGAATTAAGTTTTTCTGTGGAACATAAAAGAAGATATTTTAAAGAACACTAGAGTTACTTTAAAATCTTTAATATGCTATTGTAGAAGTATTATTAGTTTGAGTTCGTTTATATTTTCAGTTTGAATTTTTGTAACTTTGTTGTGTGGTTATTTATTCTTTATTATTATTTTTAATATTTCAGTTTTTATGGTAAGACTTCCATTTGTTAACATTAGTAAACTAACACTGAAAAATACTTTTAAAGCATTTATTAAACTTTTGCTGTCAGGTGATGTGAAATCGTAGTAGAGTTCAACATTTACTAAAATCAAAAGTTGTATCTGTTAATATTATTTATTGGACCTGAGCTAATATGAATTAATAGCTGTATTTTTATTAACTAAATTTATCGAAGATTAACAAATATTTTAAGAAATGCATCGCTTGTTGTTAACGCATTAAGCAATGCTAACTAATGGAACTTTATTGTAAGGTATCGCTGTTTTTATTAACATTTATTTCAGTCTTAGAAATAAATGAAAATTGTTGCCTTAGCCAACTAACTTCATTTCAATTAACATAAAAATGTATTTATTTATTTAAGTTATTGGGCTCCATTGACTTTCAATAAAAAACACTCAGTTATTAGAATAGCTTCTATGTTCTTTGTTTTATACTTAATTCGAAAAGGTTTGAAACAACATGAGGATGGATTAATGATAACAGAACTGACATTTGAGAGCATATCAGATCCATTTGATGAGAAATGTTAATATGTTGATGTGTATACATTGAGATCTCTGACTTTTGATGCAGACTTTGAGATCTTGGCTAATTTTAGACATTGAAATATCTTATGAAACTTCAGAGGTGATATACAGTATGTGAGATTAAAAAGAAAATCAATCTCAATCATTAAAACTATTGAGATTTCATTGTGGTTTGTCTTTCCTACATGTTTTATGTGCGTTGAACGTACTGAAGTGACATTTCCTGTGTGTTTTGTAAGTGAACTGCTCATGGCAGTACTTCCTTATTGAGTCACAATGTTCATGTGTGTTCATCGCTCTCTGTCAGCTGAAATATAACGTGGCTGAATGTTTCTGTGGTGTCTTAAGTCTGGTACCTGCTTTATTTACACTTCCAGACGAGTGTTTAGTCTTTAAATGGCTGTGCGAACTGCACAAGTGTGTTATATTTCAACTGGGCAGTGTTTGATTACAGTTCAGCTCAATTTGTGTGATTCTCTTGTGTCCTTATTGGCCAACGAAAAAACACAAAAGAGAACTTCTGTATGCGGGTCAGTATTATCCATAATGATAAGGTTTCTCTTGATGTTGTTGACTTCCTCTGCATGAGCACTGAACCGCTGAGCTGCCCTTTGATTCTCCTCACACCACTGCTGACTCATTTCTGATTACTAACAAAGACTACAACAGTAGTTTCAATTACAGCTGCAGAAAACATTTTAAAAACACTTAATTTCACTGAAACTGTATTAGATCCTCTGTAAAGCCGTGTTGTACCTGAAGTTATTCAAGAAATTATTGCTTGCTGAACATTTTTGTGACTCTCTTGCGATTAATTTTACTGTAAAGCTGCTTTTAAGTAATTTGTATTGTATAAAGTAAGTGCTATATGAATGTAAAAAGTAAAAGCGGCATTAAAATTATATTAAAAATATACAAAATACACTACGTTTGAATAATTAAGGTGTTTTTTTAGGGGGGGGAGGGGGCATCACAGTTATTTGATCAATTACAGTAAAAACAGCAATACTGTGAAATATTATTGCAAAATAACTGGTTTAATATATTTTAAAGTCCAAAACTTTTGTTCAGCAAGAATGCATTATATTGTACTGCGTCCAGCACAGCTGTTTCCAACATTAATAAGAATGTTTCTTGAGCAGCAAATTTCTGAAGGATCATGTGACATCGAAGACTGGAGTAATGATGCTGAAAATTCAGCTCTGAGCACAGGAATAAAACTCATTTTAACATATATTCATATAGAAAACAGTTATTTTAAAGTGCCCCTATTATGGGTAATGAAAGGTTCATATTTTGGTTTTGGGAGTCACCAGCAACAGGTTGACATGCATGCAAGCTCAAAAAACACTTTCATTGTCTTTATATGCATTTATTTTTACCTTGCTTGCTCAACGACTTGCAAACGATTCACTCAGAAATTCATTTTTACAAACCCAATGACAATGGTCTCATTTTCATAATTTAATTTGATCATGCCTGTAATGCCTGATAAAGCAGCTTTTGTGAGTACAGTGCTGCTTTGTGTACAGCGTTACCGCTCCAAAAGGGCACCTAGTGGCAAAGAATAAATTTGCATTTTCATTCAAACCAATGCGAAAAGACCAACAAGTGGTTTCAGGTTTAAAACCTTGCAGGATGTTTTCATTCACTTACACACTGCATGAAAGGTCATTTTCAAAAATTCATAATAGAGGCACTTTAAATTCTATTGCTATTTCACAGTTTCTACTGCATTTTTGCTCAAATAAATGTGAGCAACAGAGACAAGCTCTTTTGGAAACATAAAAAAAGTGTATATAAAAAAAATATATATATAAAAAAAAAAAAAAACATTTTGTGCAATAAGTGTGCCCTCGGTCCCTCAGGTTCACCAAAATGTGTATTGATGCCAAATATTTCAGTTCAGGCTTCATGCTTGCACTAAAAAGCAGCAAAATCGCTGCAGATACAGACACTTGATCTAATAAGTGACATTCACAAGTCTAATATTTGATTTCTCATACACACTCAGAATCTGGTCTGGACTGTCGTTGGAGGTTTTAGATGTCAGTGTGTTTGGTCTAAGAGCAGGTGGTGTGTTTATGTCCCGCTGTGAGGGAGCTATTTATGGTCGTATTGAATCAATGTACAGCAGAGAGACATCACTGACCCTGGATCCATTAAGAGTCTCGGTCTCAGACATCACGCTCTTTCTTTCAGTCTTTTGAAATCAATGTGCACTGGTTTATATCAGTCCACCATAAAACAGAGTTATGTTTACTGCTGCAGTGATTCTGCAAGATCTGTGTCATTAATACATGGATTTTCAGAGTTTTTTGTTTTTTTCTTTTGGAGGAACTCAAAAAGCTATCTATCTATCTATCTATCTATCTATCTATCTATCTATCTATCTATCTGTCTATCTGTCTATCTGTCTGTCTGTCTGTCTGTCTGTCATTTGTCCTATTATTCGGTCTGTTGTTCTGTCGTTATATCTGTCCATTATTCTATGTAACATCTCTCATCTTTCTGTCTGACTGTCCTTATATCTGCCAATCTATCAGTTAATTTATGTCCCTTTCTTTATTTCTTTCTGTCTGTCCATCATTCTATCAGTCAGTCTCAATGTGTCATTCTATCTGTCTATCAATCTATCTTCTATCATTTTATCTACCTCTCTCTCTTATTGTTTGTCTCTCTGTCTATTGATTTGTCTGTTTGTCTATCTAGCTAGCTATCATTTTATATGTCTCTGTGGATATTTCTGTCTATCTATCTATCCGTCATTCTATCTATTCTATCTTTCTGTCTCATTTTTTCTTTCTGTCAATCGATCGATCTATTTATCATTCTGTCATACATAACCTCAGTCTTCCAGCACTGACCCATGACCTCTCCTGTTTCTCCAAGGATTCGGATGGTTTTTCCGTCCTGGAGCAGCTGGGACTGGACCAGAACTCTGATTTCTCAGACTCCTGCGTGCAGCAGCGGTTGGACGAGCAGCGAGAGAGGATCCGGAGGGAGATCAGGAAGGAGCTGAAGATAAAAGCGGGCGCAGAGAACCTGCGGCGAGCCACCACTGACAAACGCAATGCCCAGCAGGTGGAGAGCCAGTTACGCAGCTCCAGCCGCAAACTGGACTCGCTCCACACTCAGCTGCAAGAGCTGGATGCCCACATCGTAGTCAAGGGTCACGATGACAGCAAAGGTCAGGGGTCACCATTATTATCTTACCTTTAAAGAGATAGTTCAACCAAAAATGAAAATTCAATCATTAATTACTCACCCTCATGTTGTTTCAAACCCGTAAGACCTTCGTTCATCTTCGGAACACAAATTAAGATATTTTTGATGAAATCTGAGAGCTCACTGACGCTCCATAGACGGCAAGAGTGCTACTACGATCATATGAGTAATAAATAGCAAGGACATCGGTAAAACAATCCATGTGACATCAGGGGTTCAACCATAATTTTACGAAGCTACAAGAATACTTTTGTGCGCAAAGAAATTTATTTTTATTTATTTACATTCCTCATAATCCTCTTAGACCGTGACCCCAGATGAATGTTTGACTCTGTCTTTGACCCACAGATGACCTTCAGTCTCTTGGGACGTCAGGTCGCTCCTCAGCCAATCAGGACAGGATTAAGGCTCTGGAGCGTCAGCTCAACATCGAACTGAAGGTCAAACAGGGGGCAGAGAACATGATCCCCATCTATGCCAATGGGGTTGCCAAGGTACTTAATGTCTATCTATGTGACTGTCCATCTATCAGACTGTCTATTGATATGTCTGTCTCTCTGAATGTCTGTCTGGATGTCTATCTATCTATCTATCTATCTATCTATCTATCTATCTATCTATCTATCTATCTATCTATCTATCTATCTATCTATCTATCTATCTGACTGTCTCCATCTATCCATCTTTCTGTGCTCCAGGATAAAAAGCTGCTTCAGTCAGCTCAGCAGATGCTGCAGGACAGTAAGACGAAGATCGACATCATCCGTATGCAGATCCGTAAAGCCATGCAGGCCACTGAACAGACAGACGACATTCAGGGTATGCCTCACCGCTACAGACATGATCTGTCTGTCTTCCTCCGAAAATTGAGCGTTTATCAGCTTAACATGATCATAGAGCTTTTTATAACATCCTTTAACATCACTTTTCTCTGTTTGCCTCTCTGGAGGGGGTCTCATCTCACATAGTCAGACTTCTTCAGCATTAGTCTTGTCCATACTGCAGCTCAGGTTTACTCAACAGTGATATTGTGATACAAGGCTACTAAAATGATTTGCATCCAGTGTAATATTTCATATATGGTGAGGACATCTCATCAAACAGTCTAGTTATCTGTCATCTCATCAAACAGTCTAATTCTGGCAAGTGACGAAAGACTGTCTGTCTTTCCAGACTGTTGTTTATCTGTTTAGACAAACGTAAAAGGGGAAATTATGAAAAGCATTTAAACTCATCTTTACTATACAATGACAGTTCATAGTGACATCCAGAATTGTGGAATAAAGGAATACATCCAGTCAATAATGGGTTAAATGTTGGTCTGTTTCTCACACAATGACTTCAGAAGACTTATAATATAGTACATTAGTCGTATGGGCTGATACATTTAGTACCATAATATAGTGCTACCTAATATACTATTGTATTACCTATGCATTTTTGGAGCTTGCCATTTTTTGGCTGTTGTATATAACCCAAAGTCTGGAAATGTTGGGATGTTTTTTAAATTTGAATAAAATGAAAACTAAAAGACTTTCAAATTAACCAATATTTTATTCACAATAGAACATAGAGAACATAACACATGTTTAAATGGAGAAATATTACACTTTTATCCACTAAATGAGCTCATTTCAAATTTGATGCCTGCTACAGGTCTCAAAAAAGTTGGCACGGGGGCAACAAAGGGCTAAAAAAAACAAAACATTTTTAAAAGATTCAGCTGGGAGAACATCTAGCAACTAATTACGTTAATTGACATTAGGTCTGTAACATGATTAGCTATAAAAGGGATGTCTTAGAGAGGCAGAGTCTCTCAGAAGTAAAGATGGGCAGAGGCTCTCCAATCTGAGAAAGAGTGCGTAAAAAGATTGTGGAATACTTTAAAAACAACGTTTCTCAATGTCAAATTGCAAAGGCTTTGCAAATCTCATCATCTACAGTGTATAACATCAAACGATTCAGAGAAACTGGAGAAATCTTGTGTAAGGGACAAGGCCGAAGACCTTTGTTGGATGCCCGTAGTCTTCAGGCCCTCAGATGACACTGCACCACTCATCGGCATGATTCTGTCATCGACATTACTAAATGGGCCCAGGAATACTTCCAGAAACCACTGTCGGTAAACACAATCTGCTATGCCATCTGCAGATGCCATGGGCCAAGGCTCATTTAAAATGTACTGTTTCAAAGTGGAAAAGTGTTCTATGGTCAGATGAGTCCAAATTTGACATTCTTGTTGGAAATCACAGACGCTGTGTCCTCTGGGCTAAAGAGGAGGGAGACCTTCCAGCGTGTCATCAGCGTTCAGTTCAAAAGAACAACATCTCTGATGATATGGGGGTGCCTAAGTGCATATGGTATGGGCAGCTTGCATGTTTTGGAAGGCACTATGAATGCGGAAAGGTATATAAAGGTTTTAGAGCAACATATGCTCCCCTCCAGACAACGTCTATTTCAGGGAAGGCCTTGTGTATTTCAGCAGGACAATGCAAAACTGCAAATACTGCAGCTATTGCAACAGCATGGCTTCATAGTAGAAGAGTCCGGGTGCTGAACTGACCTGCCTGCAGTCCAGATCTTTCACATATAGAGAACATTTGGCACATCATTAAACGAAAAATATGTCAAAGACAACCACAAAATCTTCAGTAGCTGGAAGCCTATATCAGGCAAGAACGGGACCAAATTCCAACACCAAAACTCCAGAAACTCATGCCCAGATGCCCAGACATCTTCAAATTGTTTTGAAAAGAAGAGAAGATGCTACACCATGGTAAACATGCCCCAGTCCCAACTATTTTGAGACATGTAGCAGGCATCAAATTTGAAATGAGCACATTTTGTGCATAAAATTGTAAAATTGCTCAGTTTAAATATTTATTATGTTATCTTTGTTCTATTGTGAATAAAATATTGGCTCATGTGATTTGAAAGTCTTTTAGTTTTCATTTTATTCAAATTTAAAAAAAACATTGGGTTGTAGAAAAGAACTGCATGAAAATGTGTGGATGTTCTATCCCTTAATGAAGCTATTTCTCAATGCCTTCATTGATAGAGAGTAAAAGAGTCAGGTTTAAAGAAAAACGTGAGATGTAAACAGAGAGATGAGAGCTGGAGAAGAGATGGAGGGAGGAAATTGACGGAGCTGAAGTGTGCGGCTCTAATGGACTCTAATGGCGTGTTTCTGCACTGAAGTCTCATGTGTCCTGGGGCTGGACAGCGGCAGGCTGGTTAAAAATAGATTTATTAATGCCACTCCACCCTTCGGCCATCAGCGTCCATTGCCGGGCCGCTCGGAGAATGACCTTTGACATCCTGTGAGGGGATTTGAGGACGGGTCTCTCCATCAGTTTCACTTGATAATTCTTGATCAATAACATCTGTTCTGTTTCATTTGGTGAATGAAGCTTAAGGTTAGCAAAATATCATGTCCATAAGATCTCATCCTGTCAGTTCGATTCATCGTAATGTTGATTCTAAGAGCTAAAGTGCTAGAAATCATGGTTCCTGTCATTCTGGTTCGTCATTTTAGAAATGGAAAGTCAGGTCAAGCGCATTGGATTTCTTGCACTGCTCTCTGGTTGTATACTGCACCTTTTTTGGCAGTTTAGTCATTTATATTGGTACTCCATATATACTGTGCATGCCATACTAATGCATACTGTGTTTTTATTTATTTCAGTTTCATTTTAGTTTTCAGTTATACACATTTTAATTCTTCAATTTAAACTAAATGAAAATCAGAACTGTTGCTGTGGCTACTAACTGAAATAAAATAGATTTACTCTTTATTTTATTTAATGTCAACTAATGTTTATTTCAATTTTAATGTAAGTTTTAGTAACTTTGTTGTGTGTTTTTGATTTTTTTTATGTATTTTATTAAGTTTTATTTCAGTTAGTGTAATTTCCAGTTGTAGTCAGTTTTGTTCTTCAAATTCTATTTTTTTTTTTTTTTTTTCAGTTAGTTGCCACAGCAACATTTCTGGTTTTTATTTGAAGTTGTATCAGTTGTTAAATATTCCTAATTACAATCATAAATCAAACTCATTACAGATTTTCACTCAGTGACAGAGGTCTTGTGATTGTGTGTTTCTATTAATAGTAGGATCTAATGCATGTGTGTGTGTGTGTGTGTGTCTCTGCAGGTAAGCCGGATCTGTGTGGGGTGGAGCTCCGTATCGAGGAGCTCTGGCATCATTACCGTGTTGAACATGCCATGGCCGAGGGCGCCAAAAACATGCTGAGACTTCTGGGAGCTGGAAAAGCACAGGACAAGAAGGCCATCGCTGAGGTGTGAGAAGCACACATGCACCTCCTCAAATAATTTAGGAGAAACAAAAGCTAACACAGATTAACCACAGAGGCTGGCATTTGTTTGGATCGAAGGAATGAGGGTGAAGGTTTTGTTGGTTTTGTGTTCTAGGCTCAGTCTAGTCTCAGCGAAGCGTCCCAGCGCTTGGATCTTCTGCGAGTGTCATTAGAGCAGCGTTTGGTTAATCTACCGGAAGATCATCCGAAAGTGTGTCTGATCAAGGAGGAGTTAGTGTTGGCATCGTCCTCGTCCTTCAGCTCCCGTCACAGCGCACCCTATGTCCATAATCAGTACAGCACCCTCAACAAACCCTCGCCGCTCACAGGTACGTCACTAACATGAGTGTCAAGAACCTGTCCACAACAACATGACTCAGATTTCACTCCAAAATCAAAAGACAGAAAGACAGTTTGTAAAGAATAAAATGTTAAATTATTATATATTTATTATAAGCTTTTTATTTCTATTTTATGTTATTTTTATTTAAACACATTTTACTCAATTGTAATCACTGTAATGTGAAAAATTATCGGTTTTATGACTGCAGTGGTAAAACAAAAATAGCTATAATAAAACAGACTATAATAGTGATGAATAAATTATGTATTTACTGTATTGTAAATGTCACGTCGAATGCGGCATCCTCATGCTGATCGTGTGACGTGTCTGTCCCGTTCAGGGACGCTGCAGGTGCGTCTGCTGGGGTGTGTGGGCTTGTTGGAGGTCGTCCCGGGCCGCAGTCGCACGTCTCCGATGGTTTTGCCTCACTTCAGTCCCGGAGACAGCCGACCCTTCAAACTCAGTCTGAGCGGCAGAAACAGCAGCTTCAGCCTGAAGATTCCCAGCAAGAGCGAAGAGCTTTCCTGTGAGTGTCCTGCTTAATTCTCTACTGACAGATGCAGTTCCAGTGTTTGTTTGCTTTTTTCATAAATTAATACGTCTATTAACCAAGGATGCATTCAATTGATCGAAGCTGACAGTAACAGGCATTTATAATGTTACAATAGATTTCAATTTCAAATAAATGCTGTTTTTTTTTTTCATTCAACTGTGAATAGGCCTACTGAAAAATCAAATGTGTCAGTTTCCACAAAAATATTTGGCAGCATAACTATTTTCAATCAGTTTCTTGAGCAGCAAATCATCATATTAGAATGATTTCTGAAGAATCATGTGACACTGAAGACTGGAGTAAAAATACAGCTTTGATCACAGAAATAAATTACAGTTTAACAGAGATATTCACATTGAAAAAATTAAGTTGTAATATTATTTCACTGCTTTTACTGTATTATTTGATCAAATTAATGCAGCCTTCTTGAGCAGAAGAGATTCATTTTAAAAAAATTGTAAAACTTTGAATTGTAAAACCCAAGTTTGAGATGTGAGCGGTCATTTGTTAAGGAGCTCTCAGCTGTAACATCTAAATATTAATATTAATATTTAATTTTGCAGTTTTTATTTTTAATATATCTTCTGAATTTACTAGTTTAAAGTTTTTAAATTCAGTGTGTCAAATAGTCTCAAACTCATGTCCAAAGTGCAAACAAATATTATAATTTTTCCATGATATAAGTGAGTGAAGTGACATACGGCCAAGTATGGTGACCCATACTCGGAATTCGTGCTCTGCATTTAACCCATCCAACGTGCACACACACACACACACA
The DNA here is from genome assembly GCF_936440315.1 of Barbus barbus. Classification (NCBI taxonomy): domain Eukaryota; kingdom Metazoa; phylum Chordata; class Actinopteri; order Cypriniformes; family Cyprinidae; genus Barbus; species Barbus barbus. Next base: position 39,295,771 of record NC_136732.1, on the reverse strand, counting down.
CACACAGCAGTGAACACACACACACACACAGCAGTGAACACACACACACCGTGAACACACACCCGGAGCAGTGGGCAGCCATTTATGCTGCGGCGCCCGGGGAGCAGTTGGGGGTTCGGTGCCTTGCTCAAGGGTACCTCAGTCGTGGTATTGAGGGTGGAGAGAGCGCTGGACATTCACTCCCCCCACCTACAATTCCTGCCGGCCCGAGACTCGAATCCACAACCTTTCGATTACGAGTCCGACTCTCTAACCATTAGGCCACGACTTCCCACTTCCCATATAAGTCTTTTAAAGCATTGTAAGTACAGTGTTTTGTTGATGGATGTATTTAGCGACAGTAAGTGACCGTCTGGTGTGTTTTTCGTGTGTTTAGTGGAGGTGAGCGCCGTGTTGAAGCTGGAGAACTGTGTGGTGGGACAGACGTGCTGGAGGAGTGTTGGTGAACAGACGTGGGATCAGACCTTCACTCTGGAGCTGGAGAGAGTGAGTAACACACACACACACACACACACACACACACACTCAGTACTCGCTCAGATATTCATCTGATGTACTGGTTCAGTCCAGAGAGATGGAGATCGCGGTGTACTGGAGGGACTATCGCTCGCTCTGCGCGCTCAAGTATCTGAAGCTGGAGGACTTTCTGGACAATCAGAGACACCGAATACAGCTGGAGCTCGAACCGCAGGGACTGCTGCTCGCCGAGGTACAAATACACACACAAACAGGGCAAACATGGCCGGGAAATCTGTGCTGAACGCAATTTGCATGAGTTTTAGGCTGTGTAGTGGTGTTTACATCACAACAATGACAAAAGTACTAGTAGTGATGCAACAAAATGTATTTTTTACTAAAACACTTAAATCTAAATTAAAGTTTTAATTAAGCTGAGAAACAAAACTGAAAATAATGTTTATTTAATAATCAGTTAACGAATGCAAAAAAAAAAAAATGCTATTTAAGAATAATTCCTGGTTTACTGTGTTGTTTGTAGGGCTATAAAAGTATATAAATAAAATAAAATATAAATAATGAAAATATCATTTTTATTATTATTTTAAAAAACATTATATAATATAAAAATGAGTATTTATTTTATATTACAATTGAAAAATTACAATACTATTATTTATTATTACATATTACATCTTAATTTCCATTTCTTCAACTTATTTTTGCACTCAAAGCTTCTTATATTGAATATATTAGAATATATTATATTCTTATATTGGCGTCATGCTTTGGTAGATGCTCTATAATGAAACAGGGTTTGTATTCACGCTTGCGTTACAGGTGATGTTCTTCAACCCTGTGATAGAGCGAGGTCCACGTCTACAGCGGCAGAGGAAGGTGTTTTCCAAACAGCAGGGTAAATCACATTCACTGCCTCTTAGCTTCTCCTGCAGTGCATGCTGGGAAAAAAACACTGCACACAAAAGATGAATCCCATGCTGAATGCACTTGCAGCAGTAAAAAATGTACTTTGAAATTTATTATGAAGTTAGATGTAGATGTATATGCAAAAACGAAAATTTGTATTAAATTAAAAATCCTAGTTATACTTACACTATGTAAAATGTACTTGAAAATGATAAAAACTGCCTTTTTTGTAAGGCAGCGGATATTTGCACTAAATGTAAATAGCGATAGAGGCTATTTAAACTAAGTGTAAATAGCAATTAGATGCTATTTACACTATGTTAAACTAGCAGGATTTTCTGCTATTTATAGTAGGCCTACTTGTTGCAAATTGTGGCAATTGTCTGCACCTCAATATTGTATTACATTATAAAACAGTATGCAATAATAAATTATTAAATGGATGCCACCTTCTTGGTACAATATAGCCCTCCCTACATCTACCCTAACCCTACCCGATACTTTATTTTCTTTATTGAAAATAAATGCCTTTTCGATAGATTTGAAAAGGCAGAAAAAACAAGTTTGGCAAAAGGCGGGTTTGAAACCGGGTTGTTCTTGTCAAAAAAGACTACGGCGCGCGTTTTACCATCTGCGTCACTGGAGCTGATGAGTCATAGCCGTTGTTTTTTATTATGTTGATTATCCACATGTTAGTGGGCGGAGTTAGTGTAAATAGCCTCTGCCAACAAGGCGGGCTATTTGCACTGTGTGAATAGTCACTTCATTGAATTAATCTATTTTAGTCTCCAAAAAATGTATATATAATATATGATAAAATGTGGTCAGTTAGTTACTGTATGCTTGTTTGCTCAGGTAAAGCATTCCTGCGTGCAAAACAGATGAACGTGGACATGGCGACGTGGGTTCGTCTGCTGAAGAACGCCATTCCCATGAGCTCCTCCACACACAGCTACACACATCACAGCAACACACACAACAGCAGGTACCGTAACACCCCGCAAACACACGCCTGATCACCTGACATTTATCCCGACCGACGTCATGAACTTCTCACTTTCCTCGACAGTGAGATTTCCATCCAGAAGATCCAGCTAGACGCCGACTCTCCTCCATCTGTGACGAGGAAAAACACACAGACGTCAAACACAGTAAACCTGAGAGACTTTATTTCATGTATTAATTACTTTATCTTCTGTCTTTTGAGCGTTGCCGCACCATATACATTTTATAACATTTTACAAACGTAACAGCACTGATTTTTATTTAATATTCAACTTTATATTTACTTACTTATAGGCATTTGTTTAAACCATTTAATTTAATTTATTTTCACTTAAATGCAAGCAAACTTATTTAATATATAATTTTTATATTTTATAACTATATTTGATTTTATAATTTGTCTTTTAAGCGTAGCTGCACCATAGGAATAAATAAAGTCATTTATTTTTTATTTTATTTTAAAATGCAAACACATTTATTTAATATTTTCATAAATTTGTCTTTCAAGTGTAGCAGCATCATAGAAATTAATAACGTCTGTAAACTTAATAAGAACACTGATATTATTTATTTACCTACAGGCAGTTGTTTAAACCATTTGAATTTTTTTTTTTTTTTTTATGTAAACTTGTGACATTTTTCCTATTGTCTTTTAAATGTAGCAGCACCATGGAAATTAATAACATTGTAACCCTCATAGCAGCACTGATTTTAGTTATTTATTTAGTAGATTTATCATTTACAATGATTGAAAACTCTTTCTCAGATGTAATTGTGATGTGTTTTATTGGCATGTTCATTTGTATTGCCAAAGCATTTGCAGCTAAGCTGTATATAATGAGATAAAAGTAACACCAGTAATATTGTCAGGGTTGGGTAAAGGGATGAGGCAAGGACTCAATGATGCAGGAGAATGGGCTTTTTATTAGTAATATAATAAAATAAGACAAACTAAAACTACCCCGTGGGGGCAAAAACACAGCTGGCAACAAGACAAGGCTTGGCTAGGCAGGACAGGGCAGGGTTAGGGTGAATTAAAGTGAAATAGCATGTGCAAAATAAAGTAAATGAAATAATGTAAGCTAAGCTAATAACAATAAATGCATATAACAAAAAGGAAATGATTAATCAATAATAATCTGTTTCTCAGGTGGACATTGGCCCAGCATCCGAGCCGGTCTCTCCTCCTGATCCTGCTCCTCCGGAGAGGGCTGTCAGGACCAGTTCCCAAAACTCCCAGCGCAGGTACACGTCCCACCAGCACACAATATGTTTTCCAGAGCGGGCCAAGACACGGCATGAAACAAACACACACACATTCACACGTACATGATGCCTGTGATGTTGTTTCTGACCTCACACCAGCTCTTCCCTTCAGTTTAATTACATCCGGCCTCTCTCTCTGTCTGTGTGTGTGTGTGTGTGTGTGTGTGCAGGCCGTCCAAAAGCACTCTGTGTCTTCAGGATTTCCGAATGATCGCAGTGTTGGGCCGAGGACATTTTGGCAAGGTAAGTGAAACATGTTCAGTCTCAGAACTATTAGCAAAGCAACTAGACAGACTGAATCAACACATTCGCCCAAAATGTATCTTGTGCACGCTTTAAATATTCTGCCTAATGTGATTATGCTTTCAGCTAAGAATGGGGCATTCTACATTTAACATATTTTACCACAATTTTCACACTTTCTGACTAGCTGATGACTTTTCTGGACAAACTGACTAATAAAAATGTGTCTTGCAAGCAGTGTTATTATACACTACAGCAGTGTTTTTGATCATATTTTAAATTATTTTTTCCATGTTTCAGCTGTCTTTTTCATTTTAAGTTTCGGTAATTTTATGTTTTGGCATTTTTATAATTTTTTGTATTATTTTTGTTTTATTGCCGTTTTAGAATTTTTGTCATCCAACTTTTTTCAGTTTTATATACACACACACACACACACACACACACACATATATATATATATAAGAGTTTTCTTTTCCTTATTGGACATATTTCTCTGTAAAAATCGTGGAAAAAATTCTTGCAAGCAGTGTTATTTTAGTATTTATTTATAAAATACTATTATCGTGTGTGTGTGTGTATAAATATATATATATATATATTAGTGCTGTCAATCGATTAAAAAAATGTACTAAATAATAAGTAAATTACTAATTAATCACACTTGTTTTTTTTTTTAATTAATCGCAATTAATCCCACCTAACATTAAAGTTAAATATACTTTAACGTTCAATCTTCAAATGAATGTACAAACAACATATTTTTAATATTTGTTTAATGGCATCTTTATTTTTATGACTGAAGGCCAGTATCACTGATACCAATTAATACTGATTTCCCTATAAAGAAAAGTTCCCCTAATATTTAACCATTGACTATAGCCATTAAACATTACATTATAATTAAGAGCTATCAATTTGAACATTTATTAGCCTTAAAAATAACTTCTAATTTAAGTGAACTTAAAGCAATCTTCACATAAACCCATTATAATAAATGTTATATTTAGCTAGGCTACCTGTGCCCCTCAGCAGAAATATACAGAAATTGAATAAAGTTATCAAACACTAAATTCTAAACTAAATAGAGATAAATACTTACGGCTATATAAAAGTGATTGATTTCCTCTTTTATTCTTAATGAACAGGTATCACAGCAGCTGGTTATTAGGTTATTTCTTTGAGATGTCGCTGCTGAACGTGACGTGTATCTGAGGGTCTGCGACTGAATAAATACACTTCTTGTCAAGAAAACACAGACAGAAACAGCAGTTATGAGTGGGGTGGCCAACCCTAGGCCTCGCCCCTGCGTTAAATAGCGTTACACTGAAAAAACGAATTTTGACAGCGTTAATATATATTTAATTTATATTTGATATAGTTTTACAAATGACTAAACTGCTAGTAAGTCCTACACAGAACTAACTTAAAACAGTGGTTTTGCTTCTTGAATTTTGCATTGCATTAACAACAAACGCAATGAGAGAATTTTTGTATCATTTCTATTGGAGACACAGATGTGAATGAAGATTCAAGTGTCTGTTAGGCATGATATGTGTGTGTTTCCAGGTGCTGCTGTCCGAATACAAACGCTCAGGGAAGGTGTACGCCATCAAAGCGCTGAAGAAAGGGGACATTGTGGCACGAGACGAGGTGGAAAGGTGAGGAACTTAATTTAAGTTTAGCGTGAGAGAAAAATCGCTTTTCTCTGCTTGCTTGATATTTTTATTATTTCCTAGTAAAAATATTGTGCAAATTGTTTCTTGCTTTAAGCATTAATATAGTAAATCATAAATCTAGTGAACTTCACTGTACAAAGTGATTTATTAATTTTTTTTTAAATGCAAAAGTACATTTCATCTGTTTAGTGTTCAGTCTAAACTCTCTCCACTCTCTTCCAGTTTGTTGTGCGAGAAGCGAATCTTCGAGACGGTGAACAGCGCACAGCATCCGTTCCTGGTCAACCTGTTTGCGTGTTTTCAGACGTCAGAGCATGTGTGTTTTGTGATGGAGTACACGGCCGGGGGAGACCTGATGATGCACATACACGCTGACGTCTTCTCTGAAACACGCTCCGTGTAAGTCTGATTATCTCAGCTAGTTAACATGCACCACTAGTAATCATTACTGTATACATCACAGGTCAATTGGGTAAAATGTAAAAGATTCCATCATATTTTCCAGTTGACTAATCACAATAGTTTTGTACTACTGGTTTTCTGAAACGATATGCTTAAATATGACACTTTTACCAAATGAATCTAAAGATTTTTGTTATGAAAAGCTATTGACCATTGCGTGAAAAGCTGTTTTTCTGTTGTTGTTGTTTTTTCCTGTAGTGCACTTTAGGTGTTTTGTTCCTGTATTCATATGTATTGTTTACTGTATTCTTCATATATATATGTGTGTGTTTGTTTGTGTGTGTGATGCAGGTTTTATTCTGCATGTGTGCTTTTGGGGCTTCAGTTTCTTCATGATAATAAGATTGTGTATCGGTGAGTAAACACACAAATAGAGCTGTGTTCATCAAATCAAGTTAGTACAAGTTTGTAATTCTAGCATCTGTGGCTGTGTGTGTGTGTGTCAGAGATCTGAAGCTGGATAACCTCCTGCTGGATACTGAAGGTTATGTGAAGATTGCAGACTTTGGTCTTTGTAAAGAGGGTGAGTCAGACTGTTCTTTCCTTAATGATATTGATGAGAGTTGATGAGAGAAGAACATGATGTTTGTTCACTGCTAGATCACAGTGAATGGCCAGATGTGCGATTTAAAAAAAAAAAAAAAAAACTCTACCATTCAGGCATTTGGGGTCAGTATGATTTTTTTTAATTAAAGTTATTGAAAGAGGTCTCTTCTGCTCACCAAAGCTGCATTTATTTGACCAAAATACATATTATTATATTTTAATATTATTACAATTTAAAATAAGTGTTTTGTATGTGAATATCTGTTAAAATGCAATTTATTTCTGTGATGCAAAGATGAATTTTCAGCATCATTACTCCAGTCTTCAGTGTCACATGATCCTTCAGAAACCAGTGTAATATGCTGATTTAATGCACAAGAAACATTACTGATTATTTGATGTTTAAAACAGTTATGCTGATTCATATTTTGTGGATAATGTGATGCATTTATATTTTCAGGATTCTTTCTTGAATAGAAAGTTTAAAACTAATGGTCAGATATACAAACTTTACTTTGAATTTTAGTACAATTTTGCGAGGCAAAAAAAAATCACAGCCAGTTTATTTAAAATAAAACTTAATTTATCAAACTGTGGTTGAGTAGAACCGGGGGGCTTACACATACTGCAAAAAATGTGCGTAATCTCCTTTTTGCTCCCTCTTTCTGTTTTTTCAATATCTTGTTTTTATCTTGTGTCCTGTAGGAATGGGTCATGGTGACAGAACCAGCACATTTTGTGGGACTCCGGAGTTTCTTGCTCCTGAGGTTCTAACAGACACGTCCTACACCAGAGCTGTGGACTGGTGGGGTCTTGGTGTGCTCATTTACGAGATGTTGGTTGGAGAGGTGTGTGTGTTTGTGCAATATTTTATTATATTGTTTTAGTGGGGTTGTTTTTCTTGATTAAAGCATAAATCGAACAAAATCTACTGAAGTTCACCACAAAGCTTGACTTTTTTTTCTGTATTTTAGTTTTTTTTCCAGTACAAACATCTAAACATTCTTAAATCCACATACCTTTGCAAATGCAAAGTGTTAAAATACAAAGTCTTATTTTCTGATAAATAATCTGTGCGTGTCCAGTCACCGTTCCCGGGTGATGATGAGGAGGAGGTGTTCGACAGCATTGTAAATGATGAAGTACGTTACCCAAGATTCCTCTCCACCGAGGCCATTGGTATCATGAGACGGGTAAGACTCTTATTTTTTCCCAAAGCTGTTCTCTGATTGGCTGTTTGCTAACTGAAAGGCATTGTTTTTCATTGGTAGCTGCTGAGGCGTAATCCTGAGAGACGACTGGGCTCCAGTGAGAAAGACGCAGAGGACATCAAGAAACAACCCTTCTTTAGAGTATGAAGACTTTACTTGCCACAATAATATTGAGTCCCTAAATAGATGGGGGGATGATAAATAAATGAGATTGGAAGAAATATTATATTTCAATACTTTTGTGTTCTCTTGCAGAAATGTTGTGTTACACAGAGAAACTTTTGGTGCTTTCCACTGCACAGTACTGCTCAGCACAGCTCGGTTCGGCTCGGCTCTGTTTGCGTTTCCACTGCAGTTTAGTACCGCTTTAGAGTGGGCGGGATTATACACATCACCCCATCAAGCTCTCGCTGGATCCGCTCCTCGGCTATCAACGAGAGAGGAATGTCTGTATTCCTCCACAGACCACGAAACAGACATTTTTTGGTTGTTAAAAAAGGTGTGCTCGTTCAAAACAGTTTCGTTGCGTTGCGTTCGATCCTTCGCTGGCTGTGCTGATTTAAATCTAGTGGGTCTGGTGTCTCGTGTCGCAAGTTGTGTGATGACGCAGGTAGTGTCAATTCTCTCCGGCCAATCAGTGATCAGCAGGTTTACACATCACATTTTGGTAACGCTTGGAGCCTCAGCTGAGGTGATACTGAAAAAAGTACCAGGTACTGTACCAAATGGAAAACCCCCCAAAAGTGAGACGTACCGAACCATACCGTGCCGTACCATGCAGTGGAAAAGCGCCATTTGTGTTCCCTCGCAAAATATTTGCGATGAGTTGCAAAACTCTTGGAAACATAGAAATAATATGGGGTGGAAGGCAAAAAATATATATTAAAGTCAGTGCTTTTGCAAGTAAACGCAAACGTTTCTCAGTGGAACCTAACACCTTTGCAAGAGAATATTTCAATGCTCGCAAAACTTTTGTGTTCCTCCAAGAAACGTTGTGTTCTCTTGCAAAATATTTGTATTCCCTCACAAAAGATTTGCTTCCCCCAAGAATCTTTGGCATACTCTCACAAAAGTATTGCACTCCGAGAAAACATCTGCTTTTTTCTTCACATCTCATATTTTGTTTCATTGCCATATCCTTTTAGGGACTATAATGCCAAAGTTTCAATCTTAGTGATGATGTGACTCAATCATCTTCTCTTGCTCTGTAGAATATAGACTGGGATGCGCTTTTGCAGAGGAGAGTTCCTCCTCCTTTCGTTCCTGCAGTGAAAGGAAAGGAAGACGTCAGTAATTTTGACGCTGAGTTTACGAACGAAGCTCCGACATTGACGCCTCCTCGTGAACGCCGGACCCTATCGCGGAAAGACCAGGACTACTTCAGGGACTTTGACTATGTCTCTGACTTCTGCTAGGACACAAGTGTGCATACTGACGCTGCTAGGTATGGGAGATGTGGTTCTCGCATCCTAGTCCCCATCAAGGCTGCTTGGAGGCTTCCTGCCAATGGAACATGGGTTTGTTCAACATGAAACCATAAAGAGAGTAAGCGTACTGGGCCCATAAGAGTGATTGGATCTTGAGAAAATGAGTACATCTGACTGTAGGAGGTACATCAAACATGAAGAGATTCAAGAATCCAGATAATGTGAAGCTCTGAAAGCTGGTGGCCACAATGTTTTCTCGCCCTGTTTGCAAAGAGGCAGGATTTTCAAATGGTCAGTCAGCCTCATTCATGACATTATCCTTAGCACCAGATGCTAATGAAGTCATTAATCTTGTGAAAAGAGTCATTTTTGTAGGCCAGTGCGCATTTTAGCACTTCTGGTTCCATCATTGTGAAGTTAATGTTTTTCTTGTTTTTGAATGTGTTTTTGGTTAAATGTCTGAGGTTAACACAAGCGCAACATATTTTCACACTCTATTCTACAACATAAAGTGTATCAATAATTCCCACTTGCCTTGAAAAAGGCAGTTGTTAACAAGTGTCTAAATAGGACTACAGAGGTTGTTGAGGACGTTGCGTGATGTACTCATCCACTCACACTTGCACAGCCTCATTCCAGTAATAATTGTGCTCTTGCAAACTATTCTAAATGAAACTTTCAGGGAAATTTTTTTTTAAACAGTGACCGAAATAGCTGCTGCAAACTGTAGTGGTGTAGTTCATTCATAGCCTACAGTTAGCTGTTTACTTCTAGTGATTATATTTAGGCTTCAAAATTCATAGAAGTTGTTTAATTATCATAATGAAAAAAATGTGTAAAAATCATAAACTTTTGTTGGTCATAGAGATTATTTTCTGCAATAATACAAAAGCTAATGAAAAAATCATACTGGGTTTTTGTGGAAGGAACAAGGGTGAGGCTAACTTATGGGTTGCCGGCCTACTAAAATACATCACTGCAGCGCTCTATGGGAGCTCGTTGACTAGCAGGGTAGTTTTTTGTTACTGACCCGAGTAAAATGACTCACCGAATTCTCCCTTCTCCTGTCTTTTTGTCTCCATTTTCTTTGTTTACCAATGTATCCATGTATCACACACAATCCAGAGACTGTTTACTTCTGTAGTACACTCATTTAACCAGACGAGAGCGGCAGAGAGTTTGAGAGTACTGGAAACACTGTTGTGTCAGGTGTTGGTTGTTCTGAGATCCTTGAGTTTGTATGCATTTACTGTTATGAGCATGTCCCTTAATGAAAGGCAGGATCAACCTCTAGATTTGTATTTTTTAGAGATTCTGTTTTTCTTTCTTACTAAAACTTGACTAACTATGGAAATGCTATGCCTGAATATTACTATATTAAACAACTCAACTCTTTTGGGACAATGGAGGTCATATTCTTTTTTTTTTCATGGTGAAAACATGAAATTAAAGAGAAGGGTGAAAAATGTTTTGACCAGAGTCAAATTGTGGAAAATTTACCTAAATTAAGCGGGGAGAAAAAAGATTACGGGTGTTGCAGGATGGCGCAGAATGAAAAGATCAATCCCACACAGATGTCTTCAAACTAAAGGTAAGATGTGAACATCCCAACACATACACATTCACATCAAATGATTTATTATTAATTAACAGAAACTGGGAGTGATGATGTAGTATCCACAATTTATTTTGTAAATGCAGATATTTTAACTATTAAAATAATCAGGTTAGATTATTTTAATTTATGAATACATATGAATAGTAATTATGGATTTATCATAATAAAACTGAGTATATAACTAAATATGTTATATGTAAGAAAAATAAACTTCATCCAAAGGGAAATGAAGATTATTTTGTGACCCCACTGATAGCGTTTTGTCTTGTTTTAAGCATTAACACACCTAATGTTGTTCTTTTTTCCCCAGACAGCAAGGCTTAATTTCTTACATCTCATGGCTTCTCAAGAAATCTCGCTTTTAGATTTTTTACATAACCTGTAATGTATAATGCATTTTCATTAGAAAAAAATTTGTGAACAGCCGAGGTTATGTGAAACAAGTCCTTCAAAAAAAGTTTAAAAAAATATTTATCTTTCCACTCTTGTATGTTTCCTGGTAGTTTGTGAAGATTCAATGTAAAGAGGCCACTCATACACACTGCAAATACACAGTCCAAATGATCTTGCTCCAGACTAACCAAAACATCTGACGTGAGTTAATTGACCGTCATCGGAGCAGACTGATTAAATTGATGTTTTTAAACATCTCTCAGTGATTGCAGCAGCTGCTCGTTCTGCACGGGGTCATGTGGCTCTGATTTGTTGGGAAGGCTCAGGTGTGTTCTGGTCTCATCACATTAAATATTCTGCAGATTTATTATCTTTCCACACAGTTGAACTCTGAGTGTCTTTTTAAAGAAATCATAACAAAATACTGCGCTCTTCTTCTGAGATAATCCAGCTGGCAGTGCTGGTAAAGTACCAACAACATTGTTGAACTTATGAACTTTGTTCAAACTTTAATGTTAGAAACTCGATTTTTTTACAATCCCAAAGTTTAACAATTAGACTTAGGGGTTTGTTCATCTACTTAACCCAAAGTATAAGCAGTAATGAGGGATATAATGTGGGAAGTCGTGGCCTAATGGTTAGCGAGTCGGACTTGTAATCCAAAGGTTGTGGGTTCGAGTCTCGGGCCGGCAGGGATTGTAGGTGGGGGGAGTGAATGTCCAGCGCCCTCTCCACCCTCAATACCATGACTGAGGTGCCCTTGAGCAAGGCACCGAACCCCCAACTGCTCCCCGGGCGCCGCAGCATAAATGGCTGCCCACTGCTCCGTGTGTGTGTTCACTACTGAGTGTACACTTGGATGGGTTAAATGCAGAGCACTAATTCTGAGTATGGGTCACCTTACTTGGCCACACACCACTTCCCTTTCTCATTTTTTCTTTGAGAGTGATACTTTTATTATAGTATAGTAAAAGTTTTGCTTTTGCGTTTTAAATAAAAACGTTTTTCCTTGAGACGCATTTCAAAACAATGTGTGTTTGAGTTTTTGACCATTCAAGACGTTTGTCTTGTGTGTCTGTTAACAGTAGAGTAATCTGTTCATCTGCAGACAGAAGCTTTCTGTTCCACCATGTTTCTGCTCAAGGTGAAGATAACAGCCATGTTTGTTTTTCACGGACTCCAAAAATGGTTATATCAGTTATATCTGGTAAAGTTGTTTACGTTATTTCTAAATACATCTCTTTCTTTGTGTGTCTTTTTATGGGTTTACATTTTGGTTTTTATCTTGTAGACCAAGTCCTCCAAAGTCACAGCTGTCCTCCCTCAGATAGTTGACTGTGAGGAGAAACTGTGGTCATGATCCTAAAGCACTGCTGCTCAATCTGGGACACTGATACTATTTTTTTTGTTTTGTTTTATTGGCTTTATATTGTAAAATACTGTTGGGTTATATGCAAGCAGACATTGGTCAATTATATTTCGCAGTTCATGAATATGACTGAAGTTGACTGTTTTAGGATTCCAGTGACAAGCAAATGCTGTGTCTTTATTGAATGAGAAATTGCTGATCGATCGATTACAGAATCAGTGGATGAGAGATCAGAAAACATGTCAAATACTGACAGTACCTTAGATGTTCATGACGTCTACGGTGCTTTTCCATGAAATTCAGTGTATTTCTGCATGGAAAGATATGAAAAATGCAAGAGAGAGAGTTCAAATGTTAAAAACTACAAATATATATAAAAAACCTCTTCATAACTAATGTTTGTTTATATTAATGTCCATAAGTGACTGAAAACAAAAAAAGACTTTCTTGACAAGATTTGACCCATTCAGTGTGTTCACAATTAAACTTATGCTCTTAGGAAACCATGTAATACTAAAGTCATAATTTCTGATTCTGTATTCAGTATTGTTTAATAATTTTCAACGACTCAATAAGATGGAATTTCCTTTTCTGCTGGTATTTCTCATTATTCTCAAGTTGGCTTATTTCAAATAATTTTAACCAAGCCTCTTATCTTTCCTTGACTCTTTTAATATGTTCCTCTGATCAAACCCATATTATTAAAACTTTAATGTGTGGCCTAATGGTTAGAGAGTCGGACTCGTAATCGAAAGGTTGTGGGTTCGAGTCCCCGGCCGGCAGGGATTGTAGGTGGGGGGAGTGAATGTCCAGCGCTCTCTCCACCCTCAATACCACGACTGAGGTGCCCTTGAGCAAGGCACCGAACCCCCAATTGCTCCCCGGGCGCTGCAGCATGGCTGCCCACTGCTCCGGGTGTGTGTTCACGGTGTGTGTGTGTGTGTGTGTGTGTGTGTGTGCATTTGTTCACTACTCACTGCTGTGTGTGTGCACTTGGATGGGTTAAACGCAGAGCACCAATTTCGAGTATGGGTCACCATACTTGACAATACGTCACGACGACGACGACAACGACAAATTGTTTATAAATTCTTAATTATATAAAAACATCATTACACCCGTTCTGTAATTAGCATGCAGAACATGTGTTGAGCACAAATGGAGACCATAGTTACATAGAAAATTAACCAGTTTTATTGTAGTAAAAGTGTAATAACCATGTTTTTGGGGTATTGATTATCATTTGTATAACCCATTTTACTACAAATACCAAGGTTAACTATGGTTAGAGTATAGAAAAATCATGGTTAATTTGTGGTTACCATGGTTTAACTGTAGTAGTAACCATGTTTTATTTATTTATTTTATTTTAATTTGTAGTAAAACCATGGTTAATTTTCATAAGGGATATTTTATGACTGTTATGAGCTTATGATTTAAAATAAAATGTTTAAAGTCAGCATGAAATCAAAATTGACAATTCTTATTTTTTGATGGAATACTGTAGGGTTTATTATAAATAATTTATCCGTGCACTTCATTATTATTATTTTTTTAATTCATGTGCCCTCGTAATCTATAAATGTTAACCTCCCCTCCCCCTCAAAAAGACTCCTCTACTCTTCCGGTCACGAGTATTGGCGTAAAGGCGGAGCTAGTGATGTGGGCATAGACATATATCTATGGATGTGAGGGGTAGACAACAGGGGGAAAGCTGAACCTCATGCATCACTTTATAGGCTGACACCAGTCATGAGGGAGTACGTTACCCTTAAACACTGAAAATATATTAGGATATTACGACAACATTACTCTTAGGACATCACAAACTGATTTGTTTCATGAATATATGACTTAACCTGATGGAGGACACACTCAGTCATTCAGGCAGTCTCTCTTTTTCTCTCTTGTGCGCGGTTTAGACCTGTTTTGTGCCGTTGATTGTGGTCATCATCCCTAATAAATAAAACATTTATTCATGCTTGGCTGTCAGCGGTGAATACAGCAATGAGAAATCCCCCAAAACTATCTGCAAACTGGCATTTCAGATCTGCCTGCATTTTGTTAGTAACGCCCCAACTTCCAATGATCCAATCAATTCCCGAAGGACGACATTAAGTCCCGCCCTCTCATTTCAGATGCCGTTTCACTCCATGGCTGTGTCCAAATTCAGGGTCTGCATCCTTCGGAGTACTCATTTGAAGGATGTTACGTCACAGCGCCGCGACGAAGGCTGTCCAAATTCGTAGGATCCTTCAAATGCGGCCCACAAATACGTCCTCCTTTTCCCCGAATTGGAAGGATGGGTGTGGTGGATCCTTTCCCGTCCTACCTATCCCATAATTCTTTTCGGCAGAGCGTAATGGCGGACGGAGCGAGCGGTAGCGGAGTGGGAGAGGAGTTTATGCTTCGGCTCAATGAATTTGTAGGAGAAATTAGTAGAATACTTAAAAACAAATAAAAATAGACTATAATGGCTTACCTGGATGTGACTGTCTTGTAGTCTGATATAAAAAACTCTCCGACAACGAGCAAAGAAAGTATTTAATTTATTTAATTGCTTTATTTCTTCCAAAAGAATTAAAATGAGGAGAATAACTCTTTGTTTGTCCATTTTCCCGCTTCTTGCTTGGCGCTGTCACGGTTGCTAGGCGACAGGATATGAGCAACGGGTAAGGGAGGGAACTGAAAGAAGGGTAGGCTGTCCAAATTCACAAACACCGACTTCCGGGTTTTGCGGACGTCGGAGGATCCCTCCTCCTTCAACCGGGTAGGAAGGATCCTAAGGAGGATGCAGACCCTGAATTTGGACACAGCCCATATATACGTCACAGTAGAGAAGAAAAGACAATTGCGACTTCCGTTTCATGCTGACTTTAAGTTTTAAAAATCTATTGAGGTGCTGGCTTAAATTCCTTCTGTCTTGTTTCTGTGTCTCTGTCTTACTCTCTTTCACATCCCTCAGTTAGTATGTTGGTGTAGACTGAATTCTGTCTGAAATCTGTGAAGTGTTGAAGGATGATGCCCTGGACAGGCGGTGCTCTACTCTTCCTCCTGTTGGCTGTGGTCAGAACTGCAGGTTAAACCCACTTGAAATTACCACTGGGTCACTCGGAACACAAACGATTATAAAGCTGTGCTTTCAGTTGTTTCACTAATGCAGGTGACAGAGAGAGCAGGCAGACGCATTTCTCAAGGCTACATGTGAAATCTTGCGCAGATGTGTGGTGATTTTGTGTGAATGTATGGAGTCAAAACAATGCCGCATATATTTGCAAGAGAATTGCAAAAGAAAATAAAGTTTTGCAAACGAAAATGAAAGTGTTTGAGAAAAAATAATGTATTTTTTGTAAACAAAAATGAAGAATTGCAAAAGAAAATGAAGTATTGCAAGAAGAAAATAAGTTTTGCAAATAAAAACAAAGAATTGCAAAATATAAATGAAACCGAGCAAAAGCATTGGTTTTGCAATACATATTTTCCATGGCCATATCTACTAATTTATTTGCAATGCTGCTTTTATTTTGCATTTCAGTCAAGTTTGAGCTTGCGATACCGTTTTGCGCTTCATGTTTCTGCGCGTCTCACTTTGTTGCGCTATTTTGACATGGGGGTGGAGTCAAGGGGTGGGGGCGTGTACAACAGGCCTGGGCATGCCTCCCTTGAAGTGACGTCATCGGCCAGAGACACACATCACAGCTGATCCAGGCACCGTCTTTAAGCAAAGGCATGCGGCTGGATCGTTTCCTTTTATTTACTAGCTTTAAAACAAACATGCACGTTTTCATTTTATTAACTTCATTAACCAATGTATATGTGTATTAGCAGCATTTGCTCAAGTTAAAGAAGTTGTTAATATGAACATCTGCTGTTTATTTCTCTCAATGTGCACACTTTTATAGCATCAAAATGTGTATTGTTTCCTTTGGTTAACTAAATGTGTATTAACAGTACTTCTGGTACTGTTAATACACATTTATTAACAGGACGCCAGCGCACAGCGTTCTTTGTCTACATTAGTTCAGAGTTACCGCTAGTTTTAATGTAAAAGAATGCAATTAACTTCATAAACTATACATCATTAAAAAGTCGTGAACGTGATAATACTGTATGTCGTGGCAACATCAATATTTCGTGGCCACGAGTTTAATCATGCATAAACAAACCCGCGTGACCATAGCAACCTGGGATTATCAGAGATTGATCAAATATATTTATCCATCCCACAGTCCGTTGATCGTGTCTTTTTATGTAATATATGTGTATATTATTATTATACAGCCTTGAACGTTAAGAGATCGAAATGAAGGGAAAATAAATTTAAAAAAAACAACGAATATAAAAATATTACCAATAATAATAATAATAAAATACATGGACTTACAAGACTTGTGGGATGGATAAAAACGTTTTCTTGTCGGCCTATTTTATTCGCTTACTTTATGTTTAAATTTACCCATGCCATGACTACTGTTTTGATATGGCTAAAAACGTATTATGTCACTGTATTATGCCACTGTCTTCGCAATGTCTAGAGTCATAAAATGATTATTTTTAGTCATCAGTTATGTTTTTGTCCTGTTGTTTTAAGTTCTATTTTTAAGCAGGTTACACTAATCACTTTTCTTAATGATGAATATAAACCAGCCTGCAACGATAATATATTATCGATTTATATAATTTATAATTTGAATAAGAGAACAACACCAATAAACTTGGGGTAATTATAAAAATAGTTTTATTCATTAAAATAATAATAATAATTGAATTAAAAATAAAACTAAGATTAAATAAGAAACTGAACACATATTATTAAAAATAAAATGATATAAAAATGAAAACTAATTCAAAATATTAATAAAAACTATTACTGAAACAACACTGGTATTATCAATGGTAGCAAATTCTTTGGTTTCAATTAAAGAAAATATTAACACATTGTTCTGTTCAGTGTTTGTTCAGTGACCTTGATGTTTTTAAAGGGGTCATGAACTGCCTTTGTTTCTATTTTGTACTTTTCTCTGAGGTTCACTTATAATGTTATCAAGATTTTTACATCAAAAAATGTTAAAAAAAAATCTGTCCTGTTTTTAACCCCCATCATCAGAATGCTCTGTTTGTAAAGTGTGGCAGAGGAAGTAAATGCCCACTGCTGTGATTGGCTAATAGTTGTGTATGTTTGATAGCCGACATACATTCCTCATAGATGGATGCTGCTGTGATTTAGGTCAAAAATACATAAATAACTCAATGCATATCAAACAATCTGTTAGAAGAGACAAAGCAATAGTGACCAATAAAAACAGTTACTTTGCGACATCCAATATTGTCGGAACAGCATTGTCTTTTAGTTTATATCTTTCTGAAAATCCCACGTCGAATTGTGCCTTGTTTGTCAAATGAAGTGCAAAAAGGACCAAGTTCTTACTGACGCAGTCTGGATCTTCATTAAAAATAAAGTTCATCCACTCTTTCCTAACGTTGGGATCAGAAGGGATGCAAAGCAAACGCTGTTTTTTTTTTCCACAACTTGGCACTGCACAGCCTCTTGTTATCTTCAGAGCATCTTTAAAGGGGTGGTTGATTGCGATTTCACTTTTTTCATTTTAAACAGTGTGTAATGTTGCTGTTGGTGCATGAACAGTATCTGCAAAGTTGCTACGCTGAAAGTTCAACGTAAGCGGAGATATCTTTTAAAGAGATATGTCTTTTAAAAATCAGGAAGTTTAAACAAAAACGACTCAAATGGGACTACAACGAAATACTTCCCGGGTTTCATACGTAACAAACCCATAAATTTGCATCAACCCTCCCTCCGGAACGTGCAAAAAAGGAGGCAAGGCCATGTTCTGAGGCTTTGTCGAAGAGGAAGAGTTATAGTGGAGAGCTGTAGCCATGCCGTCGAAAGTGTGTTATTTTCACCCAGCTGTCAGGTCTTCTGTGTTCGGGCTTCCTACGGACGCTGTAGTTCGTCAATAATGGTTAAAATTTATGTTTGATTATGTTCCTGACAATTACAATCGTAACTTAGCTCTCTGTGCTGCGCATTTTACGGAAGACAGCTTCCAGAATCTACATGAGTTCAATGCCGGATTCAACCAGAAACTATCACTAAAACATGGAGCAGTTCCAACTTTAAAACCAGAGGCAGCAGATGTTGGGCCACAACATGTAAGTAGGATTTAATCATTTTAAATGTATTTGCATGTATCATTTCAGACGTAATGTTTTAGTTTTATCAAGGATGTAAACAAATGCCAACGCTGGCTTTAGTAGCCAGTTAGTTATGCTATTTCGTGTGTCTATGACAAACGCGTACAAACATTTTGGACCTGAATTTGTAATTATGTACTAATTTTGTAAATGTATTTTCCATGTATACTTTATGACGTAATTTTTCATGTAATTACTCAGTCATGTATTCAGTTATATTAAATGTTTAATCAGGAGAAAACCGTATCTCAAAAGCTAACAAACAGCAGTAGCATTTTCAAGTAACAGCGTATCGAAATTCTTTGAGAAAATAATAATAATAAAAATATTTACCATTCAGAAACATTTGTAAGAGCCGTGTTTGCGGAGGTTCTGCTTGACTCTCTTCATTACCGCTTTCTGGGTCTGATTCTGGCTCAAACTGATACGGCAATATTGACACCATTATTTACATTTGACCGGAGCACATGCAACTGTCGCCCGTAAAGGTAATGGGCGTGAAGTTTCCGGACAGTGTGCGTACGCAGTTTAGCCAATCACAACACACTGGCCCAACTAACCAATCAGAGCCCATTGCCTGTTTCTGAGGGAGTGGTTTCATAGAATCAGGAAGTCAACCGGTCGTTCAAATGACAGAGGAGTGCGGCTTACAATAAAGGTGAAATTTATGAAAAATAAGGCGTTTTTTAACAAACGAAACACGAAGACGTTATATTGCACCCCATAAACACAATCAAGCAAAGAAAAAAGGCAGTAAACCACCCCTTTAATCATTTGGTTTCTGCACAGTCCTGCATTTGCCTCTCTCATAAATACTACAGGTGTGAATTGGTGGGTGGGGCTAAACAGGCAGCGATGTAGAATTGGTGGGCGGGGCTAAACAGGCAGTGATGTTGTTGATGATCTTCTGCGGAGGCGGTGCTTATCCACACTATTACATCATAGAGTAGAACATTCCAAAAGCTGTCATTTTGGCAGACTAACTTCAGTATAAGCTGTTTTTAGACTAACGACAAAGTTTTGAGTTCTGAAACTTACAGGATGTTTTTATAGGACAATGACCTCTTATATGTCAAAAAAATCAAGAGAATTTTAGTCTCTCAGTTCATGACCCCTTTAAGTAATCTCTGTGTGTGTCAGAGTCCAGCAGAGAGCTACTGTGCTCCATGTGGCCTGTGGGGGCGCTGCATCCAGTGCGGGCTCAACTGGAGCGCTTTGAGATGGGAACAGGCTGTGCGGCCAGAGAGGTCGGAGTTAAAGAGACCCATGTGATTTCTGTGGGCAAAGCCTCCAACAAACAAGTATGAGATATTTGCCTGCTCGTATTTGTCTAGTTGCTGTCCAAACGTCACATTTGGGTGTCCTTTCTGCAGGTAACTGTGGTGTTAAGACCTTTGACCAGCTCTCGGCCCATCAACCGGCCGCTGATTCTGGTGCTGAGCTCCAAGCACACCGTGCATTGGGTGTTGGAAAACGAGGGACTGTCACACAATATCAACATGCTGGTTCAGGTGTGTGATGTTGCTTATCGTCCCACACTGACCTGACTGCTTAATTTATTTTTTTTAAAGGAATAGTTCACCCAAAAATAAAGATTTACTACCGCTCATTTCAAGATGTAGATGAGTTTGTTTATTTATCTGAACAGATTTGGAGATGTGGCATTATATCACCTGCTCAGCAATGGATCATCTGCAGTGAATGAGTGCCGTCAGAATGAGAGTCCAAACAGCTGATTAAAAATAAAAAAAGATATTTTTAACTTTGCTCCTGGCCAAAATACTAGTCCATAATGCATAATAAGGCTTCCTCCAGTGAAAAAGTCCATACCCTGTTGTCTTCTCACATGAAACCAAAACCACCCACATCTGTGCAGTTTATCTCCTGATTCAGATGAGACCACGTTTTCATTGGAGAAAGCAATATTATGGATAGTAGTTTAGCTGGAAGCAGCGGTTTGAAGTTTAAAAAAATGTCTTGATGGATTGGTTTCTTGCAAAGATGCAGCTTTTGGTTTCACAAGACGTTAATTGCTGGACTGGAGTTGTGTGGATTACCTGTGGATTATTGGGATGTTTTTATCAGCTGTTTGAATTCTCTTTCTGACGGCACCCATTCACTGCAGAGGATTCATGTGATGTAATGGTAAATTACTCCAAGTCTGTTCCCATCAAAAAACAAACTCTTCTGCTTCTTGGATGGCCTTTTTGTTTATTAAAGCTGCTTTGAAACGATTTATAGTGTATAAACAAAAAAACTATAGAAATAAATGTGACTTAATTTGGTCACTTTGCACTGCATTTCGCTTTTCATTTTGCCAAAAAAACTTGGATTTTTTGACTGGTTAGAAACTATTGCAATTTACTAGGCAGTAATAGATAAACAATTTTGTGTATTTTTTGTGACTTTGGGGGCCCCTAGAGTTAAATAATTGGAATTCACTGTTGTACATGCTAACTGTGGGGAGTACAGTTTATAGGTCTACACATGCATTTGTTGCTGCCAAAAAAAAGCAATTCTTCTTTTTCGCATACATTTGTATCTGCGCACCAAATTTATAACTGCCAGAAAGACACCATTCGGTTTGTGATTGGTATTTTACTTTAAAAATAAACTTCTATTGTTAGAGAACGGAGGACACAAGCAGTTAGCTGGTTCAGGTAAGTTTATTGCAACAATAGAAGGGGAGAGAAAGAGGCTGAGGTGATGAAGCCCAAACCCGGAGCTGGCAATGGGGAATAGACTGAGGTTCACTAGATCTCCACTTGCAGGGTTCGTCGGAGGATCCAGGGATGATTGGCGACCACACACCCACACCGCAGACTTTGGAACAGGGACTCGAGCACCTGGAGCAGACTCGGAACTGGATCCTAGGAATAGGTAAGTACACACAGGGAATGATTAGCAGAAGTAGCAATAGCGCTAGGCTTAGCGCTCGCGTTGAAAGTCCTCTTGTCATAAACGAGACCGGACATCTAGTGCTGGGTGGTGTGTGGCTTTATGCTAGGTGGTGACGAGGAACTTGATGCGGGACAGGTGAGCGTGATTAGAACTCAGGTGAATATGATCGTTGTGATTGGGAGGTGGCAGAGCCTGGCATGTCTGTAACATCTATACAGTTGCCTTAATTAGAGAAACATTAAATCTAGGCATTCACCTGCTCTCCCAGGTGTCTCTCAACTCCACGGCCATCTCTTCGAGCTTGTCCATCCGCGTGATGAAGGTTTCTTCTCTGCCATGGCGGCCACACGTCCTGCTTCGCTGGATCCTCCAGCGTCACGTCACCATCTCGTCACTCACGCACACTGTCCATGCGAACCACGTTTACCTCCATCTGGGAGAGGGTAAAAACACATACATATCCTTTTATTTAAATTGTATGAAAATTGGTGTGTGCTTTATTTTGTCTTAATTTTCATTCCATCTGGACTCCAGATGCCAGCATGCCGAGTGAGTCTCCGTTTCTGTCTCAGAGCTGCAGGAGCAGGAGGTTCATGGCTGCGTCCTGTCAGACCAGCCCACGGAGACGGAGGTCCACATCATCCGCCTCTGGTCCTCAGGATCCGGCCTGTGCGGGTGAGTCAAGCTCTCAAGTGTGAGTGGAACATCTCAAAGTGAGACAAGAAGCGGAAACTGAGTGCATCAGGTTCATTAAGACTGACAAACAGAGATTCAAGAGTGAATTTAAAAGTTTTCAAAAGTTCAGCTGAACTGGAAACATATCTTTAAGCACTTTACATGAACGTACATAAAATCATTATGCAAAAATATTGCATAAAAAATGTAAAATTAAAATTTTACTACTAGTAATTTTTAGACTAGTAAAAGTTTTAGTTTTTTTAATTAGTAGTCATATAAATAAAAAGAAAAAAAAAGTAGGAAATTAAATAGATACATTATTTAAAGGGGACATGTCTTTGTACTATTAAAACATCCTGCAAGTTTCATATCTTAAAATATCCTCCTCATTATAAACACGGCATTTATTTAATCAAGCCACAAAAATGGCTGATTTTAAATCTGAGGGGCAAGGTGACATCACCTGGACGCAGTCGTTAGCAAAAACACTGCCTCCAGAGCAAGGCATCGATGAATAGTCATCTTCTCACCATAGGCTCCGCCCCACTGGCTTTCAGCCGCTATAGGAACAAGTGGATAGTTTATATTTAATGGCATCCCGGATCGTGTCTGAGGATTGATCGGAGCATTTTGTTTTGTAAACGAGGCACATTTGTGGATAGATGAAGCGGCACTAGATCTGACTGCAGCTGCGTAACAAACCGTAAGCAAATGGACCAGTTTATTTTGATTATGTTGTCAAAACACATATGCAATAGCGAGGGGGCATTGATACCGTTTCCTTTGCAATGACGTTAGCCAATTAAACAGTTGCTGATTACAGAGGATGCCTTAAATGACACGCCCCTTATAAACAAGTCGTTTTAGAGAGAGGTTCAGAATGAGGGTTAAAAAGAATAATTTTTCCACATTTATTTATTTGCAAAAAAAATTATTAACATAAGAAAACACCAAAGAACATATATAAAAAAAATCCATGTCATGACACCTTTAAAATGAAATAAAGATATTGACTGAAAGGAAAATGAGAGACACATAAAAATGCCATTAAAAATAAATAAATCTAATTAATATTAATATGTTTTAATAAAATAATCTAAGAATGTAACATGACATAAACATTTCAAACTGCTTTACATAAAAATTATGTAATTTTTAGATTCAAAATGCTTTTTTTATTTATATAAAGTATTTAAAAAATAGAAGTTATAAAAAGTGTTATGAAATAAATAAAAGGTAAGAAAATTATAGTAACTGATCAATGTATTAAACTTAAATAAAGATATACATTGAAAGGAAAATACATGCATAATGGCATGCATAAACAGGACAATAAAACAAGATAAAGAATGTTTTAATAAAATAATCCATGTAATACATTGCCTTTCTGTTCATTTGAATAAAATCACAAGTTTTATTTTCTATATTTAAACCTTCTGATTCCCTACCAGACCTCCATAATAAGACCATTGCTGTTTTCTTTTATTATTTAACGAATTTACAATGATTGCCTGTCATAATTGACAGCACACCACAGATACTGTGAAAAATAAGTAATGAATGTTAAAGGGTTAGTTCACCCAAAACTGAAAATTAGCCCATGTTTTACTCACACTCAAGGCATCCTAGGTGTATTTTACTTTCTTCTTTCGGACAAATCCAATTGGAGTAATATTCTAAATTGTCCTGGCTCTTTCAAGCTCTATAATGACATGGGTGGGTGTTTTTGTGCAACAGTCCAAAAGTAGTCAAATAAAGTGCATACATCCATATTAAAATGCCCATCACACGGCTCCAGGAGGTGAATAAAGGCCTCCTGTAGCGAATCGATGCATTTTTGTAAGACAAATATCTATATTTAAAACGAGATAAACAGTTTTGTGTAACTTCCGTTAATGTCGTAACTATGCCATTATAGAGCTTGAAAGAGCCAGGACAATTTTTTATATTACTCTGATAGGATTTGTCTGAAAGAAGAAAGTCATATACACCTAGGATGCATTGAGTGTGAGTAAAACATGGGCTAATTTTCATTTTTGGGGGAACTATAACCCTTTAATGTGCCTCTCTCTCAGCTCTCTACAGGTGGAGGTGTCTGTCTCTCTCCTGCCTCCAGTGGCTCGTTCAGGCTATCACAGGATTGTCCTGATCCTCAGCTGTGCGGTTCCAGTCAGCTGGGCTCTGGTGGCTCCAGAGGTCAAAGGTCACGTCAGGGTCTATGTAAGTTACATTTGCATTTCTAACCTGTGCGCTTTTCCAAAAAACACTTTCTCAACTATGAACAATTGTGTCTCTTTCATTCAGTCGTCCAACAGTGTGAGTCCGCCGTACCAAACTCAAGCCTCCGGCTTCAGCATGACCAGCACCATGACCTCTGACCTCCTCAGCACCCCTGACCTTCTAGAATGGGCCAATCAGAACGGCTTTCCCAAAGTGACCTCGTACACTGAGGCTGATCTGGCCAATCGCTTCGTCGTCAGGATAAGAGAAGGTGGAAAAGGTTGATTTTTTTTATATTTCCTTGAATAATTGATCAGATTGACCATTTTTAGTCAAGGTCAGATTAATACTACTTTCATGGACTATTTTTAAAAAAGCTTTCAGTAGATTAAGTTAGGATGTGGTTTTAGAAGGCAGCTGCCTATGTAGACAGCGAGGTTCGCTCACTAGGGTTTGTGACGGAGCTGTGTCTGTGGTTCAGGAGGGTCAGACACAGAACTGAGGTCTTCAGACGGGTGGCAGGATCACATCATGACAGACAGAAGCATTGAGGCACTCAGCTGCCACTGTGAGGGCGGAGCTCTTACTGTTTCCTTGGACACACAGATGTTACAGGTAACCAATAGACACTGCAATACTATTGCTTACTTATTTTTGTTGGTGCGTTTTTATGAAAGTAAATGTGTGTGTGTGTGTGTGTGTGTGTGTGTGTAACTTTGTGAAATACATTTTTAAGATATTTATTAATTATTTGATTAATTATTTAATTATTTTGATATTTTGATAATTATTTAAGTATTTAAGTGAAGCTCGGCAGGGTCTCAGTCTGTCTCTGTAAGGGGAGAGAAAACACGCATTAGTTCAGTCCCTCATGGAGCCTCTATCCAACCTCCCCAGTGTGTTTTCTCTCCGTGTTTTAAAGGGTGGCTGTGATGAGTAGCAGGTGTGCCGCTCATTAAGCTCAGGTGTCGGTGCTTGGCGGTGATTGGGAGAGCGGCATTTCCAGGGCGACGATGATCCGCTCCCTGGCGGCTCGCCACATCCCCCCCCCCTAAGCGTCGTCCTGGTCACATACAGGGGAGGGGAATTTCTCGTACCTGTCAGACCTGCCCATCCGGACCAGCTACGGGAGAGTCCGTCCGCATTCCCGTGGTCAGCCCCGGCTCGATGTTGCACCTAGAAGTGGAAGTCCTGCAGCACCAGGAACCACCGCGTCACCCGTGCCTTCGCCTTCGACATCCAGTGTAGCGGTGCGTGGTCCGTAACAAGGGTAAAACGGCGGCCCCAGAGGTAGTACATCAGCTCCAGGACTGCCCACTTTATGGCCAGGGCCTCCTTCTCGACCGCCGCGTGCCTTGTTTCCGCGGGGGAGAGCTTTCGGCTGATATAGACCACTGGATGCTCCTGTCCGTCCTTGGTCTGGGAAAGGACTGCTCCCAAACCGGTACCGGAGGTGTCAGTGTATAGGATGAAGGGACAGCTGAAGTCCGGGGCGTGGAGGCCCGGGGAGGATGTGAGGGCCTTCTTCAGGGTCTGGAAGGCCTGCTCGGCCTCTGACGTCCAGTTCACCTTCTCTGGCTTCTCTGACCCCTTCTTGGTCAGGTCTGACAGGGGCTGGCTATAGAGGAGAAACTGGGGATAAAACATCGGTCATAGCCCGCCAACCCCAGAAAAGCTCGTACCTGGGTTTTGTTGGTGGGTCGGGGAAACTTCCTGAGAGCTTCCACTTTCTTTTCCTGTGGCATGATGAGTCCTCGGCCGATCTTGTACCCCAGGTACTTCGTTTCTGTCAGGCCTGAGATGACCCTTCCGGGGGTTGGCTGTGAGGCCATCCCGTCTCAACTCCATCAACACACTCCGCAACCGCTCCAGGTGGGCTTCCCAGCTCTCCGAGTGGATAAAAACATCATCGACTTGGTGTGGTCGGAATATCACATCCATCTCCCTCACTTCAAACAGCACGTATGGGATCATGAGATCCCAGTCGCGCCCGTCTTCGGCTACTACACGGCGGAGCATCTGCTTCAGGGTCTTATTGAATCTCTCCACCAAGCCATCGGTTTGCGGGTGGTAAACAGATGTCCGCAGCTGTTTTACCTGTAGCAGCCGGCAGAGGAAGAAACAACTCCTTGGCGATATTTTTTGCGGTGGCCTTGCAGAGTGGGATGGCCTCTAGATAGCGGGTGGCGTAGTCCAGGATGACGAGAATGTGCTCATGACCCCGGGCAGACTTCAGCAATGGGCCTACCAGATCCATTCCGATCCACTCGAAAGGCACCTCTATGACAGGCAGCGGAATAAGTTCGGCTGGGGGGAGGACGATGAGGAGACGTTCTTTGGCAGGTAGGGCAAGCTTGACTGAACCTTTTTACCTCTCCATCTAGCCTCGGCCAGTGAAAACGATCCCGGATCCTCCGTACTGTGTTCATCACTCCCAGATGCCCAGCCATGGGGTGAGAGTGGGCTAGCTCGATGACCGTCTCCGTCTTGGTCCGGGGAACTACCAGCAGCAGTTTTTCCTCCCCCTGCCTGTGGGCTACACAGTATAGCCGGCCATTGTTAATGACGAAGTGAGGGAGGGGATGCGGCGGCAGAAGTCGGTCCTCGCAGTCAACTCGACGGACCTGCTCCCAGCAGTGTCGGAGGCATTCATCTTCCTTCTGCTCATGGGCAAACGAGCCTGCTGTCGTCACCTGCTGGAAGACATCAGCATAGACATTGGCCGAATTTCGATTAAGTGACTCACCCTCCCTCTCGCTGTCGGTGGCCAGCAGCGCCGTCTGTCTGGCGGGCGGTCCCTGAGCTGCCCTCCTCCGACGTCCCCGGGTCTTCTCGGTCGGCTGTATCATGGCGGACAGAAGGCGGTTGAACCCAGGCCAGTCCCTCCCCAACAGTAGTGGGACGGGTAGATCCGCAACGATGCCGACCTCTACCGGCCAGTATCCATGTTCAGTCGAGATACATTCATAATTATTTCTGTTTTCTCTATATTTTGGACATAACTTCTCAAAACATTTGCACATTCATAATTCTATTTTATCTAGAAAGAATTATGAATGTGCTATTTTACAGATGAAAAGTTTTGAGAAGTTATGTACAGATGTACAGTCCTGAGATGTTATGTATTGTTCAGGTGGAATATAGCCTGAGGGAAAAAGCTGTTCTTATGTCGCTCAGTGATGATTTATCCGTGCTGGAATGCAAGAACAGAAACAATGTTTTCGTATTGAAGGCCAAGTTTAAAATAGATCTCAGTTAGGCTAATTCATTCCCATCCATTGACTTCTTTTCTTCTTTGTAAGATGGCAGAAATGACACCACCTGAAGCTGTAACGCATGAGCTCGCAAAAAGTTCCTTGTGTCCATGTGAAAGACTTCATTTTTTATTTTTGCAAATGTCCCTTTAGGGGCTCAATGAAATGTAGTTATTTTAGCACATTTAAAATTAAGTTATATGAAAATAAATATTGCAAAATAAATTTAAAATGAAATGCCTATATTTTATGACTTTACTTTTAGTTCAATATAATATCCCTGCATTAAATACATTTAAAATATTACAAAAAGATTTCCATTTCAAATGAATGCTGTATTTTGAACTTTCTATTAATCAAAGAATCCTGGAAAATAAAATGTATCACAGTTTCCATAAAAAAAACAAATAAATAAAAATAAAAATTCAGCAGCACAACTGGTTTCAACATCGATAATAATCAGAAATGTTTCTTGAGCAGTAAATCAGTATATTAGAATGACTTCTGAAGGATTGTGTGACACTGAAGACTGGAGGAATGATGCTGAAAATACAGTTTTTTGTCACAGAAATTTTACAACATTCACAGAACAGTTCTTTTAAATTGTAATAGTATTTCACAATATTACTGAATTTTTTATCACATAAATGCAGTCTTGGTGAGCAGAAGCGACTTCTTTCAAAAACAAATATCTTACCAACCCCAATGCCTGAAAAGGTGTTACATTATTCAATATTCTTTATATGTTCAAGTTTTATTCATTGAATTGTTTATATACACACAGATTTTTCCAGTGTCGGCAGTAACACTGCGAGATCACAACTGCCATGGTGAATTCAATGGAAGCCATTTCCTGTTGCTTTTCCCGGTCATTTCCTGCGGGACGGAGGGAGAAATGGATGAAGCGAACGGAAGAGTTCATTACACAAATACAGTGAGAGTATTTAACTAATTTTAAAATTAGTGTATATAGTCAATATAATCAGTGTAACTGATGTAATATCTTGTTTTCAGCATAAAAATTCTGTTATGCAACTGAAATTCTGTCATTCAGTTTAATTAATTGAAAGAAAGCACAAAGTCGTCTGCGGTAACCATACACAAAAAAACAGATGACCGGGGGTCACACTGAACCAGATCTTGCAGAACAAACCATTAACAGGTTTGGTGATGGGAGCATCTTCAAAAGACACAAAGGCAGAAGGCTCATTTACTACTGCTATATATCTGAACTGTATTTTAAAGGTGTTCCTGTGGAAACGGGAACCATCCGAGGGTTTGAACAATGAGACAGGCAGGGAGGTGTTGGACGAGACGAGTCTGATAGCCATTCATGTGAGTGTTTCAAACCCTCAGTGTGTGCTTTAGGCAGCATCTGAACTGTCATGGAAACCGGATGCTCATAGTTCACTGATTTGAAACTATGTATAACAATTCAGATTAAGTCTCTTATTGCTCACTGAGGCTGCATTTATTTGATCAACTATACAGGAAAAACAGTAAGTTTGTGAAATATTTTTATCATTTAAAATCTAGTTTATGGTTTTAAGTGTCTCTAATAATCAAAAATAGTAGTTTAGAGTCGGCAAAGCTTGCAAACAACAAATTCAACAAAAATAATGCATTAAGGAAGTAGCATACAATTATTAAACATGAGTAAGATAAAAACTAAAAATGTACAAATAATAGTCTTGCTAGGCTGTTACTGTGTGGTTACTGGGAGGTTGTTGCTGTTGCTAAACTGTTAATATTGTGAAATATTATTACAATTTAAAATGGCTATTTTCTATGTAAATATATAGTAAAATGTAATTTATGCCTGTGATGCAAAGCTGAATTTTTAGCATCATTACTACAGTCTTCTAGGTCACATGCAATGTTGGGGAAAGTTACTTTTAAAAGTAATGCATTACTCCATAAATATTGCTTTACTTAGTTACTTTATGTGGAAAGTAATTAATTACAGTACTTTTGCATCACTTTTTGTCACCTGGTTTGTGCTTGCTTATTTGTTTTTCAATAACAAAAAACTCAAAAGTTGTTTTTGTAAAGGCCTTGCAAAAGTAAAATGAATAAGCCTCTGGCTTATTACTGGTTTATCTGCACCACTCTCCCAATTTCCAAAGTAACTTGCGTAACTTAATTTGAAAAACCGGCACTTTACTAGTTTCTTGGAAAAAGTTATCTGATTACGTAACACTTGTTGCTTGTAATGCGTTACCCGCAACACTGGTCACATGATCCTTCAGAAATCATTTGAATATGCTGATTTGCTGCTCAAGAAACATTTCTAATTATTATCAATGTTGAATTTCATTTTTATAGTTCTTTGATGAATAGAAAGTTCACAAGAAAAGCTTTTATTTGAAATAATATCTTGTAGTATTATAAATGTCTTGACTTTTGAGCAATTTAATGCATCATCGCTGAATAAAAGTATTAATATATTTCAATAAAATAAAATCTGTGACCACAAACAGTTCGTAAATAACGTACATTTCTTTTCCTAACAGCCATTGCTCTAAACTGCCTGTGTGTCATGTGTGGCTCACTTTTTTTTTTTGTCTGGTTTCTCTGTTTAGATCAGCTGTGAATCATCTCTGATCACTCCTGTGAGTCCAACAGACGTGACTCCGTCCTCCAGGCCTGAGGAGGTGCTGCGCTTCAGTCCCTGGGTGCCGATAGGCCCTACCGCTCCAGTCCTGTCCATGGAGCTGTTTGTCACCGAGGCCTACGAGAAGAGAGCCGTGGGGCCCTGCGTGATCACCGCGTACGACCGCGTCTGCGTGCAGGTCAGCGTTATCTGTCGCGTTTGTGTGCTTGTTTCCTCTCTGGCGTCTCCTGAAGGTCAGAGCGGATGATAGCACAGCGGTGGACTCCATAACATGATTAAAAGAGCTCAAGGATATGAGACTCCTGTCGCCATATGGAGGTTTCATTAGTGTATGTCAATGAAGGCAAAAAAAAAAAAAAAAGTGGAATAAAAAACTACACTTGCAGCTTTGCCGTGTATGATGTGAATGAGAAAACTCATAGAAAAAAAAATATTACCCACAAATAACAGCAAATAGATCTAATATAATAGAATAATAGTTCAGAGTCATAGCTTGTTTGAAACCTACACCTAGCAACAAACTGAGCAAAAAATAATACATACAAAAATTAAACATGAATAATTAAGAATAGTAAAGATAAAATATAAATATTAGTGTTACATTTTTATATTTTCTAAAGAACTAGTAAGATTATGAGATAAGTTACTAAGATTGCTAAGGTGGCTTTTAGCATATGGTGTTCTGAGTAACTAAGAATAGTAAAGAAAAAAACTATAAACTTAGTTATGTACAACCAATGACGTTAAAATTACTATTTTCATGTTGCTGTGAGGTTGCTAGGGTGTTCTGGATGGTTGATATGCTTTTGCTACACATGTGATTGCTGTGGTGTTCTGAGTGGTTGCTAGGCTGTTGCTATGTGATTGCTTGGGTGTTCTGAGTGGTTGCTACGCTGTTACTATGAGGTTGTTGGGCTGTTGCTATGTGATTGCTGCGGTGTTCTGAGTGGTTGCTAGGCTGTTGCTATGTGATTGCTGGGGTGTTCTGAGTGGTTGCTAGGCTGTTGCTATGCAATTGCTGGGCTGTTGCTATGTGATTGCTGGGGTGTTCTGAGTGGTTGCTAGGCTGTTGCTATGCAATTGCTGGGCTGTTGCTATGTGATTGCTGGGGTGTTCTGAGTGGTTGCTAGGCTGTTGCATGCAATTGCTGGGCTGTTGCTATGTGATTGCTGGGGTGTTCTGAGTGGTTGCTAGGCTGTTGCTATGCAATTGCTGGGCTGTTGCTATGTGATTGCTGGGGTGTTCTGAGTGGTTGCTAGGCTGTTAATTAATTGTTATGTGATTGCTGGGGTGGTTTGAGTGGTTGATTGACTTCATTTCTTTCTGTTTCTCTGTCAGATCTTGGTGGGTTCTAGTGTTGCGGAGGCCGTGGAGCTCCAGTCGTGTCTGGTCTCTCCTCTCTCAGATCCGCAGGTTCACAGCGGCTGGTCTGTCATCACAGACTCCTGCCCATCCGACCTGTCCTTCAAACTGAGCCACAGAGAAACCCAGGAATCCACAGACAGCACAGGACATGATGAAGACGAGAAGATTGACAGGAAAGATGACCGAAGACTGTCGCAGCCGCTATCTCACTGGAGACAGATGGCGAGCCGCAGAGGAGACGAGAGAGCGAGACGAAATAAAGATAAGAGACCCGACAGTCTTTATATTGCATTGTTCTTCCTGATTGCACATCATCAGTATAGTCTGATTCATGAACAAATGACTTGTATTACCCAGTTCTCTTAATGACTCATTAATGAGTCTAAAAGCTGCGATTTATAGGATTTGAATAATCAAATAACTTGCTCTCTCTTTGATTTCCTCACTAAAAAAATAAATCAGTCCTGATGGATTATTCATATGACAATGTTTTATTAAAGAAAAACATTCAGAAGTTTTGATGTGCTAAATTATAAAATAGAAAGTCACCCACCTGCGCACACACACACACACACACCTGCGCACACACACACACACACACACACACATGTATATGTATATATAGAGAGAGAGTTTGGTTGAAGTAGCTCTTTATGTCATCCACAACTGATTACAGCTGACTAATTTAGTGTATTACATCTTAAGTATAGTAACATAATAAAATGTCTTTATACTATATTAAATCATAACATTTTAAATTAATTCTATAAGCTTTAAAAACATTTAAAGATGCAATGCATCAACATTGCTTTGTCCTGTTGTCAGTCACTTAATTTTCTCACAATTTCCATTCACTATACTGCATCAGAAGTTGTATTGGCCAGTGCCACAGAGGCAAAATCCTGCATAGGGTCAATTATCAAAAGTACTAAAGAGTGTTACGGAACTGGAACCAGAACTATTAAATTCTTTATGATTCTTATCCTCAGGAGTAATAACACTAATGAGATCTCAACATGACACAATTTACTAATCACATCTGTCATTGTCTGCAAGTAAACATTTCATATCTGTCTTTCTTTCTATCATACAGTGCGAGTACAGAAATCTCTCTCGGCCCGTGTTGGTCACGTATCCTGCAGGGTTTTTGGCTCTGCCTGCTGGTTTGTACACATCCACATTCTCATCTCTCATTTACACAGACGTTTTGCATTATTTTATCACTTTAATGCTTTGTGTCTGTGTGTGTGTGTTTATCAGGTAAACATGCTCAAAAGCCTGCTGGGATGTCGAAACGGACTCCTGCACTAACCGGTGTGTTTTACTCCTCAAAAGTAAGTTTTGGTTAATAATTCAAGGAAATTAAAAGGGGAAAGTTCATCCAAAAATAAAAATGATCATCATTTACTCACCTTCTAGTTCCAATTGTGTATGAATTTCGTTTTTTCTTTTAAACATAAAAGAAGATATTTTTAAGAATGTGGGTAATCAAACAGCAGTTGGTCTCCGTTAACATACATCCCAGATAGCACACGTACGTCTGCAAGATGTCTGTTAAAGATCGCTTGATCTGGAAAGCATCTGCTGTGTACAAACATCTGAGACGTCTATAAGATGTCAGTTTTACATACATTCTAATTCATAAACATCTTAAAGACATCTTTTAAATGTTTATTTGACATCTGATAGGAAACATCCCATAGACGAATTACAGATGAGCAAAGTAAACACTATAAAAAAAAAGTCTTGCAGATGTAAATGCAGACATGAAAATATGATGTACAGGGCACATTTCTCTGTGATATACATGTGCAATCAGGGGGATAGTATGGGAAAAAATATTTTTGCTAAAAAACCCCCAAAAACCCAAATACCATGCGGTATACTGATGTTTTTGTACAAGTACTGGCCTTGCACAAAAATAGGCTTCAGAGACCCGCCGATGCTGATGGAGCAAACCAGCGGTTTACACGTGGCGGGCTAAAGATATCCCTGATAGCACACGTACAACATAGAGACGTCTATTTGACATCTGCAAGAGATCTTTTAAAGAGTTTGCTCATCTGCAATCGGACGTTTCCTATAAGATGTCAAATAGACGTTTATTAGATGTCTTTAAGATCCCTGCTAAAAAAAAAAAACAGTAGAACTATCACAGAAAATTTGAATGGTTTCCACGACAAATACCATTACACACATTACAAACCATCAACTTTTAACCATTCAAACCATAAAAAAATGCTTTTCTGTGGTGTGTTTTGGGACATA
Source organism: Barbus barbus (assembly GCF_936440315.1). Taxonomy (NCBI): domain Eukaryota; kingdom Metazoa; phylum Chordata; class Actinopteri; order Cypriniformes; family Cyprinidae; genus Barbus; species Barbus barbus. The sequence goes on along the minus strand of NC_136732.1, from coordinate 39,261,656 downwards.
GCCTATTCCATTAGGATTTATTGGTTTTAAAAAGCCATCAAAAAAGGTGACCAATTACCAGTAGAGACCAACGGCCAAAAAAAGAGCTGGTTTTAGAGGGGTTTTTGCCACTTTAGCTGGTCTTAGCTGGTCAGGCTGGGAGACCAGCTAAAACCAGCTATTTCCAGCTTAAACCAGCTAAGACCAGCCAACCAGTTTAGGCTGGTTTTAGCTGTTTTTGTTAGTTTTTTTCAGCAAGGGGGTCCATTACAGTTTCAGTAAAACTAATACAAGACCCATTATAACCAGTAAAACCATAACAAATTTTGTGATGGTGTCTATTGTTTTTTTTCAGCAGGGATTTTTATGATTTAGAATGTATGTCAAACTGACATCTTACATTCATCTGCATTCATCTTGCAGACGTACATGTGCTATCTGGGGTACGGCCGTCAAATTCAAAGTGTGACATAAACAAACAAACTTCACGTCTTTAAGGCTGAATTTGTGTACCACTGTTCTGAGGTGCATTTAACTTGTTTTACTTGCTGCTTTTGTTGTGCTGCTAAATGTAACACCATAAATTATGTAAAATGATTATAGATTTGTATATTAGATTTGTGCTCCTTTCATGTTCTTTAGTTAAATTTTCAGTCCTTTTAATTGTTTTTAATTTACTGTGTTGTAGTACATAGACAATCATGTCTTAAATTGTTAGTTTATTAAAGAAATTTAGCCTGGACATGCTGGCGGTGAGGGTCGGAAAGGATCTTTTATTATGTACTTTAAAACAAGATAAACTTCTGCTGAGCGCTTGAGAATACAGAAATACTTGTGCTTTCACAAAGAGATTCATGTTATTATAAATCTGTTGCATTACTGTGGTTATTATTAAACGGCAAATCATATACACAGAGTGATTATTGTTCCTTAAATGTTCCACGATAAAAACGTTCTGTGATTATGATATCACAGCCATGAGCAGCGAATCATAACAAGTCTTGAAGCTGTAATCCTACAGTGTAGCCTGCTAGGAGTGTTGACATATTTCACAATGCATTGTGTGCAATCAAGTTAGATATATATATATATATATATATATATATATATATATATATATATATAAGCAAACATTTGTTTTGGTGCAGACATCTTTCACAAACATTACATAGTGGACTTTTGGGTCAAATATAATAAGACCCCTGTACAATGAGCTCCCAAAGGTGTTTGTGTGCAGCTGGTCTCTGTCAGGTCCCATGGTACAGTCCGCTGTCGTTCTGTGAGTGCGTCTGTAGGTGGCGCTGTAGGTCCAGTCTCCTCTGGAAGCTGAGAGGGCAGTGCGAGCAGCTGAAAGGCTGGTAGCTGGTGTGTTTTCTGCTGTGAGTGATCAGATTGGAGCTCTGACTGAATGCTTTATCTTGTGATCACGACTTAATTTTCTCGTGATCTCGACATAACGAAAGTTGTTTTGTCGTTATCACGAATTAATTTTCTCGTGATCTCGACATTACGAAAGTTGTTTTGTCGTTATCACGAATTAATTTTCTCGTGATCTCGACATAACGAAAGTTGTTTTGTCGTTATCACGAATTAATTTTCTCGTGATCTCGACATGACGAAAGTTGTTTTGTCGTTATCACGAATTAATTTTCTCGTGATCTCGACATTACGAAAGTTGTTTTGTCGTTATCACGAATTAATTTTCTCGTGATCTCGACATGACGAAAGTTGTTTTGTCGTTATCACGAATTAATTTTCTCGTGATCTCGACATTACGAAAGTTGTTTTGTCGTTATCACGACTTAATTTTCTCGTGATCTCGACATAACGAAAGCTGTTTTGTCGTTATCACGAATTAATTTTCTCGTGATCTCGACATTACGAAAGTTGTTTTGTCGTTATCACGAATTAACTTTCTCGTGATCTCGACATTACGAAAGTTGTTTTGTCGTTATCACGACTTAATTTTCTCGTGATCTCGACATAACGAAAGTTGTTTTGTGGTTATCTCGACATAACGAAAGTTGTTGATCTCAACGTAAAAAACGTTTTCTCACGACGTAATTGTAGCTATCGTGAGAAAATCAGGGTCGCTATATTGTCTTCGACGATAAAGTTGCAGACCCGACAGCCGAACACTTATGTGTAAGTCATCAATCACTGACAGACACAGAGCTATTTCAGTTTGAGTGAGTCCCTGATCAAAGTAAAAGCGAATACGATCATCCATGATGCTGCGATAATGCTGCTTCTATAGCATTTTCTCATGCCGAATACACAGAGAAAATTAAGTCGTGATAACGACAAAACAACTTTCGTTATGTCGAGATCACGAGAAAATTAAGTCGTGATCACAAGAAAACAAGACAGAAAAATTATAATAATGCATGGCCGCTTAGAACTTCCGTAATGAAGTCCATTTTTTGTCATTTCATATAAATTACAGTGTTTACTTAATCAGACTGCAGTATTTTTCTTAATATAATAACTAGGCAGAAAGTAGAATTATAACTTTAGTTTACAATATTTGTTTACCAAAACAAATGAAAACAAATTAATTTCATAATATCTGGACGCATGAATATATGATAATAAGATTCCTATGACATATATTCTAATTATATTTGGACATTAAACATCTCTCCAGTCACATACAGGATTATTTTGTCTCTCAAACTAAAATATTTAAACACATTGGAAAACTGATAAAGGTAGTCGCCATCAGAACATATTTACTGTACACAGACCTCTTTTAAGTATTATGTAATTATAATGGTAGATCTATTATGGCCCTACTGAGGTCATAGTGTTTATTTATGGTATTTTACCACCTGTTGTGTTGCGGAGCCAGTGATAGATTCCTTCAATGCAGTCAATGAAGCTCGAGAAACAGAGTTCCAGATGTCAAAATAAGACTTTATTAAACAAAGTAAGAAAGCTGAGATGATGGTCACTGTGTCTAAAGTCTCTGTGCGTCAGGGCATCCAGTTTATACCCATCTTTCTAACCATACTTGGTAGTGCCGGTTTTTAATTAATTTTAAAAAATTTTAATCTGGTTTGCCAAAAATTTCTTATCGGCCCACCTGGCCAATTTTAATTGCTTGCCACTTTTACTCCCCTGGCCACTTCATTTTAATGGTGGAATTTGGCCACAACAGCCACCTTTATTCTGCTGCCAATAAGGTGGCCACATGGGACATACACCAAACTTGTTTATCTGTCATACTCTGGAAATCACCCAAAGTTCATAGGGTTATTTGAGTTCACTGATACAATCCAATGGAAACCATCAGTACTGCCCAATGGATAGGCCCTCAGACTTGCATTCTACATTAGGACATCCAGTATTGGAATAACTCAACATCCCAGATAGCAAGAACGTTTGGGCCAAATGGGGCTGATAGCTGTCACATTTGGCCTAGGTATGGCATGGCTGAGCACATATGGGCCAAACTTTCCCCATTTATGTTTTGGGATAGCTTTAGAATTGAGGGAATTTTCTTTTGGATGACAATATGTTTTGAGGTGTATATAGTCCAGATGACAGCACACAAATGACAGCCATATATGGCTTGGCTATGGCTAACCATGGAATGTGTTAACTTATGGTTAACATTTGGCTTTTATTTGGAAAAACACATATAAACTGCTATAGTCATGTGTGGCAGGTTAGTGGCAATCATCTTTTTTATTATTATTATTTGGCTCACTCTTGGGTTATGGCACTGTTTTTATTATTTGGCTCACTCTGGGTTGGGTTATGGCACTGTTTTTATTATTTGGCTCACTCTGGGTTGGGTTATGGCACCGTTTTGGTTCAGTTCTGGCTAAAAAGATATGGACCAGTTTTGGGCCGGCGAACACGAACTAATCTGGGCCACACTTTAGCTGTTGATTTGGGCCAGAAGGAAATTTGCTGACTGGGATATTAATTAGTATATCGATTACTTTCATGATCATGCATCATATTTTAAGTAAGATAATACCATATTGAGTAAACAGCACAATATAAAGTAAAATAACACAATACGCCATATTTGATTAGAATAGTTTCCTTAATATGAAGCAATATATCAATCATAATATTACATTGAGTTAAATTATTTAAATCAGTTATATTCAATCCTAAATTATAATAAAATATATAATTAAACGTTTCTGTCACTTACAAAAGTCCCGCCAAGCTCAACTGCGCCCAACGCGAGTGCGACATCAACGCCCTCAAGTGCCAGTATCAACATCCAATCACGATAAGGTTACATTTAAATTGACACGTTTGCGATCCAATGGGAGCGTGCGTTAAACCAACGACCGCATACGTTCTACCAATGAGAGCGCGCGTTCTTCAGGAGGCTGGATTTCCGGGTGGTAGTATAAACTGCGGCCTGGCGCGTGCGTTCTGAGTCAACAGCTGCGTTCGTGTGTTCATATTCCGCAAGCACCGTCACCTAAAGGTAACTATAACTTAGTTATCGTTGACATATGGATATATTTCTTCGTAACGTATTTAAAAAAAATGTATATAACGTTGTGAGTTTATCCAACAGGGAGGTTTAATGTGTGATCGAAGCGTTGTGTCATTGAGCGCGTTAGCTGCGCGTGCTAATCGAAGCGAGCGCGGTTATTTTCTGTTCAGTTATACGTGTATTTTTAAAAAGATATCGCGTAGTGGGGGGGGTGATAAAGTGCATAAAACATAAGCCCGCGTGGAGTTGTAGTAAAAAAAAATAGCTTTTTTTTCTCATGTATAGGAGTCGCTAAACGCCGGTCCATTGTCCGCTGCGCGTTTGTTACACGGCTCCTACAATTAAACGAGTTCCTCTGCTGATCAACACCGAGTCGGTGTCTGATCCCGTTTCTCTGCAGCACAGAATATCGCAGGTTTGTGTAGAAATTAAGATATTTTAGTCGTTGACTTGAGCCTCTTGGATGTTGGTGGTTGAGGCCCATATAAACCTGTTCCAGGTATAATAACACCAGGTACTATAGTATTACCATGTTTCTCTTGGACTGATTTGGCTTTCTGTATTTATTCGCGGGTCAAAGAAACCCATCAAATGTCCACCACATCAAAAGACATCTTACAGAAGTGATTTTATCTGTATAGAAAGCACAGTAAGTGCAAGTGTCTACTTTCAAGGTTTCACATACATTTTGGGAGAATAAAATCAAAATGTGGGTGAAATAATGTTCAGTTTTCATTCAGTGTAACACTTTTATATTTGTGTAAAATTTGAAATAACATACTTATTCTAACCTGCACGTATTAGATTATATTAAAAGTAAGCGTACTAAATTTTATTGCAATTTAAATGAATGACAAATGGAGTAGTGGCAAAGTTTAAAATGGAAATTTGCAACTAAGTAGTATTTGGGATAAAGCTACTAAGTCTTTTAATGTCACATCGATTATTGTGGTAAATAATACCTAAAATGATTGTAGATCTTATCTGTAAATCATGGTAAAAATTATTTTTTTTTTGCGCAGAGAAAACAACTTAAACAGGACACTTTCTAATGTATTGAACAAAGACTATTCAAAGTGTTACACTTATTATTTTGATTATTAGCTTTTTGTAAAATGTAAATTCTTGTACATTTGTGACTTCCAAAAGTGTGTCTGTGGTAAGGGTTTGTGTACATGGTTTGTCACTTATATTTAATTTCATTGCGTAGATGTCAACTTAGACTTTCAAGCCTTCTCCAGGCTTGGTCCAGTTTCTCAAAGGTGGTCCCTCCATTGAACCATGAGCGTGCGAGTCGTCTGAAGGTGTGATTTAATTGCTGTCTCGCTCCTTTTCTCTCCAGAATGGCTGAGAATGACGTTGACAACGAGCTGCTGGATTATGAAGAGGATGATGAGCCTCAAGGAGCCCTGGAGAGCGCCCCTCCGGTGGGCAAGAAGGAGGTGAAGGGATCGTATGTGTCCATCCACAGCTCGGGCTTCAGAGACTTTCTGCTCAAGCCGGAGCTACTGAGGGCCATCGTGGACTGCGGTTTTGAGCATCCGTCTGAAGGTAAGAGACTGAGATGCTGGTTCTCCTAATGTAAATATGTTGATTAGCATCTTAATTAAACTTGTGTGTTTTATAGTGCAGCACGAGTGCATCCCGCAGGCCATTCTCGGCATGGATATCCTGTGTCAGGCCAAGTCCGGTATGGGAAAGACAGCCGTGTTTGTGCTCGCTACCCTACAGCAGATTGAGCCGGTGGACGGACAGGTTAGTATATCTGTTTTGGTTCATTTAAAGCAGTTTAACATAAGGCAGCAACACAAAACGTGAAATGAAGGGGTGTGTATACTTTTGCAAGGCACTGTAAAACCAAGATTAAGTTTTATTTATCTGCATGTTGTGACTGAAACAGAACCATCAATGTGGGTTTGTTATTGACGACAAAATCATAACTTATTAAATCGTTTTAGAATAAATTTAAAAACTTGCTGAAGATCATTTTATGACACCTACTGAAAGTTAAATTGTTCTTCTGCATGTTCATGGTTCTCTGTTGGTTAATGTCAGGTTACATGAAAATGATTCAAATGTTAAAGCTTAGGGGAGGAAGAGATTTTAACACAAAGGGTTTTGTCTGACATGAAATTTGGTAACTAGCATAATTTAGATACTTTATACTGGTGGTTTAACAGTCTGTGGCGTTGATAACCGTTTCGCCTGTAACGCGTGAACCTTAAGCTTGTAGAAGATGGAGCTGACTCTGTTTTCCTGTGATTCAGGTGTCTGTGCTGGTCATGTGTCACACGCGTGAGCTGGCGTTTCAGATCTGTAAGGAGTACGAGCGTTTCTCCAAGTACATGCCCACCGTGAAGGTGGCCGTGTTCTTCGGCGGCATGTCCATCAAGAAGGACGAGGAGGTCCTGAAGAAGAGCTGCCCTCACATTGTGGTCGGCACGCCGGGACGAATCCTCGCCCTGGTCCGAAACAAAACCCTCAACCTGAAGAACGTCAAACACTTTGTTCTGGACGAGTGTGACAAGATGCTGGAGCAGCTGGGTGAGTGTTTGACCAAAATCTGCTCAGAGCTGCGTTGAGCTGAATCTGTGATTTAAAGTGTTGCTTGACTGTTAGATATGAGACGTGACGTCCAGGACATCTTCAGACTGACCCCTCATGAGAAGCAGTGCATGATGTTCAGCGCCACCCTCAGCAAAGAGATCCGGCCCGTCTGCCGCAAGTTCATGCAGGATGTGAGTAACATCTGTTTCTTTAATACAGTGGTCTCAAATGCAATTCCTGGAGGGCCACAGCTCTGCAGAGTTTAGCTCCAAATCACACCTGCTTGGAAGTTTCTAGTAATCCTGAAGAGCTTGATTCTCTGCATCAGGTGTATTTGATTAGGGTTGGAGCTAAACTTTGCAGAGTTGTGGTCCTCCAGGAATTGAGTTTGAGACTAATGCTTTAATTCCATTTGCAGTTTTTGTCATTTTTCCAGCGTGAGTATTAGACGCATTGATATTACTTTGAAGACTAGCTGAATTTTATGAAATAAGTTGTATTTTCTTGCCTCATTGTTTACCAGCATTTTTTTTTTTTTTTTTTTTTTCCCTGTGCAGTGTTTTTGAGTCCAGAATTTTATTTAGCCGTGTTGATGTGGCTTACTTGTATTTATGTAATACTTCAGTAATTCTTAAACTAAACAAAAATGAGGTGTTGCTCTGGAAACGAGATGAATTTTATGAAGTTTAAGTTGTATTTAATATAAAAAAAAAAACTATAATATGATTTAAAGCTTAAAATTCACACGTAATAATTCTCATCTTTGTTGACTTACTAAAGTTTTGCATGAATGGTCACGTAACACACGCTTTCGGTCGTGTCGTATGGACGGAGATCTTTTCAGTATGGTCAAGAATCGTTATCATTTTCAAACAAAAATGCACCAGTGTAAATGTAGCCTTGTATCTAAGGGGGTTGGGACGCTTTCACGCTACAGCCTCGTGTAAGCCGCGTCTCTGAGTGTAGAGGTGTTCGACTTGACGCAGCACAGGACCGAGAGAGCTATAGACCCTTTTAGGGCCGACGTCACAGCGCTAGCTGGAGGCAAAGGGAAAACTGGAGTTCAAACCAGCACGGATTCGGCTACATAAGGAGCTTAAAATATCTTGTTGTGATGTTGGGTGCCAGAATCGATGTTGTAGAGGCTCCAATTTGAAATTAAGGCATTACTGATGCCACTGCCAGACAAAAAACTGACGGCACCTGTGGAGAAACCAGATGAAACGAGCGGAATAGACAAAACGATTGTCAAAAATGCTTGAGTTTGCAGCGCACTCCTAATCAGAAAAGGTTCAATAAAGTATTGTCTTTTGATGTTATGGGCACGTCTAAAGATTTATGCATCTCACTATGTCGTGAATGAAATTATGTATCTGTGCATGCATGTAAAACAACAAACTTCCGATTTATATGCTTAATCAATCGAGGCAATTCGGTCGGTGCCTAAACTCAATACCCTTAGTATATCAATTATAATATTAATTTCATATTCTGTTTTAATGTTCAAAACAGTGTGGCGATAACATGGCAGTTAAAAACAATTATTCTGTTTTATTTAAAGTCTTTGGGTACAGTGTGTTTTATGGAAGTTATCAGACACGTATATATTGAGCCATTTGGGCAAAATTGTCAGGCTGAAATTGTAACTTTATTACCCATCTATATTAGTACTTATGGATTCTTGAGACTTAAGGTCTTTGCGCACTGAGTCCCAAACTTAAGCGTTTTCATATTTGCCACTTTAAAACTTCATCACGCACTGAAACCTTGCACATTGAGTCCGATGCGTATTAATCCGTTGAAAAATTCTTCAAGCAGTGAGGATGATTGTTTTCCTCTTCTTAAAGATAAAAAAGAGGAAATAACGAGTCCACCCAATCCTGAGGTATAGAGAGGAAAGAGTTCTCGCTCCTCATTAAGGAGCAGCGGGATTATCCCGGACGATTCAAAGTTTACTTCAGGAGGTCAGTGGCTTAGTTTCATGCTTTGCTAGTGACACTGTAGCCACACGTTTAAAAAGGCCACCAATTTCTGTGAACTCCGTATGCAAGGATCTTTACAGTGCTTTGTGCTACGAGACGAAGTAGATGAACTTGTCAGATGACATTCTGGATTTTGAATTGGCTCTGAATTGTCTAAATGCCTCTCAAAATGCTTGCTATGGATGTGAAAAATGCAGAAAATCTAACCCAATCTGAATTTTTATGACAGACAAGTTTCGGAGGCAGTGTGTAAAGGTGATTGACACAACGTGAGGTGTTTTTTTTTTTTTTAAACAAGCAAATTTTAGACTGAAGTGTGTAATGACCTTTGCTCTAAAGCTTGTAGAGTATCCTGTTTGATGTTTGCTGTGTCTTCAGCCAATGGAGGTATTTGTGGACGATGAGACGAAGTTGACTCTTCACGGTCTGCAGCAGTACTACTGCAAACTGAAGGACAGCGAGAAGAACCGCAAACTCTTTGACCTGCTCGATGTGCTGGAGTTCAACCAGGTGAATTTAGCACTGAACGCTCATTTGAGTTTCCAAAGCCACTTGCAAATGAGGAACACAAGCAAATGTTTTGTTGATCAAACCAGACCCTGTTTACTTCAGTTTCATTGAGGTTTGTCAGTGCATGATTTTCCAGATCTGTGCGTTTCTCTTTCTCTACCACTCATTTTTTCCCTATAGAATATAGTTAGTCAGCAATACTTGAGCTCAAATGCATGTTTCATGTTCTTGAGGGTAATTCTGCTGTTGTCCTGCAGGTGGTGATATTTGTGAAGTCTGTTCAGCGTTGTGTGGCGCTTTCACAGTTACTGGTGGAGCAGAACTTCCCCGCCATCGCCATCCACAGAGGAATGGCCCAGGAAGAGAGGTGTGTGTACTTGTTTAGGCTGAATGTCCTGTTATGTAATGAAATATCATGACTGTTGACTAGTGAGGACAGCCATTGTTGTTGCTAGTTAAAAAGATTCATAAATTGGCAAATCATGTTTATATACAAGTCTAGAGTTTAGCAGAAGTTTCTGTGAGGGCTTGTTTAGGGGTAGGAGAATATAATTAGCCTGATATAAAAACAATAGAAGTCTACAAAATGAACTAATATAGTCAAGCATTAGTCTTAGCATATGCCTTAATTCCTTGGTGGTGTTAAAAGAAATCAAGGATTATCAAGTTTTTATTTTTGTTAGCTCAAAGGGGATCAGCTAAAATTGTTTTTATTTTGGTTTACGTTAATGTCTGTTAATGGGCTCATATGCAAGTGGATTTTTTTTCTTCATGTACAATAAATTTTATACAAAATGCTTTTAAAACCTCCATGACATTAAAAAATGACTTCCCCCAACACTGTTTGTCAAAGTAATGCATTATAATATTGCGTTACTCTCCAAAAAAGTAGTTAATTACGTTACTTGGTTACTTTTTATAGAAAGTAATGCGTAATGTTACTTTTAAATATGATCAGGGCTTGATTGTTTGCTCTAATTATAGCAAATGTAAAAGCCCTTTCACACCAAAAAGTGTAATGAGTAAACCTCAGGCTGTACAGTAGAACGCAGGAGAAGGTTCAGCTCTCTTCAGCAATTCAAAAAACAGCTGTTAGTTTATCTAAAGTCATTTGTTTATTAGTATGGTTGAACTGGATCATCAAAGGTCAGCAGCAAAGACATTGGTTGATAAAATGGGATTACATTTGTGTTATTGAACATTTAATTATTGCAGCTTTGCATCATATTCTGAGTTTGTATTTCACTGTTTTAATTCATTTTGAAGAATACTTTTTTTTTTTTTTTTTTTTTGCGAGTGAGATGAATTAATGCACATTCACATTTAATCTAGAACTACAGTAACATGTTCTCACAGCGCACACAACGCCTCTGTACTTCCAATTTCTCCCAACATGGGGACACGAGAGCTGTCAGTCAATAAATGGGAAAAAGTAACTGGCGTTACTTTTTTGTAAAAGTATATATTTTCTTGTAAATTAAAGTGATTACGTAACTCGTGTTACTTGTAATGCGTTATCCCCAACACTGTTGACAAATGATATCAACATTGTGTATACTGAGAAGTTCTATATTTTAAAACATGATTTAAAAAACTGTACATGCTAAGTGACATTTATTGGCCATTACTGTAGTGAATGTCTGTTTGCTTATATAAACAATGTTTTAACACCAGGTGATAAGATGTCCATGGCTGGAGTTCAAATTTAGAGTTTCGGCCAACAAATAAAATCCTTAATAGCTCAACAGAATTTTCTTAGTCCGCTCAGGGAAACCCATATTTAAAGTTACAATCCTCAAAGACACAAAACAGTTTGTTGCAATGATGTTCATCCCCTTAATCTCATTTTGGAGCTCTTGAACAATTTGCTTGAGATGAGCCATTTAATCATTGGCTGTTTTATGCACGTAGCTGAGTCTAGTCTCATCTCTGCTCTTAGGTTGTCTAGGTATCAGCAGTTCAAAGACTTTCAGAGGAGGATCCTCGTGGCTACAAACCTTTTCGGGCGAGGAATGGATATCGAGAGGGTCAACATAGTCTTCAACTACGACATGCCAGAGGACTCCGACACGTATCTCCACAGGGTATGTATCCATGTAGTCTCCAGAAGTGTTTCAGAAGTGGCACGTCTCTCATGGTCTCGATCCGTTCTTAGGTGGCTCGTGCAGGTCGCTTCGGCACCAAGGGTTTGGCCGTCACATTTGTGTCAGACGAGACAGACGCAAAGATCCTGAACGATGTGCAGGACCGATTCGAGGTCAACGTGGCTGAGTTACCGGAGGAGATCGACATTTCCACTTACAGTTAGTCTTGTCTCATCTTATACCCGTTGAGCGTGAAGAAATAAACCGATAATCTGCTTCCAAATTTAATGTAACCTGATGAGTGTGATGAATTTATAACCGTAATGTTGGCGGGTGCTAATGTGGTCGTTGAAATGAGGCTAGATATTTTGAGGTTCTTAGCATTGGCTCTACAAGAGTGGGTCGGTCAAATAAGCATTGCAAAGTTAAACTAGACCCCAAACATAATTATTGTCCCCGATAGCTATATTCGTTGTGCTGATGTATCGTCCTTCCCAGTTTCAAAAGTATGGTTTGATTCCCATTGGTTTCTTGCCAAATGTTTTAAACCCTCAGTGACTGGTTGAAAAGAATAGCGTTTGCGGTATTTCGTGTTTCAAGTGACGTTTGTCTCTTTCTCTGTGCAGTTGAACAGTCCAGATGAAGGTCTTGATGTTTCCAGGATCGCAGCTGTTGGATCACGGCAGGGCGCAGAACATCCGTTTTTAAAGCCTCCTTTTTACCTCAAACCCACAATTGTTTTTACTGCTTCTGTCGGAGGACCGGGCGAGTTGTTTTTTATGATTTTTGTCTTAAAATCATGTGTTTTGGGTTTTAATGAAATTAAAACTTTTCATATACTGCACCTTGACTGGCTGTGTTTGTCCTCTGAGAATTGTTACTGTATGAAAGTGCTTTGTAATGGGTTACCAAGTGCTTTTAGTGTAATGGTTTACTCTTAACAAGACCAATATCTGGAAAGATTTAAAAGTTGCAGACCAGTGTTGTAACCTATTGTTTGAGTTTCTCACATTGTGAGACTTGTGTGGTTGCAAATTACTGAAATGTCAAGCCGAAATTAAAAACTAGCCTTTTCCGAAAAAGGAAATAGACTTATTTCTAAAATAAGTTCTCTTTGTAATTCATGAAATGAATGTACAGCCAATAACTGACTGGTCTGCCCTTGAATTAATCTGTGACGAATATAATTTTCTATTAATAGTTAAGTTGCATGTATTCACTATATTATGGTGACTGCATGCAACTTTAAAACTAATTTTCACGTTAAATAGTAGCTTTGTAATTTAACAAGTTCTGTTAAAATACTACTTGGTATTATCTAAGCTCTTGGTATTATTGCATTTAAACTTGATGTAAACCGACTTTTACTAGGCTGTTAAAATGGTTACAGCTGTAAAGAACACCACTATAATATACACTCACCGGCCACTTTATTAGGTACACCTTGCTAGTACCGGGTTGGACCCCCTTTTGCTTACAGAACTGCCTTGATTTTTCGTGGCATAGATTCAACAAGGTGTTGGAAACATTCCTCAGAGATTTTGGTCCATATTGACATGATAGCATCACGCAGTTGCTGCAGATTTGTCGGCTGCACATCCATGATGCGTGTATCATGAAAAAGGTCAATATTTTTTGTCACCCATTTCAGAAAGTGAAACCCATGTATTATATAGATTCATTACACATAGAGTGATATATTTCAAGCCTTTATTTCTTGAAATTTTGATGATTATGGCTTACAGATAATGAAAACACAAAATTCAGTGTCTCGGAAAATGAGAATATTACATAAGATCAATAATAAAAGGATATTTTAAACAGAAATGTCAGGCTTCTGAAAAGTATGTTCATTTCTATGCACTCAATACTTGGTTGGGCCTCCTTTTGCATGAATTACTGCATCAATGTGGCGTGGCATGGAGGCAATCAGCCTGTGGCACTGCTCAGGTGTAATTGAGGCCCAGGTTGCTTTGATAGCGGCCTTCAGGTCATCTGCATTGTTGGGTCTGGTTTCTCTCATCTTCCTCTTGACATCTTCTCATCTTCATCTTCCATCTTCCTCTTGGCGAGTTTGCTGGCCAATCAAGCACAGTAACACTATGGTCATTGAACCAGCTTTTGGTACCTTTGACAGTGTGGGCAGGTGCCAAGTCCTGCTGGAAAATGAAATCAGCATCTCCATAAAGCTTGTCAGCAGAAGGAAGCATGAAGTGCTCTAAAATTTCCTGGTAGATGGCTGCGTTGACTGTGGACTTCAGAAAACACAGTGGACCAACACCAGCAGATGACATGGCAGCCCAAATCATCACTGACTGTGGAAACTTCACACTGGACTTCAAGCAACATGGATTCTGTGCCTCTCCACTCTTCCTCCAGACTCTGGGACCTTGATTTCCAAATGAAATGCAAAATTTACTTTCATCTGAAAAGAAGACTTTGGACCACTGAGCAACAGTCCAGTTCTTTTTCTCCACAGCCCAGGTAAGATGCTTCTGAAGTTGTCTCTGGTTCAGAAGTGGCTTGGTAGCCCTTTTCCTGAAGATGTCTGAGCGTGGTGACTCTTGATGCACTGAATCCAGCTTCAGTCCACTCCTTGTGAAGCTCTCACAAGTGTTTGAATCAGCTTTGCTTGACTGTATTCTCAAGCTTGCGGTCATCCCTGTTACTTGTGCACCTTTTCCTACCCAAATTCTTCCTTCCAGTCAACTTTGCATTTAATATGCTTTGATACAGCACTCTGTGAACAGCCACTCCTTTCAGTAATGCCCCTCTGTGACTTACCCTCTTTGTGGAGGGTGTCAGTGATCATCTTCTGGATCATTGCCAAGTCAGCAGTGTTCCCCATTATTGTGGTTTCAAAGAACAAGAGATATCCAGAATTTATACTGTAGAGATGGTCATTAATTGAAACTCAAATGTAAATAATATTTTGAGATACTGTTTTTTGACTTTCATTAGCTGTAAGCTCTAATCATCAAAATTAAAACAAAAAAACTTTTGAAATGTTTTACTTTACATGCAATGAATCTAAAATGTATGAATGTTTCACTTTTTAAAATTTTTCACGATATTCAAATTTTTTGAGATATACATGTATAGTTTGTCTTCGTGACGATGTCATATACACTTTTGGGTGTTTAATTTTTAATTTTATGAATGCTTCAAGGACAGTTAATTATTTGTATTTGCCGTTAAACTGTTGACCACTGCCGTGTCTGTATGCTGTCGCAAAATGCGGCGAAAAGACCTACACAACGGTAATAGTTTAAGGCGTGTACATGTCTGTACTTCACTTCAATTATGCGACTAAAATAGGAATACGCCACGTCTTAATTCGATTTGGGTTTACTTCGATTATGACTTTAGCTGGATTAAGGTAATCAAAAATCTGTTTACATGGAAGATTCTTAATCAGATTATTGTCTTAATCGTATTAAAATAGTATTGATGCATGTAAACGTACTGATTGTCATGTTCAAGAAACCAGTCTGAGATGATTTGAGCTTTGTGGCATGGTGCACTATCCTGCTGGAAGTAGCCATCAGAAGATGGGTACACTGTAGTCATAAAGGGATGGACATGGTCAGAAACAATACTTAGGAAGTGCTGTGGCGTTTAAACGATGCTCAATTGGTACTAAGGGGCCCAAAGTGTGCCAAGAAAATACCCCCCCCACACCATTACACCACCACCACCAGCCTGAACCGTTGAGACAAGGCAGGATGGATCCATGCTTTCATGTTCTTTACACCAAATTCTGACCCTACCATCTGAATGTCTCAGCAGAAATCGAGACTCATCAGACCAGGCAACATTTTTCCAATCTTCTATTGTCCAATTTTGGTGAGCCTGTGTGAATTGTAGCCTCCGTTTCCTGTTCTTAGCTGACAGGAGCGGCACCCGGTGTGGTCTTCTGCTGCTGTAGCCCATCTGCTTCAGGGTTCGATGTGTTGTGCGTTCAGAGATGGTATTCTGCATACCTTGGTTGTAACGAGTGGTTATTTGAGTTACTGTTGCCTTTCTATCATCTCTAACCAGTCTGCCCATTCTCATCTGACCTCAAGGCGTTTTCGTCCACACAACTGCCGCTCACTGGATATTTTCTCTTTTTCGGACCATTCTCTGTAAACTCTAGAGATGGTTGTGCGTGAAAATCCCAGTAGATCAGCAGTTTTTGAAATACTCAGACCAGCCCGTCTGGCACCAACAACCATTCCACGTTCAGTCACTTAAATCCCTTTCTTCCCCATTCTGATGCTCGGTTTGAACTTCAGCAAGTCATCTTCACCACATCTAGATGCCTAAATGCATTGAGTTGCTGCCATGTGATTGGCTGAATAGCAATTTGTGTTACCAAGCAACTGAACAGGTGTACCTAATAAAGTGGCCGGTGAGTGTGTGTGTGTGTGTGTATATATATATATATATATAAATAAATGATCACACATCTGCAGTGAGTCGTTTTTACAAGCCAGTTTATTTGATGAATGGTGAGTGGTTGTCCTGTATTAAGGTAAAACAAATGAGAGGAACTTTTATAATACAAGACCATTTTAGATCAGACCCGTATCCAAGTAAATGTTTTCAAACGTATGGAAGTGTGTAGCACAATGAGTGTGGTATTTATGAAGCATTTAATCTCATGTTGGCTACTCAATGTCATTTCCTTATATATTCCGCTCGAGACTTTCTTTACAAGGCTGTACAAAAATGTTTTTAATAAAAGCATACAAACATCATCTATGATTTAATCAGATTGATTGCAATAATGCTCGATTGGTAATCAGAGAAACAGGTGACAGGTGAAAATCCCACAGACGCACATTGAGGACCAGAAGATTGTCGCTGTTTTCGTGCCAGACGGGAAGAAAATCCCTATAGGTGGTACTCAGGGGTATGTAATTTCCTTGCTTAATTACCAAAGTACCATGCATAACGAAATTAAATTTAAAATGACAAACTAACTGGGTATTTGCGACCGTTTCCCGAACCCTAAGTTAGCGCCTCCTTTGTTTGAATCACGTTGGTTCACCGTTCAAGCGCAGACAGAGCTTCTGCTAATAAATGGATCTGATTAGTCAGATTATTACAGTTAATTAGCATGAAACAGCAGAAAGCTGTTGATTTTCCATCAAGTTTGCATGCAGCATGTAATTGGCAGTTTATTCGGTCAACACCCTTACACAAAGTAAAAAAAAAAAAAATTAAAAAAATGCTTTTATAAAGAACATGGCATCTAAAATGTAGAAGTGCCATTTTTTGGGAATTGGGAATTCAAACGAAATGTATCTAAAAATAACAATTATTCAGTGACAACATGGTTTCTCCCTTTCAAAATTTAGTTTTTTTTTGTCTCAAAGCCTGTTCAAAATCATTCAGGGTAGATGGTGCGACAGTCAGTTCATGCACCAATGCCAGGCAGAAACAGAGACTGCTGCATTATAAAACACAGACACCAGTGCCGTTTGCACGAGGCTCTGCCATCACGTAGTAGATTACAGACCAGTGTTTGAAAGAACTGTCCCACCCATTACTTTCAAATTACATGTTTACATCAGATGCTGGTGTTTTAAACATATTTTTATTGCAAACCAAAGGGTTACTGGGTTTCTTTCTGCCCCCAAAGAAGAGGATTGTAATTAGCTGGGAGCTGAGGAGCCGACATTTTGACGCCAGGGAGCGGCGGCACTTGGAAAATATCCCTCGGTGAGCTGACGGAGCCATTGGACTCACGAAACCAACAATCTCAGCGTTGAATCCACAAGCAGCTGAGTCAAACCTTGGGTAACTTGAAACGACTTTCTGATGAGTTTCCCTCGTATTTGCCGGCTGTTTTTTGAACGTCAAGGCAAAGCAATCACTGCAGAAGAAGTAAAGACCAGCTCGTGTGAAGCTGAGAGTCGGTCCCACCACATTTAAGCATCTAATCAGCGTCCCTGATTAGACAGCCTGTTTAAAGTCTTACTTAGATTGTGCAGGTGCCTCACAATGCTTCACTGTTCGTGGTAAGGACCAGTCAATCAGAAAATCCATGGTATATATTCCCAACTGGGATTCATCCCACCCTGGATCCTTGCAGTAAGCACATCTACTCTAAGGCTCTCGGCACAAGGGATTGGAAACCCAAAATTGCCCTTTTTCCACATGGATTTGCATTATAATAAGGCCTTGGCCTAGCGTCTACTCAGAGTTACACTTCGAAACGCTACTCTATTGGATGGGGAAAGACACGGGGGCAAGTCTTTGGACAAACAAGATGTTAATCAACAAACTTGTGCATGTCACCATACAGCCAACGTTGGGGCGGGAGCGCCGCGTCGTTCAGGTGGCCACATTCATCGTTGCATTTACAGGACTGCACAAACATGACGGCCCTCTCGAAGTGCTCTCCGTCGGGGCAGACGAACAGCACGGGGGCCGTCTGTGTGCGGCGGGGCGAGCAGCATCGCCCATCCAGACACGTCCCGCAGTAGTTGGGCCGATAGAGGCGTTTGCTGCGGCAGCCAGCGTAGCGCAGACGAAGTGGCTCTGGAGACTTCTGGGTACGAGAGCATTTCCTCCCCTTCTGTTAAACAAAAACAAAATGCAGGTTATGCTCACATCTGCAAAGAAAAACAAGTATGCAGTGATAACATAAGTGGGCTGAGGGGCCGTTTACGCAACAGTGTTTTCAACTAAAAGTGGGAATCTTTTTGCGTTTTGGCCATTCATTTTCCTGACGGTGGTATTTTGTTGGCCAGAGAATGCTCATTTTTGAAAATGGGTTTCAAAATGCGCGTTTTTGAAAACTATACCCTTTTTGTAAACAACAAAAACACAAATTTGTGATAACGGTGATGTCATACACGTGTTCCATCAGTTGTGTTTCTTTACAAAGTGACATCGCCAACTACTGGTCTGGCATTCATAATACAGCGTTTTTAGTCGTTTTAGGAAACACGTAAATGGGGATCATTTTGACATTGTCTGCTGTTTTATTGTCGTGTACCCTAGGACTATGCAGAGTCACAATGAAACATCACTTTAGCAGTGTGCACCACTGAAATTGACTTGATTTTCAGATAAAAAAATAAAAAAATAAATAAAAAACAGGATAAATTAACTAGAGAAGCAACACTGCATTTTTTTCTTTAATATGAATGTATTTAGTCTTACTGCACTGACATATTTTTCATGTTGGCAATTATGTGTTCTTGTTTTAATCAAACTCACTTAATTCTGATCATTTTCTGAGACAAGAATTCTTATGTCATTTTGCATTTCTAGTAAACGTATGTTTAATGAAGAATGCTAGACATTTGTACTAGGAGTACAAGATAAGAATACGGAGGAAGAACAGCACTATCTGCAGTGAAAATGTCATCATTTAATTAAAATGTTACATTACATCGTGCATGTTAACATGTTTACTGCTAAAGTGCTGCTAATGTGACTCGTTCAAGTTACTTAAACATACCCGATACCTAATAATATTCAACAATAAGCAATGCTTTAAATAATGTTAAAAACAGACATTTTGCTTGCACAATGGAAAACACTGCAAGAGCAACATTTCCATTGTGAAACTGGTCTAGAAAGAGTCAAAGGCCAAATGATGATTGCATGGTTTAGATTTATGGGTTTAATTTAACAAATGTTTTCATATTGGTTAGTACCAGTTTGGTGCTGGTGCACCAACATAAGCATGTAGTTTAGCTGGTCTTGTTGGTGAAGCAAGGAAGATTTCTCAAGCTTTTAAGCAAACATAAACTGGTCTTTTCAGCAGATCTTGTGGTAATTCTGCAGATATCTCTGGTATGTTTACCTTTATAGGCACAGCCACAGAACTACAGGGACGAATGTTGCAGAGTCTGATTTCCTTCAGCAGCTTGCACTGCGCGTTCTCATTGGTGACCCGAGATGAAACGCCCATCCCGCAGCTGCGTGAACAAGGCGTCCAGCTTGTCGTCTGCACAACACATTGCCGTCCGGCTTGCTTCCATGCTAGGAAGAGGGAGAGAGACGGGGTAAATTAGTACACAGGCACCATTCAGCCTACAGGGAACAGTGACGCACAGAGAAAGTGATTACGGCGCAGGGAAACAGCTGCCTGACAGAGGCACCGTGTGTGGAGCTGGTTCACAAGGATCTCGTGGAAAAGAAGCAGCGGGCTCCTAAACACAGGCACCCACACAGAAGCGCATGCAGGAGGAACTGCCACAGCTCACATTGGGACTGTTTGTTAATTGAACTGAAACCCAAAGGGGGCGTTCACACAGGACACTATTTTTAATTGTTGATTTATGTAAACATGCTAAACAGATGTCATTGATGGTAGTGATCACAGTCATCACAGCCAAGGATATTATAGTTAACTTAACTATGAAAAACACGTGTTTTACTGAAAATAAAATCTAAAGCATATTAAGCGTATTTAATGTTTAGGCTTCTTAAATCTAATTTTCATTTAGTTTAACTTTAAGTATTGCAATAAACTCCACATTTGGCTCCATGTCAAGTTCTAAGAAGTTAAGGCAAGACTCCACAGGAAAATGTCACTAATAGATGGAAATAGAGAGGTTTTCTTTCCTCTATTCTGAAAAAAGACATTTTATGGAAGGAAAATAAACCAAAATCTCAAAATTGATTTTGCATTGCCTCAAAAGAATGGCCTCTTAAATATGCATGCATTTACAAGTTAATCCACACTGTTTTATGCTGCTTTGGAGCTGGCTGGATGCTTTTGGCATGGCAAGTTCACCTGGCAAATGCTTTCGACTGCGTGGTTTGTGCCACTTTTTCTCCACCTCTGTAAGTTCATTGCTCAGGGAGTCTTTGGGCTTGTAGGGGTACGGCTTTGGCCGGGGTTTCTTGTAGGTGCGCAGGTCAGGGAGCAGATACGGAGGCGGCTGCGGCCGTCTGAACACCTGCGGCAGGACGGAGGACTCGCCGTGACAGTCCACGCTGAGGCAGCACTGGCCGGGGATTTTGACCAGTCGAGGTGTGGGACAGGATGGTGATGCCAGAGGAATATCGGTGGGGCAAAGGGGCACGCAGCCCACTGCCCCGTCGATACAGGTGCACTGGTGTTTGCAGCCCGCACGGAAGTTTTCTCCATTCTGATACATGCGGCTGTTGTATTCACAAGACCGGCCTTCCAGTTTGGCTGAAAAGACAAAGGAGAGACAGGAGCAGGACTCAGTTGAAGGGAACTGATGTTAAAATTAGATCAATAATTTAATTTTCAGTTAAAGTTTTAGTAATTATAGTGTTTATGTCTGTGTAAACAACTGTTGTCCCAGTTAGCAGCGAATGTTCTTCCAGTAATGTTAATAGAGCATTCATTCAAAACTTTAGCAGAAAAACATTATTTATACATTGCAGCCAATCGATTAAAAATTTACTAAATCACACTTTTTTCTGCAATTAATCACAATTAATCCCACCTAACATTAAAGTTTTTAAATATATATATATATAGCTATAATTTCACATTCAGTCTTCAAATTAATGTACTAACAACAAAGACAAAAACAGTACATTTTTAATATTGATTTAATGGCAAGGCGAGTATCACTGATATACTACTGATGTCTCTAGGAAATTGTTCTTTTTTCCCTAATATTTAACCATTGACTCTAGCCATTCATCATTACGTTATAATTGAGAGCTATCCATTTTAACATTTATTAGACTTTAAAAAACAACAACTTTTAATTTAGGTGAACTTAAAACAATCGTCACATAAAGCCATTATAATAAATGTCATATTTGCCTGTGCCCTTCAGCCAGTAGGAAATATGCAGACATTGAATAAAGTTATCAAACACTAAATTCAAAATTAAAACTAGATGAATCCTTAAAGCTACAAAAGTTATTGATTTCCTTTTTTTTTTTTTTTTTTTGATCTTTGATTATCAGACATCACAGCAGCTGGGTTATTAGGTTATTTGTCTGCTATTACTTTAAGAGCTGAATGTGACGTGGATCTGACACGCATGCTTGTAGTTTCATTGGGTCTTTAATATGAAATGATACAGGCTATAACACTTGCCGCCATATTTGTGTGTGCAACTGAAAAGCACGCACTACGAGCACAGTATAGCAGCAGACAGGACAGGACGATTCATTTTTACTGACATATGGCCTGACAGTTTCTCATCTGACTTTCTACAGAAGATCCTCGTCAACTATACGGTTTCCCCGCTCGTTTGACTCACGCCTGGCCCTGAGGCTAAGTGGAGTGTGCATCTTAAAAGTCTCCTCTTTGATGTAGTTCTGCATCTAAATAAACAATTCTTGACAATAAAAGCGTCAGAAGCAGCAGTTTTGGGTGTGGCCAACCCTTTAACGTCTTTTAAATAATTTGCATTGAATTATTATACAGAAGATGACCTGCACAGAGTGACAGTAAGGGGTTAAACAGAGAGTGACACTCTATCCTTTGCTTTTATGAGAGAGGCTCTATGTTTAGGGCAGAGTGGAATTTTGACTTGTTTACAATGTCATTGAGCGTCAGATAGACTGGGTGTGTGAGACGCCCCCTAAAACCCCCCTTTAGTCCAACTCGAATAACTGCCTTAATATAGAAACTAGCCCAGTGCACAAAATATCCTCTGCATGTGAGGAAATGAATGTGCATGTCTTAATAAAGATAAACCCTTTAAACTACATCAGTCCCCTGCGTAACCGAAGTTAGAATTACGTTATTCAGCAGCTTGCCATTCAATTGCTTATTTATGCTAATTGTTGTAAGGTTTGGAAATTACTTGAATTAATTCAAACCTTTCAATAAGTATGAAAATTAAAAAAAAAAAAAAAAAAACGTTCTTGAAACAGGAAGTTTGGGTGGGAAATCAAAGGTTTTGTTCATTTTTTGTAAATTTCCAGTAGCCTTTAGTTTGTCATAGCCAAACAAAATTACACATTTAAATTAATTTGCATTAGAATATATTGTTGTAGATTATAGTGCTGTCAAAAGATTAATCGTGATTAATCACATCCAAAATAAATGCTTTTGTTTACATAATATATGTGTGTGTACTGTATATATTTATTATGTATATATAAATACACACCCATACAGTATATATTTTGAAAATATTTACATGTATATGCATTTATATATTTATATTCTTATATTTTGTATTATATATATAAATATTTAATATATAAAAATAACATTGTTCTTAAATATATACATGCATGTGTTTGAATTTATATATAATAAATACACACAGTATACACATTATGTAAACAAATTTATTTTGGATGGATTAATCGTTTGACAACACTAATTTATGACTTAAATTATTAAAAAATAATTTTTTGTCATCGAATTAAATCAATTTGGATCATCACTATCATATTTTGTGGCAAACACACTAATGCAAAATCATTATACATTTATTTTGATATGTGCAAGTACATATTTAACTTTATAACTTTTTTAATTTTCTTTAGCATATTGTGATTTATAGGCTAACGAAAATTCATTGCAATTTAAAAAAAGTTGTACATTATAGATTTATATATAAAGCATATATTTAATGTATTTAAATATGTAAAAAATTAATATTTTATTAATTTATGTGTGTGTTTTGTATAAAAACACACACACACTATTGCAAATTCATTTATATTTATACAATTAGTTTTAGAGACCCCAAAACTCGAGCTGTTTTGCTCACTCACCCCGGCAGATTCCGTGGATACTGGCCACATCGTTGCCATAGTTACACTCCAGGCCCTTGTGATGGTCACAGGGTTTGCCTTCATGGCAGTCATCGTTCAGCTGAGCAGCACAAACCTTACAGCAGCCGCAGCCATCGGGCACCGCACTGACGCCCGGCGGGCACACGGGCCGCTCCGCCGGACACTTACACACTTTAGGACACCTCGCTCGCGCCTGCAGACCGGAGACAGAGAGACGGATACAGAGCTCAGTTTGAGCTTGGTGCAACTTAATGTTGCCAGACAAAAACTTTTGATAAATAAAATGATCATTTCTGAATATTTAAAAGGGATGCGTCACCCAAAAATAAAATAAAACAAATCTGTCATTTACTCTCACTCAAGTTGTTCCAAACCTGAGTTCATTTATTTACATTGAAACAAATGACATTATTTATTAATAATGGAAAGGTTCTCGCAATGTTAATAGAATGCCCCTTCAACGTTATCTGGTCTTTAATAATGTTCTGAATCCCAAAAACATTATGCATTGTTCATGGAAGGTTTTTCAAAGACATTTTAACTGGACATTCATCTAACATCTCGTTACTAGTTTCAAAACTCTTAGAGAACATTCTAAACTAATGCTTGAAAATTATCAAAAGAAAAAAAAAAAAGTGTAATGAGAAATATAAACTTACATCAGGATTTGGTTTGAAGCTAAACAAAACATTTTACAAATACTTTACAAAGTGAATCAAGTGGATAAATGCAATGTTTATTGAATAATTAAAAAGTACTAATCGCCATAGCATTTTTTTTAGGGTTTAATCGGATCCAAAATAAAAATGTTTTTATATAATATACAGTATGTGTGTATAAAACACATACATGTATATATTTAAGAAATATTTACATATTATGTAAAACAAACTTTTATTTTGGATGCAATTAATTGTGATTGATATTTTTAACATTACTAATATTACTAAATTATTTTCATTCTTTGCATTTTTTTTTAATATAGACAACATATAAGTAAAATGAAAATTTATGATAAAATGTTTATGATGGAATGTTTACTGTTCACACTGCCAAGGAAAAATGTTTTTAAAGCATTTAAAATATAGATATTTTGAACGTTCAGAAAACGTTCCGAAATAATGTTTTTTAGAACTTAATGGGAATGTTTAAAAAAGCATCCTTAGAACACATTTTGATACAACATTGTTTGGAGAACATATGTTTTGAAAATGTTAAGGGAACATTCCATTTTACAATCCGCAAGCATTATGGGAACGTTACTTTTGAATGTTCTCTGAATATTCCAAAAAATAAAATTTAAAATAAATAAATAACCCTGTTGAAAAAAAACAGCATGTGTGAAATGCCAAGCCCTCTGAGAATGACCGCCGTGCCAGGCATCTTAAACTCAGAGGAGATGAGCTCTTGAGTCACTCGGGACCCATATGTGGATCTGAGCTGAGATCAAAGCATAACTCGGACCCTCCCTGACCGATTCTGGCCGGTGGGATTAATGGAGCGGGATGGAGGGTTGGATTGTTGTGCTTGGGTTATTTTGAGCCTGTGCTCATCTATTTCTGAACAGCAGAAGCCATGAGGATGGTCAAACTCTCTCAGGTGTGCAGATCATATATATATATATATATATATATATATATATGAAGAGTTCAGATGCAAAAGCTTCTAAGTGACATCTGAAATTTTCTTGTAAAATTAGCATTTTTCTGAGGCGTTTATGTTCAGTTATTTCACTATAATGGCAATGAAAAGAACATATTCATTGCCATTCAAGTGAAATTACTGAACCCACACACACATAAGTCTGATAAAAATATTCATTTTAGAAGAAAATTTCAAACGGCATTTAGAGGCTTTTGCATATATAAGAAAAAATATATAAGAATTGTTTTTATTTATATATATATATATATTTATATATATATATATATATATATATATATATATATATATATATATATATATATATATATATACACACACACACACACACAATTATTGTTAATACTAAAATACTATTATTTTATGCGACTGATAACTGATCTGTTTCTCTCTGCATTTTATTATGACTCTTAATGCAATTGAATTATATAAATGCAATGAACTCTTGCTGTTTACATTAAACTCTTGTGACTTACCGTCGTGCAGATGATCAGTACAAACACCAACAGACACATTAAATCCCTCATCTTCATAATACACCGTTCAATGTCCACGGAAGCCCTAATAAAGCACTTCAGCTCTCCCAGACAAGCGTTAATAATCCAGACAGGCGCGTTTATTCCAGCACGATAAAGTAAGTTGCCGCTGATTCAAGCACTGAAGTTCCTAACACTTGTTTTTTTACTGCAGTGAGTTTTTATTCGGGTGAACCGGGATTTTATCCAAAGCCCCGCCCCCTCCGCCAGTCAGAGCGCGGATATGTGGCGAGGATTCCAAAAGGGGCGTGGCCTGTCAGTCGAGGCGGGGTTCTGAGAATTCGGGGCGTGGTCAGCGATGAATGCAGTCATTCATAAAATGACTTCATTCCAGAGAGGAGCTGCTGTCTGCTGTTTATTGACTTATGTTTTAAAAAAAATATTATGGATGCTTTAAAGTCTTTTTCACACGCATAGCTCTGTCCGCTGTGTGCTTTGTGCAAGGCTAGATAAATATACTCAGCTGTGTGATGTTTGCAGCATTAATAGAGCCGCGGCCACAAAAAACAAGCAGAGATTTCCTGCATGAAAAGACTGATGGAGAGATAGATCAGATGAATTCAACAGTCACTCTCACACACACACACACACACAAATATATGTGCAGTGCCCTCCATAAGTATTGGAACATTAAAGACAAAATTGCTCTGTTGGCTGTGGAGTCAATACATTTGCAAATATGATTAAAAGATGAATATGAGACAGAACTACAGAATGTCACATTTTATTATTAGCCGTTTCAACACATGTTTTATCAAATAAAAAGAACAGCACTTTTAGAGTTCATCCCACTCATTGATGTGAGCAGAAGTATTGGGACAGTTGAACATAAGGCAGATATAAAAGATTAAAAGCTATTATTTAGTTGCAGATCCCTTGCACACAATCACAGCACTGAGTCTGAGACCCATAGACATCACCAGACTCTTGCTCTCATCCTTTGAAATACTTTTCCCAGCCTTTAATGCAGCCAATTCCAACTGTTGCTTGTTTTGGGGAGTTTCTGCCTTTACTCTCCTCTCCAGCTGGTGAAATTCATGTTCAATCAGATTTAAATCTGGAGATTGACTTGGGCAATCTAACACTTTCCATTTCTTTGTTCTTATAAACTCCTTGACTGAACTGGCAGGGTGTTTTGGGTCATTGTCCTGATGCAATATGAAGCACTTACCAATGAATCTGGTGGCATTTTCTTGAATATTGGTAGGAAAGATGGTTTTGTACCCTTCTAAATTCATTCTGCTACTGTCATCATACATTAAGTCATCAGTAAAGTTGAGAGGGCCTGTTCCAGAGACAGCCATGCATGCCCATGCCATGACACCACCTCCACCATGCTTTACAGATGAGGCTGTATGCTTGGGATCATTGCAGTTCCCTTTTTTCTCCACATTTTTGCTTTCCCATCACTTAGATAAAGGTTCATCTTTGTCTCATCGGTCCATAAACACAGTTCCAAAACTCTTCTGGTTCACCTTTGTGCTTTTTTGCAAACTCTAATCTTGCCTTTCTATGTTTGGTGCTGGTCAGAGGTTTGCATCTTGCTGTGTAGCATCTGTAATTCTGTGTCAAAGTCTCCTGAGGACAGTAGATTGTCAGAGCATCACCCCAGCTTTCTGGAAGTTGTTGCTGATTTTACAGACACGTCTTTTAGCGTTCATTTTCACAGCTTTTATGATTTGTCTGTCATCAACTACTGTGTTTTTTTCAGCTGATCAGGTCGTTGGTTGCTGGTGGTTTCCAAACTCTTGATTTCTCCATGCCCTTTGTTTTTGCTAGAGCTCTTCCTCTTTTCTTTTAGCATCCAAATTGCTTGCTTTTCTCTCAAAGTCAGCTCCCTCATCTTCATCCTGGTTTGTGTGTGTCATCATCGAATGCAAGATTCAGAATACAGAAGTAATAAAACTGATACGACACATTCCCTGCTTTTAATATCTGAAGAATTAATGCAACAGGACACAGCTGATCACTTAGAAAGACCTGTGAGGAAACTGCTCCAATACTTATGCTCACATCAGATAGAGGGATGAACTCTAAAAGTGCTGAACTTCTTAGCTGCTAAAACATCTATGTGTTGAATCACCCAATAATAAAACGTGATATTCTGTAGTTCTGTCTCATATTCATCTTTTAATCATATTTGTAAATGTATTGACTCCACAGCCAACATAGCAATTTTGTCTTTACTGTTCCAATACTTTTGGAGGACACTGTATATATATATATATATATATATATATTAACAAAAGAAAGGAAGAGGGAAAGAGGTCAAATTAAAGTAAACGTAAAGCCAAATGTATTGAGATTTGAATGTACTTTCGATGTTTCTCAGGCCAGGTCATGTTTTCAATCATTTCCTCAGGAATGGAAAAGCTCAGCATGATAAACACACTGCACATGGAGGATGGATGGAGTGATGTGAAAAAAAGGTGTGGGTGGAGGAGTGTGAGGACCAGATCAAACAGATCGTCAAAAACAAGTCTGTGGAAAAACAGCGAGAGATGGAGGCCAGAGGTTGAACCTAAGAACACGAGGAAAAACTGAGCAAAGGTACAAACACAGAGAGACTTTCAGACTTTTGAACGTCATTAACTGGAAAGAAAGAGTCTGAATTGATTCCACACAGGTACTTTAGTGTCAGTCATCACATAAACACAAATTCATTCAGCAACAAAATCATTTCTCAGTACAAAGTAATTTATACTAACAAATACTTGAAACAGATTCTATGTAAATGCATATTAATATTTATAGTTGTATATTCAGTACTTAAAAGTGCACCTACATATAAATTTATTTTGTTATTGTAATTTTAGCAAAATTTTACTTTTTTTCTAAATGTATATAACTTTAAGTTTTTAATTATTCTCTCTAATTAATAAGTAGAATTAAAAGCTTTAAAAAAATGTGTATTACATTTTGTTTTTAATTCTGCTTAAGTTTTTTCGAGATGTTCAATCCTTTTTTTAATTCAACTTCAACTTCTTTTTAAATGTTTCAAGATATATATACATATGTATAAATATTAAATTATTTATTTAGAGATGCTTATCACTTAGAAAAACATCTGTGTGCTGGAGCTTTAGTGTCTGAGGTGAAATATGAGAGTTATCACACATCCAAATCACATCTCAAGATTCCTATGAAGCCAAATATTGTTGTTAATATGAAGAGGCTTTCCTGACCGTAAGAACCACTAAGGAGCCTTTATTTTGGATGTTGTGTAACGCACTGCTGGACCGTCTTGCTCCACTCCAGCAGAGACAAACCAAGATAAAGAGAGAGAGGAATTTTAGTCTGTGGGTTATTTTTAACCCAGAACAGGAACTGCTGTGTTGACTCCCCAAACACACACCTGACACCCTCGGAAACAGAGTTTCTGCAGAGACAGTCACATGACCTGTGAGGCTCTGATGATTATTATCACGACTCCATTCAGGGGTCATTGACAGATAAGAAGGGCTGAGATGAAGCGAAGGAACATTCTTGTGTTAAAAGTAAAACACATCTGCCATATTATTAGAGGTGCAATCTTTGTGTTCCTGATGGTTTCATAATGTAAGAAAAAAGAATAAACAATTATTTAGACAATTGTTTGAAGACACAAAAGGTGCAAATACTTTTAAATTTTTTTGCAACTAGACTACAAACAATATTTTAGGCTACATCTTGAATAGGCCTATATGTGCACATGTTAATTATTTTCACACTTAGCATTTTAGTCATCATGAAAATCATGTCATAGGCCTATAAAGTAAACTAATCTGATATGTTTAGGTGTTTTGCGACCTTGATGATGACAAGGAAAAAATCTTTTGAAATTCTCGTGGTAAAATCAAAACGGGTGTAAAGACTTTTTTATTATACTTAATTATTTTAATGAACGTGAACACTTCTGAATCATTATTTTTTTATAATTTATTTTCTAGCAGAAAAGTATTGTGTGTGTGTGTGTGTGTGTGTGTGCATTAGAAAAAGTTGGCATGATGTTAGCATGATATAGCTAGGAAACTAATAAAGTTGGTACATATCGCTACCCAGATAGCACACGTACGTCTGCAAGATGTCTGTTTAAGATCTCTTGATCTGGAAAGCATCTGCTGTCTACAAACGTCTGGCAGACGTCTTTCAGATGTCAGTTCTACATATATTCTAAATCATAAACATCTTAAAGACATCTAATAGACGTCTATTTGACATCTAAAAGGAAACGTCCTATAGACGTATTGCTGATGAGCAAACACCCTAAAAAGCACGTCCTGCAGATGTAAATGCAGATATCAAATAGACGTCTCCGAGATGTATGTGTGCTATCAGGGTACTGGTCAAAAGTCATAGTGACCAGAATCACCGCTGTTTTGAACTTTCTTTCTTTAACCCGTCACAGGCTCTGTAGTGACCGATCATTCAGTCCCTCATTGCATCGATTTACCGCATCACACACACTTCAGCTGATGCTGTCACAGAGAGCCGCCTTGTTCTGCCTCCTTCCCGTCTTTCCACCGGTAGCCCGCAAACATCCCAGAAATGCCTGTTATTTCCGCTCCTGTGTTTGCTTGGCAGGCGTGAACACATGAAACGCGTCAGAACTGAAGCCGTGTGTTCGGCGCACAGACCAGACTCTGTTCACACTCTCACCGCGCCACAGCGACATCTATGGAAGACAAATACTGACAGATGTAGATGAAAAACAGCAGCATGAGCTGCATGGAGGAAGAGCTGCATTGCACTAACAGTGCTTACATTTTATGCAGCTGCTTTATCAGTGCTTGAATTTTTAGGACCTGAAATTCAGCTTGGTTGTATATTTCACAAACATTTTCATCATTAAAAATTAATTAACTCATACTAATTCACCTTCCATAATATAATATTCGATCCGTTTCATTTAGTTGTACAAATTCGCCTCCACAAATTCAGCGACAGAATATTCAGCATGTGGCAAAATATTTAATTTTTTATTTAGCGTTTTTTTTTTTTTACAGTTTAACTTAATTTACTGTAACTGACTGTGGTAAAACTGTGAATGCAGGCCATCCCTGATAGCACACGTACATCACAGAGACGTCTATTTGATGTCTGCACTTACATCTGCAAGACATATTTTTTAGTGTTTGCTCACCTGCAATACGTCTACAGGATGCTTCAGTCTGGATGTCAATTAGACTGGGGAAGTCGTGGCCTAATGGTTAGAGAGTCGGACTCGTAATCCAAAGGTTGTGGGTTCGAGTCTCAGGTCCGGCAGGGATTGTAGGTGGGGGGAGTGAATGTCCAGCGCTCTCTCCACCCTCAATACCACGACTGAGGTGCCCTTGAGCAAGGCACCGAACCCCAACTGCTCCCCGGGCGCCGCAGCATAAATGGCTGCCCACTGCTCCGGGTGTGTGTGTGTGTGTGTGTGTGTGTGTGTGTGTGTGTGTGTGTGATGGGTTAAATGCAGAGCACAAATTCCGAGTATGGGTCACCATACTTGGCAGTATGCCACTTCACTTAGACGTCTAGGCTATTAGATGTCTTTAAGATGTTCATGATTTAGAATGTATGTAAAACATATCTTACAGATGTTTTACATACATCCAGATCAAGTGATCTTTAACATTTTGTAGACGCAGTCTATTTGTGCAATATCTGGGATAATGCTGATGCCTCGTTAGCCGTTCCACTTATCCCTGTGCCAACTACAGACCCGCGTCTCCCAATAATAAGATAATCTCTGTTTGACACTTGTAGCTCTGTTCAGTTCCTGTTTCTACGAAGCTTCTTCTTCCAAAAAGCGCAATGTGCTCTGATTGGCCGGCTAAACCAGTGTGTTGTGATTGGTCAACTGCTTAAATGTCAGGTGCGCTGTTGCTTTCTTGTTCAACTGTCATCACTGTTGCTGCTTTATTTATTTATTTATTTAGCAGTGCTAACATTCGTGCCATTGTTAGGGGCCATTATACAGAACTCGTTTCTCGGTTCCACTTCTTTTACATTGTTTTTCTAAATACACAGTAGACATGTGTTTGACTGTTGTGCTCTTTTGCATTGTCACGTGCATGACACAAAAGAAAGGTGAATGAAGTTGCTCTTCAAATTGACTCTGAATGTCTTCTCTGGCGTTCTCTTTTATTAAGTGCAAATACTTTTTGTTTAATCCAAGGTTTGAAGCATTTTCTGACCCAATGTCGACATCTTGTGGCTAAGCATCTGGATCTCTCAGTGAAATGGCATTGCAATCATTTCTAGATTTAAAATCAGTGGTACCTTGAGGATTTCAGTCCTTCTCACTGACTTGGTTCAGTCTGTTTCATATGGTCCCTCATCATGATCAAGTCCATTTATTTTATGCTGTTTCTCTGCTTGTGTGAAACTCGTGCATTACATTTGTCCACATGACCTTTTTTTGTATGCACGTGTATTCTGCTAGTGACTAACCTACCTTTCTTTGGCTGGAAACAACTTCCTCTTCACACGCTTCACTGATTCACCCATCATCATTATCTTGTTCTGCTGCTAAATTAGTCTTTTCATTGAATATTTTTTTCACTCTTAGACTAGTTATTGACATTAGAACCTACTTCTGCTTAAGTAATAAATAAGTTCAGGTATTTTTACTTGAGTTTTTGTACGTTTTTCCCACTTGTTCGCATCTCCAAACCCTGACAATCTGACACCCAAAGGTAAACAGAAGCTCCACCCTCTTACAACAATGACCAGGGTGAGAGGGGATTATTTCTGTCACTCGCCCTGTGTCCCAATCTGCATACTACATACACCCTATATACGTTTGTTTCTGAACAGACAGCTCTTTGTGATTCTCAAAGTGATTCATTCTTGAAACCACCAATTAGCAAGTTAAGTTTAGATTGGAGCGCGAACTGTGAAAATGGATTCACAAAATGTATCTGCTGAAAATATTCTTGTTTCTTGACCTGAAGAGGTCTGCAGTTTACACTATAATTCAAGCTCTATAATGAAATGCCTTAACTGAAAATTGAGTGTTTAATCTTGTTTTTATACATTACTGACACTCTATCCTCCAATTTGATACTGTTAAACATAAGCTATAACTCATTTTGGGTAAATTTAACGTGCAGTCTTTGGTCTCATTAATCTATTATTTGTTCCAGAGCAAATAGTTTTGGCTGAGGGCAAAATTTGATCTCACTGTATTTTATATAACATTAATGATGTATAGGAGAGTGCCGCCTTTGTACTTTTGACTGAATTGCCTAGCAACTCTTATAATGGCTGTTATTGTTATTTATTTAATATTATTATTCAATAAATAATATTTATATAAATAATAGTAGTGTTTAATAATTGTATTTAGGCACTGCGTCATGATCTGTCCCTATATTGAAGCTATCCTAATAGTGTGCTAAATTACTAAAGGTTTGTTTGTTTGTTTATTTATTTTATTTTCAAAGAACATATTATGTATACAGCATTGGGGAATAGTACAGATCTTACTACATAATACATGATAAAGTAATAAATTCTACAAATGAAACATCCCATGAAGAACTATTACATTTAATGTGTTATCAATTATACTGGAGCCAGTATTACTGTCATGAATCCTGTCCATGGACTTCCATCTGCTTGCGATTATTAGAGGTTGCCCTTCCGTTACATTGACTCTCACACTACACAGACTGTTACGTCACTCCGGACTACAGTCCCCATCATCCATTGCACTGATTACACACACACAGCTGCATCCAATCAGACACGCTTTACAAGCCCTGGACTTCCTCTATCGGATCTCTGAGTATTGTTCTGCGTTTATCACTCTCCTAGTGGTAGCTGGTGTTTTCCTGTGTTAAAGTTTAGTTTAGTCTTGTTCTTTTCTTAAGTTTACAGCCTGCCTTGGATTTTTATGTTGCGTTGTCATTTGGGCTGTTTGCCCCTGCCTGGACTATTACTGTGCATTTGGATTATCTCTCTTTGTTTTGCCCCCTTGGATTATGCTCGCTGCCGATCGACATCGTTTGTTCACTGGACTGCTCTTGTGTTTTGCCCGTGCTATACCTGTTTGCTGGTGTTTTGAACCTGCCTGTGTTTTTGACCACGTCTCTGTCTAATAAAGCTTGCAAATGGATCCACACGTCTCTCGTCTCGTTCGCCCTGTTACACTCTCTCTCATTTTTGAGAAAATGACTGTAATGCAATATAATATAATAAATATATAAATAAGTTGGCACCTGTGACAAGATTATTTAGTGATCTGCACAGGGATGTTTTCACTCTAAAGATGCTGTTCTAATCTCTGCTGCATTTGTCCAGGAACATCCAGTGGTGTTCAGATGAAGGTCCAGCACAGCTTGATAAGTTATTATTAATTGAGCCTGAAGTGCTTCACAAACTCTATTCAGACCTTCTGTAGATAAGTTCTGCCTTATTTTTTTTATTTTTATAGCTTTGAAACTCTCTCTTTGACTTGCACTGAATGTTAATAGACATAATATTTGCAAAATGACTTGTGATTAGTATCCATTTAACCCTTTAAACCCTAGTTGGTTTTGAAAGTGCACACAGTTAGCCGTGCACTGCATTGTGGGATGTGAGATGTGTGCTAAAGCACAGCATGGACTCTATTCTCTTCTCTCTGTCCTCATGAGAGCTGAGACGCTTCAGATCCTGCTACAGTTTCATTAGAGCTGCTTCTAGATTTCAGATGAGTAATGTAGGCATATAATCACTGCAGATTATTTCATACATTTATTTCTGTTTTCTTGTAGGACGATGCAGAACAGCTGGAAAGGCAGAAACTGGTTTGATGTCTTTGTAAGTGCTGCTCGCCTCTCCAAACACTGACAATCAGCACCATAAGCAGACGTGTGTTTATCACTGTGAATTCAGCCTGTGAAGAAATCATTTGGACAAAGATTTTATCATGACACTGTTTTAGTATGGTTTCTGTTTTGGTTTTCAAAACTGATGTGAGACCAGTGAGGTGCTAATTCGGCGAGAGAAGGTGTCAATAAAAGGTCCGTACACCATACTAATCAAGCCATTATAACTGTTTATTGTTGATACACACAGCTGATATCAATAATACTGATACTGATCATAAGAAAATGCATAAAATGATGATAATCAAAGCATAACACATTCAAGAAAGATAATCATAAAACAGTGCATAATATAAGAATGATCATGAATAAATGAATTAAAGATAATATTGGTGAATGAATAATACACTAATAAACTTGAGCATACACTAAAACTAAAACCCCAATCAAAAGTATTATAACCAATATATAACCTCAGAACTGTGCCATCATCTTCACTCTTCGGTGGACTGGGGAGCTCGTTTCAGTCACAGTAGAAGACCAACACCTGTCCGAGAAATGCCGGGAGACGTGCACTTATCCCACGGCTGAGCTTCCACTGAAACTGAAAGAACCCCCATGTTTTATATTTCAAAATTAGGTGAAAAAAAGGGAAGGATGCACATAAAAGTTGCGAGGATGGAGGAATTGAATCAAGTGAAATGATATATCCTCGCTCCCTTTAGCATCACTTTAGAACGTCATCAGCTGCGCAAAATGGATCTGCCCTTATGTTGTTAAAGTTTGTTTTTTAAGACTTTCAAAATAAACATTAATAAAGCAAGATGCCCTGTTGAAATATATGACATGTATGGTTTATTTAAATTGAAAAGGTAAAATATAAATTAAAAATTATTACAACAGATGAGAAGGGGGAGGAGAATTTACACGTGCGTCAGGTTTTTCGATGAAAAAGACTTCCGCGTTAGGATACACCTGTGTATCCTCGCTCATAGCTCCTTTGGAAGGCTCCTCACTCCTCGTTCCTCGCCTCCTCACGGTGCAATTAGAGAATTGAGATGACCTTCAAGATGGCTAAGCTCGATCGGTTTCCGGGTCATAGGATGGAGGACGGAGGAGTGAGGAAGCGAGGAGGGATATTGAGAAGCACCCTCTGTGTGAAGCGGCGTTTAAAGTGTACTTTGGCTAAGTGCCTTAATACATTTTTAAAAAGCAGAGTATAATCAAACATTCAGGATTCTATACACTTATTTTTAGCACTTGTAAATGCATTTATACTGCACATCATATAAACAATGTTATGAGATTGATGTTTTAAATATAAAAAGTGGAATATATAAACATTAAATGATAGAAAAAAAAATAGACTGATACTTTCAAATATGAAACTAAAATTGCCAGAAAGTGGTGGCAAGACTCTCCCTGCATTCCATTTGGAAGGGCTCATCCCTATGTCCTAATCCCTTCAAAGGGTTTACTCCCCAGAGTGAGAGCTTTGAAGGGTGGAAGGGTGTAGGGAAGGGTAGGGTTTCTTGAAGTGCCCTTCTGTGCCATCATCCCGTGCCCATACAGAGGCACCGTCATCATGGAAAGAATCAGCACAAAGGATCATGGGGGTGTCCAACAGTTGTACCCTTTGAAATCCTTCATTCCGAAGGGCCCTTTGAAGTGGCCAGTTTTAAGCACTTCGATTTGGAACTACCCTTCAATATGGTGGCCATGATTGTTTTATCCCAAATGCCCTTCGGAGGGTGATATATCCCGTTTGGAATGCACCGACTGTCTTCATGAGTCACTGAGTCATTTATTCAGTGATTCTTTTAAAATGGTTGATTCATTCCGGAATGAAGTTGAAACTGTTTTTGGATGGATTAGTGAATCATTGGCTAAGTTTACATGCACAGTTTTTTGGTTCAATCGGACTGAATTCATTCCGATTGATGAATCTGAATGTAGTGTTTACATGAACGCTAAATAAAGTGATCGGGTTGATGTGCTCGTTTATATGTCTTCAAATCAGAATTTTTTTTTTTTGACATGCACACTGCACAAATATGGAGTTTCTCACTGTTTGCACATAACCACTCTCCTGCAATGTTTCTTTATTTGTTTTTAACAGCAGAATTAATATTTATCCATTACTGGATGGATAAATAGCTGCAGAAATGTAGTTCAGGGAACATACATATATTCCAGAAATCTCGGGATGTTTTTTTTTTTTTATTGAAATAAAATGAAAACTAAAATAATTTTAAATCACATGAGCCAATATTTTACTCACAATAGAACATAGATAACATAAATATTTAAACTGAGAAATTTTACAATTTTATGCACAAAATGAGCTCATTTCAAATTTGATGCTTGCTACAGATCTCAAAATAGTTGGGAGTAGGCATGTTTACCATGGTGTAGCCTCTCCTCTTCTTTTCAAAACAGTTTGAAGACCTCCTGGCATCGAGGTTATGAGTTTCTGGAGTTTTGGTGTTGGAATTGGGTCCTATTCTTGTCACGGTTTATGGATCCGTGTGTTCATTTTGGTGGCTCTGTCTAGTCTATGTGGGTGCGTCTGTTGCCTAGTAACCGCTGCTGGCAGCCTAATCAGAATGCACAGCTGCACAGCTTTATCTAGCTGGCATTGCATTGTGTGTTGATTCGTTTATCTTGTCTCTGTCAGCTCTCCTGATCCTTGTCCGGCCAGTTTGGATTATTCTTGCACCCACACTGGATTTACCTGCACTGTATTGGATTCTCTTCACTGTGGTTGTAAGAGTTTATGATCTCGGCTGGAGTTCCCAACTGCTGTCGTCTCTCTCGTTGCTGTCAGTAATAACTTATTTGCACTCGCACTTGTATCTTGTGACAACTCATTGTGACAATTCTTGCCTGATATAGGTTTCCAGCTGCTGAAGAGTTTGTGGCCGTCTTTGGCATATTTTTTGTTTAATGATGCGCCAAATGTTCTGTATAGGTGAAAGATCAGGGTCCGTATTCTTAAAGATTCTAAGAATCCTTTTAGAGAGCTCCTAATTTAGCTTAAAAATGTCTAACTAGGAGTCTTAGCTTAAAGGTGATTCAGGACCAATCTGAGAGCAACTCTGAGCGAGGAAAAGACAAAAACTTTTATCTTAGTGAGGAGGCGGGGCTGACCCCGTTGCTATGTATGACACAGTCTTTTGAAGACTGTGATTGGTTGGTTGTCAAGAAGGAAATAAAAGAGCGCTTTTAAGAGTAGGGTTTATTATAAGCCTTCACTTTGAAATTACAGGCGTAATTTTTCCTCCCACTCTTTCTCTCTTTCTCTCCCACACACACACACACACACACACACATTATATATGTATATATATTCTTTATTTTTTATTTACCATGCTGTCATACTTACTGTGTTTTATAGGAAATGAATAGAGACAGCCTAATAAGTGCTGTAACAGACCCAAATCATCACTGCTGCATAGTTGCATTTTTCCAGTTGCCAAATGTAGTGATTACGTCCATTTCTGGCGCTGTGGCATTTCAGCACGGTGTCGGAGATGTTAGCGTGTCTCTAATAATATCGGTCACAAACATGATCCCTGCACGATCTGATGTGTAGCGTCTTATTAACTCACTGTCATGCATTGTGTGCAACACATTTCTTCTCCCTCTTCATGTTTCGTCCATTTTCTCCACTGCTAAAGAAACTTAAAAGCCCCTTAAAAGTCCTCATCCGTACTCCTGACAATTTTGGACCTTAAGACCTCTTTTAAGGGTTAAGATGCTTTCTGAATTACTTTTTTCTTTACTAGGATCTTTTCTTCAATTGTAAGAGGAAACACCCACATTTCTAAGGATTTTTTTACTAGGAGCAACTCTTAGCACTAAAATTCTTCATGAATACGGGCCCTGGACTGCAGGCAGGCTAATTCAGTTTCCATGGCTGTGGGTAGTCCCTTCAGTGGTACCAGTCTGCACGCCTTTGAAAAGCGTTCTATGATTACTAGGATGGTCGTGAAACCGTTAGAGGTAGGCAATATAAAATATATGGATAAATGTGACCAGGGACGGTGAGGAATGAGGCTGTAGCAGATCACGTGGGGTCTTGGTCTGAGCGCAGGTAGTGCAGGACTTGACAAAGTTAGTGATGTCTCTGCTCATAGTAGGCCATCAGAATGCATTTCGCACTAGAGTTGTAGTCAGATGAATTCCAAGGTGTCCAGAGCCTAGAGAAGTGTGCACCCACTGGAGAGTATGATCACGGAGAGTTTGGGGGCCATATTGTCGGTTGGGTGGGCATTCTGGTGGGGGTGGTTCATCCTGTTGTGCTCGTTTTATTTCCTCCATAAGGTCCCAACTGATCTGAGCGATGACTACGGTGGATGGAAGGATGGAAACAGCGGTTTGGTTGCCTTGGTCAATGTCATGTCTGCGAGAAAGTGTATCTGCTTTGTCACTTAACAACCAGGCAACAAGAATCTCAGAGAAATTGAAGCGGGTGAAAAACAATGACCAATGGGCCTGTCTTGGGTTCATTCGTTTGGCTCCTTTGATATACTCCAGATTGTTGTGGTCAGTAATAATCTGGAAGGGGTGAACGGCTCCCTCAAGCCAATGAAGTCACTACGCTAATGCCGCTTTCATTGAGAGTAGCTCTTTATTACCCACATCGTAATTCCTCTCTGCAGCTGTTAGTTTACAGGAGAAGGCGGCGCATGGATGTAGCTTGCCTGGACTGCCATGTCGTTGTGAGAGCAAAGTTAGGAGGTCTGCGATTAAACTGTAGTTACGAATGAATCGGCGGTAAAAGTTAGCGAATCCTAGGAATCGTTTAAGTTTCTTTACCGTCTTGGGAAGAGGCTATTCTGTGACTGCCTGAACCTTAGAATTGTCCATTACAACTCCTTGATGGCCGATAGTGTATCCTAGGAAGGTTGTCTTACGGATGTGGAACTCACATTTCAAGTTGATGCTGTTGCAGGCGTGCCAAAACTGTCTTGACACCCTTGATGTGTTGGTCCAGGTTGGGAGAATAGATCAGAAATAGACCATTTGTTACAGAATTGATAAGCGAAGTTTGATTTAACTTATGTGGTGCCTCATAGTTTTCAACCATTAAATGCTTATTTTAGGTTTCAGACATTTAAATACACATACGGTAAGTACTAGCAAAACCATACATTTTTAAAATACGCGCTGATGTCTATGGAAACAGTAATAATGATCCTTACAAATAGAATCTGACGACATGTTTTATTGATATCATTAACAGATTGTGAAGGTAACTATAAAGTTTAATCTGCTCTTCTCCCAGTTTACTGGATACTTACTTTAACGTGTTTCGGGAGGAGAGGATGAATTTATGTGTTGTAAATCCCACAGCTCGGATTCAGCGCAAACTAACATGGCGGCACCCATCACCCAGTATAGATAAACTGGCACAGTCATTATAAAAGTGTTTAAACTACCAAAGTTGTTGTAACTCATGCATACAATGTCGAATCTGCCTCAAACTTCACAAGCTTGATTAGAATCCTGGCCTGAAGACATCTACATGCTCAAATTCGGTTGTAGGCAAGTTTATTTATATAGTACATTTCATACACAAAGGTAATTCAAAGTGCTTTACATAAAAGGAAGTAAAATAATCATAAAAAAAATAATCACAACAATAAAACAGGGAACTTAAAAACTTTTTAAATGATTTAGAAATGGGTTAAAAATGAATTTAAAACAGTTAAAAATAGAAAATGATTATACATAATATACAGTACAATCAGTTCGGACGTAGCAGTTTTCATTCAACAAATGCACAGCTAAACAGAGGAGTTTTGAGTCTGGATTTAAATGTGGCTAATGTTTTAGCACATCTGATCTCTTCTGGAAGCTGGTTCCAACTACGGGCCGCATAATAGCTAAACGCAGACTCCCCTTGTTTTGTGTGCACCCTTGGTATTTCTGACTGACTCGATCCTAATGATCTGAGGTCAGTAAATGACTTGTTTTACACTAACTTAAACATGCAATGTCCAATCTGCCCCAAACTTCACATGCTTTCCTGTAGCTCAAATAGTAGAGCATGGCGCTAGCAACGCCAAGGTCATGTGTTCGATTCCCAGGGAAAGCAAGAGCTGATATAATGTAAAAAAACTGTAACTTGAATGCAATGTAAGTCGCTTGGGATAAAAGAGTCTGCTAAATGCATAAATGTAAGAGTCCTGGCCTGAACACATCTTACGGCCAATATTAATTTATAGTCATAGCGCCACCTGCTGGCAACAGGAAATGACTTGTTTTACAATAACTTTAACATGCATTTCCCGATCTGCCCCAAACTTCACTTGTTCGGTAAGAGTCCTGGCCTGAAAACATGTACACTTTTACATGCAAATATTCAATTATAATCATAGTGCCACCTGTTGGCAGCAGGAAACTTTGCACATATGAAGGACTTTGACATATTACCCCTATATGTTCCACTTTAAAAGCATATTGCCCGCTGTTCACTGTTTGTCTATGGCCACCTGGTGGAGGCGAGCCTGGGTGCGAGGGCCCTTTCATCTCTGCTTGCAGCTTTAATTATAAACATTTATTTTTTAAATTAAACAATAAATTGAACTGAACAATAAATTGTTTAAGAGGCTCAGAATTGCATGCATTTAAATTCATATGATATTTTAAAATGAAAATAAATGGGCCAGTAGGTTGGGCAAGTCACTGACTTTGTCACGGATTCATTCATTCAATCGATTCATTCAAACAGCTAATTCATTCAGGAATGAAGCAAGTGGCTGTCCTTGTGAAAGGGTGATTGAATCATTGACCTAACATT
Source organism: Barbus barbus (assembly GCF_936440315.1). Taxonomy (NCBI): domain Eukaryota; kingdom Metazoa; phylum Chordata; class Actinopteri; order Cypriniformes; family Cyprinidae; genus Barbus; species Barbus barbus. The sequence continues at coordinate 39,220,603 of NC_136732.1, read as the reverse complement.
CATATATAACTTATCAATCAATATATGTACAATTAATAGTAGTTATTAAGATTGATGTGATTTGGAATTATTAAAATGCGCTTGCTTAATAATTATGCAGGCACTGTACAAACTAATTGTCTTTGTTCTTTTCTTTTTAAATTTGTGTGCTTTTCATTGTTCTTTTGTGTTTGATTTAAGGTTTTCTCACATTAATACTTGAGAAAGTTTCAATGCAAGAATGCATTTTGTTAAAGTTTAACCTAAATATATCTTGATGTTGATCTTTGACCTATTTTATCACACCAAAGGTGATCATAAACTCACTGACTAGGAAGAGGCTGACTTGTTATTTCTCCTTTCTTTATCTAAAAAGCAAAGGAATCAGCGATCAGTGGAGAAAGAATAGAAACACCTTCTAGGAAACAGACAGCATATCTGTGTGATTCTTATGGTGATTCATTTTTAAAACCATATTTCAGAAAGTGAAAGCAAAGTTCAGATTACTGGAGCTCAAACAGTGAAAATGGCTTCACAATCTCAAGATGACTATATGTGTCCCGTGTGTCATGAAATCTTCAAGGATCCTGTTCTTTTGTCATGTAGTCACAGTGTCTGTAAACAGTGCCTTCAACAGTTCTGGAGAATCAAGGAAACTCAGGAGTGTCCTGTCTGCAGGAGAAGATCCTCAAATCAACATCCTCCTGTTAATCTTGCATTAAAAAACTTGTGTGAGTCATTACTGAAAGAAAGGAATGAGAAGTGTTCATTAGGATCTGAGGAGATCTGCAGTTTACACCGTGAGAAACTCAAGCTCTTCTGTCTGGAGGATAAACAGCCGGTGTGTTTTGTGTGTACTAACTCACAGCAACATGACAATCACAAATTCAGACCCATCAATGAAGTTGTTCCATCATATAAGGTAAGACCAATGCCTCTTTTTCATATGGAAAGAACAGTAAGTAGTCATTAAACACAGATATCATTGCATTCATGCACTGCAGAAAAAGTATTTGCTCCCATATTGACTTTTTGTTTTGTTTTTGTGTACATCTCATATTATATAGTCTTAGATCTCCAAATGTAACACAACACTAAATAAAGACAACCTGAGTAAACACAGAATACACTTAAGCACAAAGTTCCTTCAATATTTTTGGCTCTTTTGAGACATCTTTGATGAGCCATTTGTACGAAGGTTCACTACAATGCCCACTTTCTCCCATTTGGAGATAATGCCTCTCTCTGTGGTTTTTTGAGTTCAGAAATCAAGTCTCTTTATTTAGATAGCACTTTATATAATACCGAATTGTGTCAAAGCACCTTTACAGAAATAAATAGGTATAATTGATAAGCCACTACGCTTATTCAATAGGATTCAGTTTTCAGTAGATGCGGGAAGTTCTTTGAATTCAGTCAAGTTAGGTTTAACATCAGGCAGTTCAACAAATGTGTCATGTCATCTTCAATTCAGTCAGTTTAAAGTTGATTCAGTTCAGTTTCAGTGTTGTAGGATGTGAATAAACTATAAAGCAGCTCTACCGACCCCAGCTAAGCAAGCCAAAGGCAACCCAAAACTAATGTCCCTTTATAGAGAGTTTCATTGTATCATTGTGTTTGTGCATTGTGTGTATGCTAAGGCAAAGAGTGTCTTTAATCTAGATTTAAACTGACAGAGCATGTCTGCCTCCTGAGCAATGCTAGGAAGACTGTTCCAGAGTTTGTGTGCTAAATAAGAGCATAATGGGCATGAGGCTGTAAGGACCACCCAAATTGGCCCAATCGACAGAATCCAATGGTGGCTGACGTTTTCCTGCATGTTCAGTCTTTTACTTGCGCTTCTGCAAAGTTCACTTACTTTATCAAGATTTAATCTTGTCTAGTCTAGCTCTGTGTTTAATCTGACTCCAGTTTCAAGTGATTATTAAATTTAGGCGGTATTTCTAATTAAAAACTGATCACAAATATAAATTATGTATTAATTTAGACATTTTAATTTTAAATATCCCATACTTTCAATTATTTGTCCATTAAGGATTCTGTGTCGCACAGAAATTCACTTGACCGGTATGATCTATCCTGGATGCAGATTTGCAGAAACACCAAACTGCGCTTTAATCTACTAGAAATAATGATTTCAGATGAGTTCAGAATTAATCAAATATAGCATTTTATTTGTCAGGTAAAAATGTATCATGCCAATTACATAATTAAACAACGAAAGTCCAATAAATACATAACATCAACTGCTCAAAGATGAATCTAAGAGATGCATACCTGACAGCACAGAGACCCACAGCAACATGTGAGAGATTTGGATGTAGAGCACACACACACACACACACTCACACATCTCACTAATTCGATCCAGGTTCAGTGAGTCAGGATCATTTGTGCACGCTTGTTCTTAAGCAGCCCTTAATGTCGATCATGGATCAAATCATTCCCCCATTGCAAACAGCAAATATTTGTGCTGTTTAATGAATTTGAGACATTGTGTCTCATGCATAACTGACACGTCACAGGTATATTTTTCACCTGTAAATGTTAGAAAGTCCATTTTGCTGTCAGGAGTGCATGGGCGAGACTTACGTGAGTGAACAAGCGCTGCATGCATGCTAAACAGATGGAGCGCAATAGAATAGTAGCACAATAATTCTGAATAAAATATGTATTCTGCTAAAATATTTGTTATTGGACATTAAATGTGACACGTAGAATTTTAATCCTACATATAAGTGTATTTTTATGATAGCATTAACTGTAAATCAGATGTAAGCTGGCTAATAGGCCTACAGCCCTACTAACTTGAATGAGTTAAATGTGTGTTCCTCTTATCAGTGATTTCTATTATTATTTTTTTTTCATTTTTAATTCAGTGATTTGAACTTTTAATTTAATGTTTTTAATGCTTTACTGCTTTAAATAACTATTTTAGATTGTAATGTTTTAATGTTTTACTAACAACCATAAAAGGCACAGCTGTCATAAAACCCCAGAGAAAGACTACATGGCTAGGAACTGCTGATCAAAAAAAGGTCATTACATTTTGGGCACAATACATTGAATACAGTTGGTTGTAGTAGCCTATTATTTATTTGATTATTTAAGGTACATTTTTTGTATACTTTTAATTTTGGACTAATAATAATGTCAACTAATTGTGGTCTGTAGACTGTGCTGTGGTCGATAATATTAAATGCAGCTCTGAGGTCGATAAAGAGATACAACCATGATCATACGATAAGAGGCTAGCCATAAAAGTGCCATAGAATTCATTGATACCATATTTTAAATTGTTATCTGATATCTACATAGAAGGTATGTGGCTTAGATAAGGGAAAAAATTCTCCAGAAACAGTTTTAGTTGTCGATTTACAACCCTAAAATTTCTCCCCAGAATGAAAAGGTCTGTTATTGGCTTATTTGGAAGGATCATGAATAATAATGTTGAGCTCTGCTCTGATTGGCTGTTTCACAGTGCGGCTCAATGCTGAGCTCTGCTCTGACTGGTGGCTCATTTCAGTAGCTCACAGGTTTTCGGACGGACAGAACAGCAGAGGCCAGTAAATCCAGGGGTGGAGGAGTGTGTTTCATGATTAACAAGAAATGGTGTGATCCCAGGAATATCTCCATTCTGTCGCGTTCCTGCTCGCCTCATCTGGAGCATCTTTCCATTATTTGCCGCCCATTTTGCCCCGGGAGTTTTCATCGATCATTGTTACTGCTGTGTACATTCCACCACAGGCGGACACCGGCTTGGCTTTGTCTAAACTTCACGATGTGCTCAGCGGCTACATCAACAAACATCCTGATGCTGCCTTTATCATCGCGGGAGACTTTAACAAAGCCAACCTCAAGCAGGTCATGCCGAACTTTCATCAACATGTATCCTGTCCAACTAGAGGACCTGGATCATTGCTACACTCAGTTCAAGAATGCCTACAAAGCCCGCTCATTTCTGGCTTTTGGCAAATCGGACCATGCCGCCATTTTCCTCACACCGGAATACAAACAAAGGCTCGTTCAGGATCCTCCGGTGCAGAGAGTAGTGACGCGCTGGTCCTCCCACTCAGAGACTATGCTGCAGGCGGCTCTTGATGACGTCGACTGGGACATGTTCCGGGCGAGTTCTTCTGACATCAGCGAGTTCACGGATGTAGCATTAAGCTTTGTAAACACGCTAACCGAGCAAGCTACAGAAACAATAACGATAAGGACATTCTCCAACCAGAAACCGTGGGTGGACAGAACAATCTGTGCTGTGGTTAACACACGCACTGCCGCTTACAATGAGGCTCTTCTGACCGGGAATATGAGCGAGTACAAAGCATCGTGCTATGCTCTCCGACGCGCAGTAAGAGCCGCTAAACACAGATACAGAGAGAGAATTGAGTCTCATTTCCAGCTCAACGACTCTCGACAGATGTGGCAGGGACTGAGGAGCATCTGTGCCTTCGGAAACGAATCCTCCGCGGAGCTGAGAGCAGATCCGTTGCTGGCCGACGAGTTAAACACCTTCTTCAGCCGCTTCGATTGCAACGGCGGCAGCGTGTCTCTGCCGACCAGCGCGTCAGGAAGCAGCAGGCAGAGCAGCGATGATCCTGTAATCACCGTGTCGGAGGAAGAGGTTCGGAGGGCGTAATGGAAAGTGAACGTCAGGAAAGCCTGATGGGATAACCGGCCTGATGTTATAACCCTATTGGGTTATAAAATTGCCATTATTGCATATATGTTGGGGTGTGATTTTTCAATGTAAACCGTCACAACAGTTTTATTTATATGACATTATTTACACATCTATGAGCACTTAATCCAACCCCGGCTCCTCAACCTACCATTTGTCCATAAAGCACAAGATATAACAGGACAACTACCGTCATGATTTATTCAAAAAGTATTAATATTCCAAGTCTTCCGAGGCAAAACGATTGATTTGTGAGAGGAATAGACATGATCGCCGTCCGTCGTAAAGCTCATCCTGTGTGTCCTGCAGTCTGTGGGCAAATTCAAAAAATGCCGCCAGAAGTAGCCTTACATCAGCCTTGGTTGTGAAATGCTATTGGCTCTTGTGTGTCTCGTGATCGATTGCGTCATGCTACAGGATGGGAGTATGCTTTTGAATGATGATGATCAGATGTGAGCGCGTTACTCTCTTCTTCGCATATGACTTCAGAAGACTTGGAATGCAACACAACTTGTTTGTAATGCTTTTATACTGCTTGTTTATGGTCAGTTTTTGCAATAAATACCTGTGACTGCACTTAAATTTGCCTGTTACGTGTTTTATATTGCTCAAAAGTGGGTAGATTTAGGGTAGGGTAGGGGTGGGGTTAGGTGCTCCAGTGAAAGTATGAATTTATATAAAATTATTTCTATTTTTTACAAATTCATGCAAACCATTAAATTAAGACAAAAAACTGAAAACAACGGAGGACCCTGCAAGTTGAAAAATGACGCTAAAGGGGTACCCTGTGCGTCAAAAAGCGATGCCAGGTGGTCCTGACCAAGCTTCAATCTTACATCCGTACAAACTTTTGCGCGTAATTCGTCCCGCACCATTTGTCACAGATCTACGAAACAGGCGTCAAATCGTGTGGCCTATTGAGGAAAGGTGTGCTATAACATTACGGCCAACTTTGACGGGTCGTAGCTTCGAGCGAGAATTTCGTAGAACCATGTGAATCACCACATTTGAAGAGGCTGTCAAGCTGTGCGAGAACATACCCCGCAGTGGGGTATAAGTTGGGTAAGGGTGCAAGAGCCCCCCAAACTTGCCCCATAGACATACTATGGTGAGTGATGGCCCATGAAACAGCATCTGAACACACATGTTTTTCCTACTATGCTAATGAAGCCCCGTTCACACCGCCAGCGACACACAGCGAAAGAGCGACATGATCCCATTCATTTTCAATGGAGAGCGGGCGACTTCCGGCAACAAGAGTAACAGTGACCGTTGGCGACGGAATGTGGGCGTCTCAAGTGATGCGGGTCAAGCGACAAAAGTTAAGGATTGCTCAACTTTATGCAAATGAACAGCGAATTTCGCAAGCGACAACCAATAGGAGTGAAGAACCTGTCAGCGGCACTCACACGTCATCGTCTCGAATGCATGTAAGACAGGACAGATTTCCAGAGCGATCTCACTGTTTTAAATTATTTGAATGTGACGAGATAAAAATGATGCGTGGAAAATAAATTGTTGGCAGTCTAAAGTGAGTTTGAGTCATACATGATGGTTCGTGTTGTTAATTAATAGTTTCATTTATTTGGGGAATTAGAAACTATGGGGGCAAATACATTTTGAATAACTTTTTAAGTTCAATAAATAACATTGTCATTTACAAACTATATTTAGTATTACCTTTTGGTTGCCTTTGTTTTATGCTAGATTTTAATTTATGACTCAACTTAGTTTGTGGGGTGGTGGTGGTGGGGGGGGGGGTACTTTTTAATAGTACTGTATTCTCTAGCTGGTGTTTTGTGTGATGTGTTCAATTCTAGGAGGAACTCTGTAAAGCACTGAAGTCCTTACAAGAGAAACTTAAACACAATGAAAAACTGAAAGGAGAGTTTGAAAAAACTGTTCAACACATCAAGGTTAAGTAACAAACAGGAGTCATTTTAATCACAGATGTAGGATCACTATAGGCAATTATGATTGTTATTTTAATATAATAAATTCCAGTTTATGATGTTGTAAATAAAAGCAGCTATTTGTTTCTGGTTCTGCTATATGTCATTATCCGAGGTTATCACAGATATTAATGATGTGAAGTGTTGATGTGTGTCGATTGAGATGATGAATGTGATTTGATTTCAGTCTCAAGCTGAGCACACAGAGCGTCAGATTAAACAGCAGTTTGAGAAGCTTCATCAGTTTCTCAGAGACGAAGAAGAAGCTACAATCACTGCACTGAGGGAGGAAGAGGAGCAGAAGAAGAAGATGATGAAGGAGGAGCTGGAGGAGATCAACAGACACATCTCAGCTCTTTCACAAACAATCAAAGACACGGAGGAGATGATGAACGCCAGTGACGTCTGCTTTCTACAGGTCTGATTTCAGATCATGGATTGATTGATTGATTGATTGATTGAGGTGTTGATGATCAGTGGTGTGTTTGTTCTGCAGAAGTTTCCAGTCTCAATGGAAAGGTGAGTGATCTGCTGGTGTCTCTGGTGTCTCTGCTTCTGAAGTCAAATCCACTGCAGTTCTGATCCTGAATGTTCTTCCAGAGTCCAGATCTCATCACAGCCGGATCCACAGATGCCTTCTGGAGCTTTGATTCATGTGCCACGATACTTGGGCAACCTGCCCTTCAGAGTCTGGAAGAAGATGCAGGACATTGTCCACAACAGTGAGTCCGGAGAAGATCTGTACTCTTACACATACAGTTTATCAAGACACAAAAGCACTAGATGATTTCAGTTAGTAGTGAGTGAAGATCATACTTATTCAAGTATGTAATTAACTTTTTTTAAGAATGTTTCTCATTTCTTCATCAAGTCCAAATCATACTCTCTAGTGTAAATTGAAAAGAAACTGGAGTCTCCATTTGTGATTCTTCTGACTGAAACACTGAACCACAAATATAATATAGTGAACTCAAGTTCCTCAAAGACTTTCCATTGTGATTGTTTTAATAGAGGAACTACTGGCAGTCTCTAGAGTTCATGAAGGAAATTTGTAATTTTATAATCTTATTAGAGAGCTGAGGCCAGATTCACAACATTACTCACCCTCATGTCGTTCCAAGCCCGTAAGACCTCCGTTCATCCTCAGAACACAAATTAAGATATTTTTGATGGAATTTAAGACCTTTCAGCAACGCTATTACCACGAAGAACACACAGAAAGGTAGCAAAGACATAAAAATAGTCCATGTGACATCAGGGGTTCAACCGTAATTTTACTTTAAATTTAAATTAACAATACTTTTTTCACTGTCTTCCACCAATTTTGAGAGTACTCCAGAACGTAATCAACATAAGGAGCATTGTTCACATTTATGGAGCTTATAATATGACAAAACTATTTGAATTTGTATTGTGTAAATTTGAATTGACAAGTGTCATTTAACAAAACTGAATATTGTGTGGCATTTAAAATAGTTGAACTTGAATATTGAACATTTTAAATTTAACACAATATAATTTTTTGTTTTATAGATGTGTATTTTCAAACAGCAGATTTTTTTGTTCTGAATTCTGCAATAATTCAGTTTTTAAAAATGCAGCTTCAAGTTTTCAAGATGAAGAGGAAATTCTGAACTTTTAATTCAATATTCTAAAATTCAGCATGCAGAAAACAGGGAAGAGTAGACGATCTCCAAAAAGTTGAACAAAGCATTTTGGCCAATAAGTAGTTTTCTGGTGTGAGTGTGCGGTTCAAGACCTACCTGATCATGAATTGCCCAATAGACTAAGTGATTCTTAAACATTTATGACTTATATTCAGGGTGCGATTTGAAGGGGGGTGGGGGGGGATTTCCCTCCTTCTGGTAAATGCATACCTGTCTCTGCTGAATTAGGTGGGGATAAAAAAAAATTATAATTCCCTCGGGTGATGCTACTTCACCAACCAGGGCCGGTTCTAGACATTAGGAGGCCCTAGGAAAAAATCATGTTGGAGGCCCCCCCACCACCAATAAAAAGCACTTGAAACAAATATGATTCCTAACCTTTTTATGTATACAACATTTAACCTAACGTTGTATATTTATACTTATACAGTACAAAAATTTGGAAAATTACTATTTTAAATGTTTTTAAAGAAGTCTCTTATGCTCATCAAGCCTGGATTTAGCCTATTTGATGAAAAAAAAAAAATAATATTGTAATATATAATAATACAAATAATATATAATAATAAAATTATTACAATTTAAAATAATGATTTTCTATTTTAGTATACTTTAAAATATGTTTCTGTGATGCAAAACGATGATGCCAAATGATTTTTCATCAGCCATTACTCCAGTCTTCAGTGTCACATAAACCTGCTGATTTATTATCAATGTTAGAAACATTGTTCTGTCTCTTGTTCTGTCCAGACTTGACTATTGCAATGCTCTCTTGGCAGGTCTTCCAGCCAATTCTATTAAACCTCTACAATTAATCCAAAATGCCGCTGCAAGATTAATCTTTAATGAGCCGAAAAGAACGCACGTCACGCCTCTGTTCATCAATTTGCACTGGCTACCGATAGCTGCTCGCATTAAATTCAAGGCATTAATGTTTGCCTACAGAACCACCACTGGCTCTGCACCCCTTTACCTAAATTCATTACTTCAGACTTATGTGCCTCTAGAAGCTTGCGTTCTTCAAGTGAACGACGCATTATTGTACCATCCCAAAGACACACAAAAACACTTTCACAGACTTTTTCATTAACTGTTCCCATCTGGTGGAATGACCTGCCCAACTCAATCCGTGTAGCCGAATCCTTACCCATCTTCAAGAAACGGCTAAAAACTCATCTGTTCCATCTTTACTTGACCCTCTAACTCTAGCGCTCTCTATTCTAATTTTATTTTATCTATGTCTTTTTGTTAAAAAAAAAAATTAATAAAAATTAATAATAATAATATTTATCTGTACTGCGTTAGGCTAACTGAGACTTGTAATAGCACTTGCACGTTGTCGCTCTTTTGTTGGTTTTGATTGCTTCTTATGTCCTCATTTGTAAGTCGCTTTGGATAAAAGCGTCTGCTAAATGACTAAATAAATACATAAATAATGCAGATATTGTAAATAAACTGACACATAAATATATTTTGAGTCAGAACACAGAAGCTTACCGTGACCGTAATGTGGGAATTATGATCAGCAGTGTTGACTGATTGATCTGCAGAGAATTGTATTTCTGCATGTCATTAAGAAATGATGGTTCTATTATATAAAGTTGGTATGTTGTGTAGTGAAGCACTGATCAAAAATATGGAAGCAAATGCAATTGGATATATACAGTGTCTCGCTATTCTGATCAAAATATCATTAACCAAGTATTATCATAAATAGTGATCAAATATCGAAGCTATCTAATCTCTAAAGTCAAATCAGAATACATATTGTAAAAATGGTTTTGTAACAGCTATCAAAAATAATCTATGTATTTATTGCTGTGATTTGTAATTTTAAAGGGGGGAAAAAATGTTTTTTTCTTCTTTTTTTTCAAAACACCCCCCCCCACTCTGGTTTGTTCACAAATCTCAAATTAAAGTATATTTGGTTTGAAAGTGATTAGCATGCTACCATGTCTACACAGGAAGCGATCGAAAGCAAAAAAGACAGTAGAGCATTTATTATAATCAGTGATGTTTCCTATACTGGATGCGGCGTGGCACATTTTGAAGCTTGAAGTTACAAAACGGCCGTTGCAAAGAGTTTGGCACTACGTCAGAAATAGAACAGGGAATTTGTTTGCTGTTGGGAATTTCGCATTCAGTGTAGAGAGTATTACGCTCGCGTCCGGTCTAGACATGGTGTAGCATCATACGTAACTCTATTATTACTGCTTCGTTCATTCCTTGATAGTAATCCACGCTGATGTTTGTAAACTGTGTTTTGAGCTGAAGGCATTGTGAATAATTATTCAGATATACCTGTAACTTGCATTCACGATTACAGTATAGCCCATTTATTTCCGCTCTATATCATAGACATAAACTAACATACAGTGTAAAAAAATAAGTGTAATTTTAACTGTAAAAGTTTGTATAAATGCTGCAGAAAAAAAAAAAACTGTTAATAGGCTAACCGTAAGTTCCCGTACTATATACAGGGAAAAAGTTTAAAAGATCTAACCAGACATTTCTTGTAATTTTACCGTAAAATCCTTTTAATTGTACAGTTTTTACAACCTGAATTCTGGAAATTGGGACGTTTTTTTTTTATTTGAATAAAATGAAAACTAAAAGACTTTCATATCACATGAGCCAATATTTTATTCACAATATAACATAGAGAACATAACAAATGTATAAACTGAGAAATTTTACATTTTTATCCAGTGTATTCATTTCAAATTTGATGCCTGCTACAGGTCTCCAAAAAATTGGCACCGGGCAACAAAGGGCTGAAAAAGAAATTTTGAAAAGATTCAGCTGGGAGAACATCTAGCAACTAATTAAGTTAATTGATAGCTATAGATAGCTATAAAAGGGATGTCTTAGAGAGGCAGAGTCTCTCAGAAGTAAAGATGGGCAGAGGCTCTCCAATCTGTAAAAGAATGCGTATAAAGACTGTGGAAAATTTTAAAAACAACGTGCCTCAGCGTCCAATTGCAAAGGCTTTGCAAATCTTATCATCTGCAGTGCATAACATCATCAAAACATTCAGATAAACAGGAGAAATCTCTGTGCGTAAGGGACAAGGCTGAAGACCTTTGTTGGATGCCCTCAGACAACATTGCCTCACTCATCGGCATGATTCTGTCATTGATATTACTAAATGGGCCCAGGAATACTTCCAGAAACCACTGTCGGTAAACACAATCCGCCGTGCCATCTGCAGATGCCAACTAAAGCTCTATCATGCAAAAAGAAAGCCATATGTGAACATGGTCCAGGAGCGCCGTCGTGTTCTGTGGGTCAAGGCTCATTTAAAATGAATTGTTTCAAAGTGGAAAAGTGTTCTATGGTTAGATGAGTCCAAATTTGACATTCTTGTTGGAAATCATGTACGCCGTGTCCGTGGCTAAAGAGGAGGGAGACCTTCTAGCGTGTTATCAACGCTCAGTTCAAAAGCCAGCATCTCTGATGGTATGAGGGTGCATAAGTGCATACGATATAGTCAGCTTGAATGTTTTGGAAGGCACTATGAATGCTGAAAGGTATATAAAGGTTTTAGAGCAACATATGCTCCCCTCCAGATTACGTCTATTTCAGGGAAGGCCTTGTGTATTTCAGCAGGACAATGCAAAACCACATACTGCAGCTATAACAACAGCATGGCTTCGTAGTAGAAGCTTTGTAGTAGAAGAGTCCGGGTGCTGAATTGGCCTGCCTGCAGTCCAGATCTTTCAACTATAGAGAACATTTGGCGCATAATTAAACAAAAAATACTTCAAAGACGATCACAAACTCATCAGCAGCTGTAAACCTATATAGTCCAGATCGGTGGCAGCAGCTTCAAAAACAGTCCAATCAGTAAGGTCGAAACACGCTTGTAAAACCCACTCTGTTTCATTAGTCCATCTCTTTACAGTCCTTAACACAGGTTTAGCTGATTTGAGTTTCTGCCTGTAGGTCGGAATAAGATGAACCAAACAGTGATCAGACAGTCCTAAATCTGTCCGTGGGACAGAGTGATATGCATCTTTTATTGTTGTGTAAAAGTGATCAAATATATTACTGTCTCTGGTGGGACATGTAACATGCTGTCTGTATTTTGGCAGTTCACGGGAGAGATTTGCTTTATTAAAGTCCCCGAGAATGATTAAAACAGAGTCTGGGTGTTTTTGTTCTGTGTCTGTGATCTGATCAGCAAGTGTCTGTAAAGCTGAGCTCACGTGCGTTTGCGGAGGAATGTAGACACTCACGAGAATGAATGACTAGAACTCCCGCGGTGAGTTATGGCTTGCAGTTAATGAAGAGTGTTTCTAGATCAGAACAGCACATCTTCTTTAACACTGTTACATCTGTAGACCACCTTTCATTGATGTAAAAGCATGTCCTGCCACCACGCGATTTCCCCGTTGTTTCTGCGTCGCGATCTGCTCTGATCAGCTGAAAGTTCAGCAGATGGAGCGTGCTGTCTGGAATGGCGTTGTTCAGCCAGGTTTCCGTGAAACACAGAGCAGCAGAGTTTGAAAAATCCTTGTTTAACTGGGAAAGCAGAAGGAGTTTGCCCATTTTGTTGGGTAGAGAGCGGAGTTTCGCTAGATGGATGCTAGGCAGCACTGTCCGGAATCCACACTGTCTGAACTTCACGAGTGCGCCGGTTCGCTTCCCCCGTCCGTGCGTCCTGAAGCGTCTGAATAGTAACGCTGCTCCGCCCCGCCAACAATGTCCAGCAAAACATCAGAATAGACGAAAACCGGTGAAATATCGGGTGATGTGTACTTCCGAATGTCCAGCAAGTCGTCTCTGGTGAAACTGATTGCAGGGATATAACGAAAAGACAGGACAACCTAACAAAAACATAAAAACAACTGCGGACGACACCATGAAGGCTGCCATCAGCGGTGCCATCTTGAAACAAGTGCATTTTGTGCATAAAACTGTAAAATTTCTCAGTTTAAACGTTTGTTATGCTACCTACAGTATGCTCTATTGTGAATAAAATATTGGCTCATATGATTTGAAATTCTTTTAGTTTTTTTATTAAATTTTTAAAAATGGCCCAACATTTCCAGAATTTGGGTTGTAATAGTAAAAAAGAACAAATCAATGTGTAATATACTGTCAAAAACTGATATTCCCAGAACTCCCTGTGGTAAACTCCACATTTGAAAGTATTTTGTTTATATAATCATGTTTTTTTAATAGTTTTTGTGATCAGTTATGTACATTTGGGCTTTATGTTACATCTTCTGTTGTTTAATGAATATTTATTACATTAAGTGTCATGTGTGTTACCATGATGGTGCTTTGTGTTTGCGTGAATGACTCTGTGCATCTTCTATATATTACTATATACTTCTGCTTGTGGCGAAGCTTTTTGTGATGAGCTTTGATTGTTCATGTGGCTTTCTCTTTCACCAGTTGCATTTTTATGGTGGTTGTCAGTATATTAAATGTACAAAACAGATTTTAATAGCAATGTGCATTGTTGAATTTACTGGTTTACAGATGCATCTCAGAAAATTAGAATATGGTGAAAAAGTAGATTTTTTCTTGTAACTTATTTCAAAAAGTGAAACTTTCATATATTTTAGATTCATTACATGTCAAGTAAAACACTTCAAACGTTTTTTTTATTTTTTTTTTATTTTGATGATTAGAGCTTACAGCTAATGAAAGTCAAAAATCAGTATCTCAAAATATTAGAATATTTACATTTGAGTTTCAATTAATGACCATCCCTACAGTATAAATTCTGGGTATCTCTTGTTCTTTGAAACCACAATAATGGAGAAGATTGCTGACTTGGCAATGATCCAGAAGACAATCATTGACACCCTCCACAAAGAGGGTAAGTCACAGAGGGTCATTACTGAAAGGTGTGGCTGTTCAATGAGTGCTGTATCAAAGCATATTAAATGCAAAGTTGACTGGATTCAAACACATGTGAGAGCTTCACAAGTAGTGGACTGAAGCTGGAGTCAGTGCATCAAGAGTCACCATGCTCAGACACCTTCAGGAAAAGGGCTACCAAGCCACTTCTGAAACAGGAACATCGTCAGAAGCGTCTTACCTGGGCTAAGGAGTAAAAGAACTGCACTGTTGCTCAGTGGTCCAAAGTCCTCTTTTCAGATAAAAGTAAATTTTGCATTTCATTTGGAAATCAAGGTCCCAGCGTCTGGAGGAAGAGTGGAGAGGCACATAATCCAAGCTACTTGAAGTCCAGTGTGAAGTTTCCACAGTCAGTGATGATTTGGTGTGCCGTGACGTCTGCTGGTGTTGGTCCATTGTGTTTTATCAAGTCCAAAGTCAATGTAGCCGTCTACCAGGAGATTTTAGAGCACTTTATGCTTACATCTACTGACAAGCTTTATGGAGATGCTGATTTCCTTTTCCAGCAGGACTTTAGCACCTGCCCACAGTACCAAAACCACTTCCAAGTGCTTTGCTGGCCATAATATTACTGTGCTTGATTGGCCAGCCAACATGCCTGACCTGAACCCCATATGGAATCTGTGGGATATTTTCAAGAGAAAGATGAGAAACAGTTAATCCAACAATCCAGACGAGCTGAAGGCTCAATAGTGCCTCAGGATTGCCACAGGCTGATCGCTTACATGCCACACCTCACTGATGCTGGAGTTTGTGCTAAAGGAGCCCCGACCAAGTATTGAGTGCATAAATGAACATACTTTAAAGAACTTGAACTTTTCTGTTTTGCAAATTTTCTGTTTTTCTGTTTTTTTTTATTCATCTTAGGAAATATTCTAATATTTTGAGATGCTGATTTTTGACTTTCATAAGCTATAAACTCTAATCATCAAAATTAAAACAAAAAAACTTTTGAAGTGTTTTACTTTAAATGTAATGAATCTAAAATATGTGAAAGTTTCACTTTTTGAAATAAGTTACAAGAAAAAATGAATGAACTTTTTCACCATATTCTAATTTTCTGAGATGCACCTGTACATTCAGATTTTCTCGTTTGTAAATGACAGTTTTCTACTGTAGAATTTACAGTTTTTGGCTGTAAATGTGTTTACAGTTTTTCTGTATTTTTTACAAAATTATTCTGGCAATCACAGCCAGAATTTTTTTTACAGTGTAGGCTATATATTCGTCCAGAATATACATGGTGTTGCACTGCGCCGCATCCAGTGTAGACAATAGCCTATCACTGATTATAATCAATGGGATCGAGTGTCTTCTTTGCTTTCGCTCGCATCCTTTGTGGCATGCTAATCACTCTCACACCAAAAATACTTTAAAACAAACACCAGAGACCGCTTAGACCAATTACAATTAAAAATTAAAAATAAATTAATTAATTAAAATAACAGCACCACCTTAGTTGAACGTATTCTGTGTTTGGGAGCAGCTGAAGCCGTGTTTCTCATTGAGCTGTGTGAAATACAGACTGAACGGTTCTGACAGAGGAACTGCTTACTGACGACATCGACACGCCTTCCTATCACTGAGTTTCCAAACATTCAGTTTTGCTGTTTACTGATTCTGAATGGATCCATATAGTAGTTTATGCAGCCCTTTAGCACCTCCCTGTGGTCATATATGGCAGGTTAACTTGCTTTTTTTTGTTTTTGTTAAAGTTACTGTATAATTGAGTTTTACATAATTTTAAGTTGTTGTTGTTATTGGAGAGGAGGGGGACCTTGGAGTAAAAAGGTTGAGAACCACTAGCTTAGATGTTTCTCATGCTGAGAATGCTAAACTAACATATAAATATAAACCATAAATCTTTAAGAATAACTCAGGCTACTTCTGGGCGATTCATGATCAGGTAGGTCTTGAACCACACGCTCACTCCAGAAAACTACTTATTGGCAAAAATGCTTCGTTCGACTTTTCGATCATCTACTCTTCCCTGTGGTTGGCCTCTGACCTACTTTCGGTATGATCTGAATTTCTGCGTACTAAATTTTAGAATATTAAATTTAAAGTTCCGAATTTCGTCTTCATCTTGAAAACTTGAAGAGGAATTATTGTTAAAAACTGAAATTTTGCAGTCTACAAATTTAGAACAAAAAAATCTGCTGTTTGAAAATTCATGTCTATAAATCAAAAAGTCAGAGAGCTCTCAGATTTTATAAAAAATATCTTAATTTGTGTTCCGAAGATGAATGGAGGTTTTACGGGTTTGAAACGACATGAGGGTGAGTAATTAATGACTGAATTTAAATTTTTGGGTGAAATAACCCTTTAAGAGTTTCTTATCTGTTTTAAGCCAAAATGTAAAATTTCAAAATTTTGAAAAGAATGTTCATAAAAATCATATTGCTGTATTATAAAATATATTGTTACATTTACCACTTAATGATTCAGGTATTTGTTAGATTAAACAATCTTACTTATATACAGAACAATCATACAACTGTCAGAACCTAGATTCTATAAGAAAACATTTTAAGATTTTCTTTCAAAAATATTTGAGAATTTCTTGAGAAAAGCTCAAGAATTACACGTGGGAACATTCATCGATGTCTTGGAATTTATAATAAGAACGTTTTTATTAAAACATTTGAACGAATCCTGCCATTTTGAAAGGGTGTGTAGAAGAAGTGTGTTACAGAATGTGGTTATGGAGAACCTCCCACGACGAATAATAGTTACATATAGAATAGAATAGAAATCAATAGAATAGAATAGAAAAAAACTGAAGCGTTTAAACTGGTGTCTATAAGCTAAATATTTAAAAAAAAACATGAGCATGTGAATTCTTCCGTTTCCGGTGTGAGTTTGGCTGCCGCTTCAGACCGAGATGTTTGTCTGTTTTGTCTCGTTTAAATGTGATTTTACGTCTACGCACTTATAATTGGACTCGGACTTCAACTGGACAATTCATTTTTCTGATTCTCGTTGGTGTGCAGAAGTGGTGTGCCCACTATGACGCTTTGTAACTGTGTTTCATCTGGCTACCAGAGCCCGCCGGCCTGCCTGCCTGGCGGTGTTTGTGGTGAGGGTGCTGCGGGCGGAGTGCCTGCGTTGCTTACGGGAGTGTTTTGTGGCGTGGACTGGGTTGATGGGTTTTCCCGCTTGCCGTTTGGGGTCTGCTTTGCGCTCCTTCGGGCTCTGTGCTGGACGAGTCGTCGAGGGTTCCCGTTTGCCTCTTGGGGTCCTGGAGTTTGCACTGCTTTGGCGTTTGGAGTGCATTGTGACTCTGGGTGCTTGGTGTGCTGCTCCATGAGGGACTATTGGTTGCTGCATTTGACTCTACTGCTCCTGCTGCATGGACTCTTGGTCATATATTTCTCACTTTGGACTATATGTTTTCTAATACTATGATTGTCTGTGATGTTTGTTACTGTATTGTTTTGTCTTCTTTTTTGTAAGCGCTTTGAGCTCTGGAAAAGCACTATATAAATTAAACATTATTATTATTATGTAGGTATCTAAGCATCCTCATGTAGTAGAGTTTGCACACTACTACCCCTTAGTGTCAGAGTTTTTTTACCATTCTGTGCCGATCATCCGCTACTTCCAGCACCTAATCAAGCCACTCTTCTTTAAAACATGATGGTGTTTTATTTCACATGTAATTGCACTTGCGTTGGCTCTCATGTTCTTATGTTGTCTGCAACTATTAAAGTAATCGATATCTACAGCGACTCATTTGGCGCACTTCATTATCTTTCTATGAAACATGTGAACCGCATTCACCAGTTCTAACTCTATAGCCGCACCAATTATATACTGGTTTGCCCCAATCATTTCGCATTTACTAATGAAAACAAATGGCTTTCCCAAGTCATTTTTGCAACTACCCTTTGTGCGGCATATCATTTTTTCTTTGCAGTCGTGATATAAGAAGTTTGAAGCCACGCACAGCTTAGAGATCCAGTTTAATCAACATGATCAGATGATGCTGAAGATACTCAGAGTTTCATACACGGAATTATTATTTAGATTAATTATCTGATTTATTGATTCTCATTTAAACTTATTCAAAATATCAGTTTCTCTTTATGGACACAGATGTTTGAATCATACAATTAATGTTTGTATCTGATGCCATTAAACACTGATAATAAAAATGAGTGTGTAACTGATAACACTGATAGTGATCAGAGGAAAATGTCTGATGTGTTTGATCTATAGGACGAGTGTTGTAATTCACAATAATCTGTGTTTGGTTCACTCTTGATCATTATATGAATGAAAGCATCTGATTGTGTCTCATCAGCTTCTGTGATTCTGGATCCAAACACTGCAAATCCATTTCTCCTCCTGTCTGATGATCTGACCTGTGTGAGACGGAGCAAGAACAAACAACCGCTTCCAGATAATCCAGAGAGATTTGACGAATATTGCTGTGTTTTTGGTTCAGAGGGTTTTAACTCAGGAAAACACTGCTGGGATGTGGAGGTTAAAGAGAGTTCAGACTGGAGTCTTGGAGTAACTACAGCATCAAACCAGAGGAAGGGACGTGATTTCTTCAAGACTGATGTCTGGAGTGTGTTGTATGGACTGTTTTCTGGGTCTGGGTTTTGTGTTAAACAGAAGCTTGAGCGTGTGAGAGTGTATCTGGACTATGACAGAGGAATTGTGTCATTCTCTGATCCTGTAACTAACACACATCTACACACATTCACAACCACCTTTACTGACACCGTCTTTCCATTCTTTGAATGTTCTTCCTCTCTGAAGATCTTACCATTCAGTAGTACACTTCTATAATTTTCACACACTAATTTTGTACTTAATATGCTAAATGTTATTCTTGAGTACTTCTTAAGATAAACTTAAGATCAACTAAGTGCACTCGACTGTGCTATTTTGGGACACCATGAATATGAACTAAAATGCGCTTTTAACATACTATCTCTGTATTTAAAAATGTACCACTTGTAGTACACTTGAACCCATCTTGCATACCCTAGTACACTCAAGTGTACTACAAGTGGTGACTAAATATACATGTAATGGGTTTCATTACTCGCCTGCTCCATGCAGATCTCCAACCCGGGTCTCCAGCATGGGAGGCAGTTGCACTAACAAGGAGACTAAATGGCTGCAGCCACTAGTGTCAGTTGCTAGTGCGTCTCTTGAGATCAGGGGTTTACTGGCCTCCATTACATATATATATATTTTTAAATAGATAGATATGTTAAAAGTGCATTTTAGTTCATATTCATGGTGTCCCAAAATAGCACAGTGTAAGTAGTAAAGAATAATTTTTATTATATTAAGTACAAAACTAGTGAGCGAAAATAGAGCACTTGGAAGTGTACTTTTTTTTTAAAACCTGGGCACACATGACATGGTACTGACCCGGTGTTTACAAAGAGAATGTGCAAAGAAAGTAAAAAAAGTAAAAAAATCAATAAAAAAGGTAAAACAATGATGTCATTTTTTCGCCTTACTCTACCTTTTTGAACCGTGAAGTCATGCATGGCCATCGCAAAGCTAGTGCAAGATGAGCATTTGTGGTTAAAATGTATACAATGTTTTTATTTTATTTTATTTTTTTAGAAAATGACTGATTGTTTCACTAGATAAGACCACTATTCCTCTGCTGTGATTGTGTAGACGCTGCACTGAAACAGCAGTTTGGACCTTCAACCTGTTGGGCAACACTGAAGTCCAGTATATGGAGAAAAATCCTGGAATGTTTTCCTCAAAAACCTTAATTTCCTTTCGACTGAAGAAAGAAAGCATGAACATTTTGGATGACATGGGGGTGAGTAAATTATCAGGAAATGTTTATTCTGGAAGTGAAATTCTTCTGGAAGTGGAATTCTTTAAGGAACATGGGAAACAGGAAACAAGTAGCAAGCAACAAGAGCAAAAAACAACGTTACTTTCAGCAACTGACAAGGCAAAAGGAAAATACAGGAGATACACAGGAGAACAAAAGAGACCAATGTATTGCTCTGGGCACCAGCAAGCAGATGGGTGTGGTCCGGTGAACAGCTGTGGCAACTAATGAGTGGAACTATGGAGATAAACAAGGCACACAGCAGAACACACACAGGGCACATTTAACAGAAAGATTTGAGCTCTAGCATTCATAAAATTAATAAAATGCTTTACTGACTGCCATTTCTTGTTTGCACTGTTGTTATGTTTCCAAATAATATCTCATATGAATATTTACATTTAGTCATTTAGCAGACGCTTTTATCCAAAGCGACTTACAAATGAGGACAATGGAAGGAATAAAACAAAAAGAGCAATGATTTGAAAGTGCTATAACAAGTCTCAGCTTAACGCAGTACACGTAGCAAGGTTGTTGTTTTTTTAATTATACAATAAATAAAAAGAAAACAAATAGAATAAAATAACATTAGAAATTTTTTTTTCTTTAAAAAAATATAATTAGAATAGAGAGTGCTAGAGTTAGAGGGTCAAATAAAGATGGAAGAGGTGTGTTTTTAGCTGATTCTTGAAGACGGCTGAGGACTCAGCTGCTCAGATTGAGTTGGGCAGGTCATACCACCAGGAGGGAAGTTTTAATTTGCTTTATAAGATATATTTATATATTCATACATTCATAACATTGCTTTATTGTGCCGTCCCAAAGAGGCACAAAATCACTTTCACAGACTTTTAAATGAAATATGTCATTTTGAAGAGAAGTGAATGTGATTTGATTTTGTCAAACTGAGCACACAGAGCATCAAAATACCAGCAGTTTGAGAAGCTTCATCAGTTTCTCAGAGACGAAGAAGAAGCTACAATCACTGCACTGAGGGAGGAAGAGGAGCAGAAGAAGAAGATGATGAAGGAGGAGCTGGAGGAGATCAACAGACACATCTCAGCTCTTTCACAAACAATCATAGACACGGAAGAATCTGGAAGAAGATGCAGGACATCGTCCAAAACAGTGAGTCTGGAGAAGATCTGTGCTCTTACAAACACAGTTTATCAAGATACAAGAGCACTAGATTATTCTAGTTGGCAGTAACTCAAGATCATAGTTCTGGTAGACAATGAACTATCTATTGTTCCATAAATACATTACATGTTTCAATACATGCATTATTAAAATGAATAAATAAATACATTCATAATGAATATATGATATATTAATAAACTCATTAGAAATAAATTATTTTAATAATACATTATAATAGCTATCTATGTATCTATCTCTATCTATAATCTAACAAGTTCTATCTATCTATCTTGAGAATGAGTTGAATCTTCATCAACTCAAGGACATTTTAATGGTCCACACTTGTTAAAAAGCTAAAAAAATAACAAAGCGTTTTTATTTAAAGTCCCCCTGTAGTCAAATATTTTATTCCTTAAAGCTTATCTTTGATCATCAAAATGCCATATTTAAATGTTTTTTTCTTGTGAAATTTTTTTTCTCATGCCTTAAAATAGCTTAAATGTAACTCAACACCCTTGCCTCATTTACTATACGCTGATCTATGAATATGCAAATTAGCCCCGCCTCCACTCAGTCACACCAGCCAGCGCTTCCTGATCCACTGAACTGTAGGACACATGCAAAACAATGGCATACACAGATAATGACTGATAAAACTATGTTTTTACTAGCGGACAACTACAGTGAATACTGTAACATTCGTTTAAAGTTACTTATTTGACGATGTTGTGTCCTCAAAATGCCTTTAAGACTGATTGCAGCCATTTGGGATTACAATTCGCGCCCGCAAGCATACACGTGTGAAGTAGAGGTCTTCTTGGGTCCTAAAATCCATACCCGACCCAAATCTTACCCGAACCCGACGTGCATAAATATATATCTTTTTTTAAATAAACCCGAGACAGACCCAATGAAATTAGACCCGAGTCTGACCCGACTAGCCCCGAACGTAAACGGCATTGACCTGTGCACAGCCTGCGGCCCCGCATCGGTCTGGAAAAATCCCGGGGTCCTGCTGACTGATTTAGCCTCTGCTCCATTACATTCATTCATTTTATTTACTTATTTATTAGCCTATTACTTTATATCTTTGCCTGCCTTATGGATACATGTTATTTCTGAGTTTGGCTTTCAATTGTAACCAGTGGATTTGAAATATAAACGTGATAGTTTCATAAAAATTAAATCGATAAGTTAATAAATCATGGATTTGCTTGTCTGCAACGTTATTTACCTCTTCTCCGGTGAAGGGCTTCTGCACACACAAAAGAAAAGCCTTGCATTGACATGCAGTGTAAAGAAGTGACTGGATTTTCCTGAGAGATCTCATGTCTCTAAGATGGATTTCTAAGGTTACAAATGTTCCTTTTTTTGCACGCGTTCCTCAAAAATGAACTTAACATGAACACACAAGTAGGCTACGCAGCTGGGAAAGTTTAAATCAGTTCGGGTCTAATTGGGTCCATTTGTGAAAAGCACATTTATTTTAATTACCCGAGACCCGAGGCTGCTAATACAGGACCCGACCCGTGGCCGAGGTAGAAGTTTTGGACCCGAACCCGGTCGGACCTCGCGTTTTGGGATCCAAGTGGACCCGTGAAGACCTCTAGTGTGAAGTGCAGACGCACATGTGGGAGAGGTGGGTCTGACACCGGGCTACTTTTACACTATGGCCACGGGTTATAATGCAAGTTAGCGGTTCTAAATTCACATTAAACCACGGCTTCATGGGTTTTTTGCTCTAATTTATGTTTGGTTTTGTGCTGGTATTGGTATATTTTGCATGCTAGTGATAGGAATCGATCCCTTGACGTGATTGGTTATTGGTTTGTGACGTAGCAACCCGAGGGCTGTTTCAAACCGTATTTCTGGGGGCGCCTTTGGGAAACTACAGTTTTAAGGAGAAAATACTCAGCAATGGTGTTGATTAATGGATTGACACATGATTTGTCTAAAAGCATATTAAAAACACCACATAGACAAATAAACAACATAAAAAACTTGATTTTCACCACAGGGGGACTTTAAAGCTGCAGTCCGTAAGTTTTGCCTCTTTGCCGCGTATGTTTTTTAAGAAATTCAAACAGTAAATAGCGTTTTGTGGCTCTTCAATGTGTCGTGACAGATCCCTGTATTGCCTCAGTTCAAACACGTGAACCGATCGTCTTTTCATATGTACTTAATGCACGAAATGAACATGGATAAACATCAAAAAGTGTTTTATTTCAGCCGCAAAACACACCGTCCACCGAAGTTAATCTGCTCTTCTGTCTGATAAGGTTAGAAGGGATACAGCTGTGGCTACTGGGCATGAACATTTACATGTTTTCCGAGCCAACAACGTGAAACCTATAAAAATGGTTTTAAAAATCACATGGCGTCGTAGTTTCATCACTTTAGAGTGTTGCAGTGACTGTCTTTTTGCAGTAAAGGACCTGTCCTAGTTTAATGAGTGGGAAGATGATATGAAGCGTCGCGGTAAACCTGCGTTGAAAACAGATGAGCTCCCGATCGGGGCGAAGTTCACGGTATTTTGTCAACAGAATGATAAGAGCACAAGTTTTAACATATTATTTTATTATTTCTCACTTCAGACATGTCAGATTTAAGGTACGCAAAACAAGAACTTTAAAGGAGTACCTTAGCTACCGTTACCGTGGCAGCCAACAACAGCACAGCTTAACCCTCCGCACATATTTATATTTAGTTATATTTAAAAAGTTGAAATTCAGTCGATATTTTTTACCCCATTTTAACATGTATTTCTGTGGAGGCAGGCCATAGCTGTCGGGCAAGATGGCATGGCAGCACATAATATACACGTTCTGATTGGTCAAATCGCCTGTCAATCAAACTCTTTGCGAACAGTCAATTCTTGTGTGTTTTCATGACAAAACGTGGGACCGAATCGAGTCGTTGGGTGACAGAGTTGTTGTCAGCTCCTATAGTGTGTAACTATGGTTGCGGATCATTTACATAGAGTCAGGTAGTGTGAACACCACAAAGACCAAAAGACCGACAATCAAGTCATGTAGTCTGAACGGCACAGCGATCTGCTGACGTGTAAAGTCATGTAGTGTGAACTTGGCTTAAGTAACAAGTTGCCATGTTTGTTCTGCCCAACTGAGGAAAAAAGCATTACAGGAAATCACGCTACCAATGGTGATTAAATCTAATGAGCGATTAGCTCATATCACATCAAACCGTGCAAATTATTATATTGTTATACTTTATTCTCAAATTGTTAATGTTAACAACATCAGCATTGCGTGACAATGAGTACAGTGTTTTTTAGCGTGTAGATTTCCATTTCTGTACAGTCTAATCTAATTGTCATGCCATTTAATTTCATTCACATGTGTTTCATAAACACATAATACTTTCTGGATTACAATCCGCCATCAAAATTATACTTTTAATTATTCTAGCTGCTGTGAGAAAAGGCTATAAACGATCCGTCACCTGCAGGATCCTCACATGCCTAATATAAATAGTAATATTTAAATATTACTATTTTAGAGAAAGGTTGTGATACAGATGGTAGAATAAAACATATAAAAACAATAGTGATATTGTAGTTCTCTCAGTTTATGCCCCTTGTACTCCTGACCCTACTTTTTTCTCTGTTTTGTCAACCTATTTCTTGAAGTTTTCAGATTTTGAAGTTGTATTGGGTGCAGATATGAATTCTGTAATGTTGTATATCCTAGATAGATCTGGACCAAAGGAATCACTCTGAAGCTTTGTGTTCTGACAAACTTCGGCAACGTGTAACCTCATCTTTATTGGGGAATAGTTGGCGTTTATTAAACCCTTCTGCTAAGCCTTTACTTTCTTTTCTGCGACTCATAAATCCTATTTGCGAATTGACTATATTTTCATTTCTACTTCTTTATCTTCAGCTGTTCGTGATGCCGATATCTGTTCCTCATCTCTGTCAGATCATGATGGAAATTTGTGCAGATTATCTTTGATCCCTCGGCTATCTCGTGCCACTAGATGGCGATTTAACCCTAAATCGTTACAGAATGAAAACTTTTGCAGTCAATTCAGAAATAAATTTGCTGAGTTTATTGAAATTAACCAAGGTTCAGTGGACACTTCAGAATGCAGTTAAAGTATTTATAAGGAATAACTCAATTTCATATGCCTCTTTCCTTCATAAAAACTGACAAAAAAAGATAGTTGAACTGGAATCACAGCTCCAGAATCTGACTAGAGATAATCAGCGTTGTTTCTCAGACAATACACTCAGTAAAATCATGGCGGTTAGGTCCGAACTCAATTCATTACTGAGATCCAGGGCAGAATTCCTGATCCAAAGATCCAGGCAGAATTAGTATTTTCAAGGGAGTAGACCAAGCCACCTTTTAGCCCTAAGATTACGCAACAGTGAAAAGTTTGCTAATATTTCAGCTGTGAAATCCCAATCTGGGCTCATTATGACAGACCCAAAAGACATTAATATTGCCTTTCACTCTTCTTACTCTTACCTCTATATATCCTCCGCTGATGGTGACCCTGACTCTTCTGCATCTTTTCTGTCCAACCTTGATTTATCTAGGCTGTCAGATTCAGATTCAGAGTACCTGGCTGAACCGATCTCTCTTCAGGAGCTGGAGTCAGCAGTTCGATCTCTGAACAAGGGGAAATCCCCAGACATAGATGCCATTCCAATCGAATTATATACTACTATTTGGTCAGATTTAGGCCCCCTCATGTTAGATATGATCATTTTTTCAGTTACTCAAGGCTCATTTCACCCATCTATTAATATAGCTGTTATTGCTCTCTTGTTAAAAAAAGATAAAGATCCGACTTCCTGTTCTAGTTACCGGACACTTTCTTTGATAGGGACTGATGTTAAATTATATGCTAAAGTACTATCTCGTCGTCTAGAGAAATGTATGAATAGACATGACTGATATCCACACTGTAAAAAAAGAGTAGCCCCAGAGTACACCTAACATTAAGGTGGGGCGACACGTGTCGCTCCGCCCACCCCCAATTTCATTGGTTTATAATACAGCAGAGTTTATTGATGTAGACTCATGAGCATTCTTTTATATATGTTTTTATGAATGAGCTACGCTGTTTGGCTGTATTACACAAATATTAAGTTTAGAAATTTCAGTTAGAATCAATTAGCAAATGTTTTTTTTACTTATTAGTTAGATGAAGTTCCTGTCAAACGCTTGGTATTCTCGCATCTCCGAGTACTTTGGGCAGAACAGAGCTGTGCAATATGACATACTTTAACATTGAGCAGTTTTAGCTGGGCGATGTTGATAAAAAATGATCCACTGTTTGAGATTTAGCTGTTTTGTATAGTATATATTTATATGTAGCCTTTATTTTAGGATCGGTGGATAAGCAAAAGCTTACGATGATAATTCACTGTGGTTCAGTAAGACAAAGGGCAAACCCGCAAATGGTTTTATTTTAAAGAACAACTGCGGTGACAAATAAGACAATAATACCAAATAGCCCATGAGCTGGGGGTTTTGTGTGTGCATAATGGGAATAAAAACCTTGCTGAAACTTTTTTTTTTTTTTTTGCATACAGGCCTATTTTAAATGTTTTTGTTTAAAATAGCTGTTATTAAATCTGACCTACAGCAAATATTATTATTAATGTGCTTTAGTGCGTATTTAAGCAATACATGTTCATTTTCTCTGCAACATTTTTATTTATACTTTTATAGTATATAGACTATATGCACAACTTAAATGATTGGTTTTGTGGCTCAGTCCTTTAAAAAGAACCAGGAATCACTGTACTATTGTCAGTCATCTGTCGTGTGTGTCATGTGTTCCTGCCTCTTGTGCCCTTATTTGGTTTGTTTCCTGTCCTTGTCTGATGTAATCATTAGTTTATTCGTGTCTAGCCGTGTCCGTTTATTTGCCTGTGTATTTATAGTCCTGTCTGTGTAGTGCCATTTGGTCTGGTCTACTCGTTACTCCCCGGTGTTTTGATGTCTGTGTTTGCCTTGCCTTGCCTTGTCCTGCCCTGTCTTCAGTAAAGTATGTTATTTGAGTTACGACGTGTTCCTTGATCCTCCCTGCTGTGTGCACCGTGACAACTATATTGATTTTTAGTAGTTATTATAATATTTAATAAATAAAAAAATATCAATCACAGAGAAGGTCTCTTTTACTCATTAAAAGTGCTTGCACAGATTTTCATCTCCGAGTGATTTAATATTCGACAGTTATGCAGGTCTATATGTCTACAATGATCGAGTGTTAATAATGAATCTAAATTCAACCCAGATTAGAACAGGCACACAAAGAGGGTGTGGATACAGAAATATTTTAATATCTAATGTCAAGGACACTTATTACTATAGGAACCTTTAAAAATTGTAAGAGAATCAATATAGGCTCAAATATTTTATTAAGATATAAACAAGGAAACATTGAGCTTGCCATGAAAACATTTTATTAGCACTTTATAACCTACAAGTTTGTGACTCATTGAGCAACGTAACTCATCTCTTTAAACAACAACAAAAAACGTAAAATCAGCCGCTTATGTTCGTGTTTGTCCATCTCTAAAATGCATCTGAATTATTTTAAATTATCATTATCACATTATGTCAGTTAATGAAATTACGTTATCTAACTGTAAATTTAAGTTAAAACCTCAAATGTTGGTACCATATTTTTTTTTACGGTAGAATTCTGGCAACCACAGCTGCTGTTTTTTACTGTAAATTTTACAGATTTGTTTTTTTTTTTTAACAGTGCAGCACTAAAGACACACACACACACACACACACACACACACACACGCACTGCTGTTATACAACAGATCAATGAACAATGAATATAATATGAATAGTAAAAATGATTTAGTGAGATTAATCAGACTGTAAAATGATTGATCTTGAGTTTATAAGATCCAGCATTGTCTGCCAAAACTAATATCAAGTCAGTTAATTTCAGTCACAATGTCCAGATATTTTCAGGGTTCCTACAGTCATGGAAAACCTGGAAACATCAGGGAATTTTAAAACTATGATTTCCATGCCTGGAAAAATTTCCTCCATTGTTGATCACGTACATGATAAAACTGTACATGTATTAAAGATAAAATCCACTAAAGAGTACTTTTTTCACTTTAGTGTATGTGGTGAATTTATTTTTTTTTTTTTTTTAATTTTCAAGTTAGCTATAGTTGATATAGTTTTGGCTGAGAAGGTTCTTATATTTAAATGTGAATATGAATGTATATCAATGTTAGTTTAGTATCATAGACATAGTGTTATAGTTTTTATTTACATTTTGAAAAAAAAAATTGTATTTTATATTTTCTTTTTAATTTCAGTAGACTTTTTGCTTTAAACGAATGGTTATTGTCATGGTGTAAAGAACAGAAACTGCTCTTTGTAAATAATTGGAATCTTTTCTGGGAGCGTCCTAGGCTTTTCCGTGCTGATGGCCTGCACCCCAGCAGAGTCGGAGCGGAACTCCTGTCGGACAACATCTCCAGGACGCTACGCTCCATCTGACTAGTAAGCCAATTCTCAAATGACTTTTGTTCTACCCACTTAAATGATAGAAGTACCCGCGTTGTCCAATCTATACAGACTGTGTCTGTCCCCCGAATAGCGAGGTAAAAATATAAATTTAATGCAGGATCTAGAAAAAATCTGATCGTGATTAAACCAGAAAAACACAAAATAAATGAACAAAAACAATTTTTGAAGCTTGGGCTCCTAAATATTAGATCACTTGCACCCAAAGCAGTTATTGTAAATGAAATGATCACAGATAATAATTTTGATGTACTCTGCCTGACTGAAACCTGGCTGAAACCAAATGAATATCTTGGTCTAAATGAGTCTACTCCAGCGAGCTACTGTTATAAACATGAGCCCCGTCAGACTGGCCGTGGCGGCGGTGTGGCAACAATATATAGTGATATTCTCAATGTTACTCAGAAAACAGGATACAGGAGGTTTAAGTCATTCGAACTACTTCTGCTTAATGTGTCACTGTTAGATATGCAAAATAAATCTCTCTTATCTCTTGCTCTGGCTACTGTGTATAGACCGCCAGGGCCATATACAGATTTCCTAAAAGAATTTGCAGATTTCCTCTCAGATCTATTGGTTAATGTTGATAAAGTGCTAATTGTCGGAGATTTTAACATTCACGTTGATAATACAAATGATGTGCTAGGACTTGCGTTTACTGACCTAATAAACTCTTTTGGAGTCAAGCAAAACGTCACCGGGCCCACTCATCGTTTTAATCATACGCTAGATTTAATTATATCGCATGGACTTGATCTTACCGATATAGATATCATACCTCAAAGTGATGATGTTACTGATCATTTCCTTGTATCGTGCATGCTGCGTATTACTGATATTAATTATATGGCTCCGCGTTATCGTCCGGGCAGAACTATTGTTCCAGCCACCAAAGACAGATTCACAAATAACCTGCCTAATTTATCTCAACTGCTCTGTGTACCCATAAATACATATGAACTAGACGAAATAACTAGCAACATGGGCACTATCTTCTCTAATACATTAGAAGCTGTTGCCCCCCTCAAATTGAAAAAGATTAGAGAAAAATGTACTGCACCATGGTACAACAGTTATACCCATTCTCTCAAGAAAGAAACTCGTAATCTTGAGCGCAAATGGAGAAAAACTAACTTGGAAGTTTCTAGAATTGCGTGGAGAAACAGTATGTCCAGCTATAGACAGGCTCTAAAAGCTGCCAGGGCAGAGCATATCCGCAAACTCATAGATAATAACCAAAACAATCCAAGGTTCTTATTTAGCACAGTGGCTAGATTAACAAATAAACAGACACCGCCCGATCTAAATATTCCCCCACAGTTTAATAGTAATGACTTTATGAATTTCTTTACTGATAAAATAGATAACATCAGAAATACAATATCAAATGTAGATTCTACTGCGTCTAGTATTTCAGCTTCATTCATCGCACCCAAAGAAAAACTGCAGTGCTTTACAACTATAGGACAGGAAGAGCTAAACAAACTTATCAGTGCATCTAAACCAACAACGTGTTTATTAGATCCTGTACCCACTAAACTACTGAAAGAGTTGTTACCTGTAGCAGAAGAACCGCTTCTCAATATTATTAACTCATCGTTAGCCTTAGGTCACGTCCCAAAACCATTCAAGCTGGCGGTTATTAAGCCTCTTATTAAGAAACCACAACTAGATTCTAATGAACTGGCAAATTACAGACCCATTTCAAATCTTCCGTTTATGTCAAAAATTGTAGAAAAAGTTGTGTCTGCTCAATTGTGCTCCTTCTTGCAAAAAAATGATCTCTATGAGGAATTTCAGTCAGGTTTCAGGCCTCACCATAGCACAGAAACTGCACTTGTTAAAATTACAAATGACTTGCTTCTTGCTTCAGATCAAGGCTGCATCTCATTGCTAGTATTACTTGATCTTAGTGCTGCGTTTGACACTATAGACCATGATATACTCATAGATCGACTACAAAACCATATTTGTATTCAAGGGCAGGCTTTAAGATGGTTTAAATCATACCTGTCCGATCGCTACCACTTTGTTCATTTAAATGGAGAGTCATCTCAATTATCACCAGTAAAGTATGGAGTACCACAAGGATCAGTCCTAGGTCCTCTTCTATTTTCAATATACATGTTGCCTCTTGGTAATATTATTAGAAAATACGGGATTAGTTTTCATTGCTATGCTGATGATACTCAACTATATATCTCAACAAAACCAGGTGAAACTTCTAAACTATCTAAGATAATAGATTGTGTAAAAAATTTAAAAGATTGGATGACCAATAATTTCCTCCTATTAAATTCAGATAAGACAGAGATATTACTTATTGGACCAAAAAACAATACACAGAATCTCTTGGATTACAATTTGCAACTTGACGGATGCACTGTCACATCCTCTAAAGTCAAAAATCTGGGTGTTATATTAGACAGCAACTTGTCCTTTAAAAATCATATTTCCCATGTTACAAAAACAGCATTCTTCCATCTTAGAAACATTGCCAAGCTTCGAAACATGCTACCTGTTTCTGATGCAGAAAAGCAAGTTCATGCATTCATGACCTCTAGACTGGACTATTGTAATGCACTGCTAGCTGGTTGTCCTGCATCTTCAATAAACAAGCTACAGATAGTCCAAAATGCAGCGGCTAGAGTTCTTACAAGGTCAAGAAAATATGATCATATTACCCCAATTTTACAGTCTCTGCACTGGCTACCTATTCAGTTCCGTATCATTTACAAAATATTATTACTTGCCTATAAGGCCCTAAATGGTTTAGCTCCTGCGTACCTAACTCGTCTTCTACCACGCTACAATCCAACCCGCTCCCTAAGGTCACAAAACTCTGGACTTTTGGTAGTACCTAGGATAGCAAAGTCCACTAAAGGAGGTAGAGCTTTTTCACATTTGGCTCCCAAACTCTGGAATAGCCTTCCTGATAACGTTCGGGGTTCAGACACACTCTCTATGTTTAAATCTAGATTAAAGACACATCTCTTTAGCCAAGCATTCACATAATGCATCTTATAATCTTGTACTGCAGTTATATCTGATCAAATGTACATTATTATTATTCTTTAGCTTGGGATGGAACAGCAGCTACGCTAATTATGTTTCTCTTTGTCTCTGTTTCTGCCACGGGATTAACATCCCGTGGTAATTAGGAATGACAGAAGCTTCAGTCTGGATCCAACCCCTAAATGATCTGAGATGACCGAACACCTGAGAAAAGATAATGCCAACCCCTCAGAGGATGCCAACGCTCAGACAACATACAGAATTACCAAATGACCACTGGAACTAGTTGAGACCTTACAATCTGACTTTGCTGCAGTTAAATTGAACTGCTGGTTTGTTGGCCAGAGGCCAATGTTTGATATTGATATTGTGATATGTTTGATATTGATATTGTGATATGTTTGATATTGTGCAGTTGCTTTGACACAATTTACATTGTTAAAAGCGCTATATAAATAAAGGTAAAAAAAAAAAAAAAAAAAAAAAAAATTTCATTCATCGGTAGTTTTTTTGGTCAATATTAGTATTTTTTAAATGTCTCTACACTATTTATTTTTTTATTTAGTAGTTGTAATAGTAGTATTTTTTTAGCTGTGGCTACTATATATATATATATATATATATTTATGTATATATTTATTTTATTTTAAACAGCAATTTTATTTATTTTAGTTTTAGGTAACAAAGCTGTCCCTTTAAATAATTTGTGCACAGATATAAATGATGTGAAACTAGTCATTATTCATTTATTTAGGATGAATTAGAAGAGCACATGAAGTGCTTATCACACGTTCCACTAACACTGTTTATGAAGTTTGATTCGAGTGTGCAAATGTAGACAAAGAAGAAACTCAAATATAAGTGAGTTTTCATTTGTCTCACATGTTTTAATAACAACAACATTTGCAGACTATCTGAGTGTGCAGATTGTTATTTAAAAATGCGTAGCCTAATAATAAAGAACACAAAGGTTTGACCAAATTTTGACTGGTAATGTATAGGATTGACTTGAAATGAATTGAAGTGTCAGTCAGGTTGAGCTGAGGTGTCTCCTCTCCTCTCTCTGGGAAAAGGCTGGATGTGAGGAACCGATAGAGGGAAGAACAGGATGTCTGATGGAGAGCAGGGTGTCGGAGGCGGGGAATTGTCTGGAAGAAGCAGAGGGACGTTAAGCAAGCAGTTGCTTTGAGTGATAGGCGGCAGGAAGTGTGGGCGTCGGTCTCTCCGTGTTTGCCCCGCCCCTTTACACAAAGACTCCGCCCATTTGCCACGCCCACTCAGGGTGTTCCAGTTTGGTTTTGTGGTTTGTTTCCTCTTGCTGTCTGTTATTTCTAAACTCTGTATCCACTGGCTGAGGTCTGACACCTCGTATCGTCTCATTTTCATTTTTACATGTTTATTTTTCTTTCTCGTCATCTTAGGTGCCTGTTCCCGCCAAACTTCCTCAAACAAATACTCTTCCTTTTCAGCCCTAATTCCTGTGTCTCTGCCGCAGGTCCTCGCTGTAGCGTTTAGCCGTCTGCTGTGATGCCAGCGCTCAACACCGACCGTTTGTGGCTGTTTATTCATGGATAGCTCATTTTTTTGAGGGTTTGCATGTAAAATTTTGGGCAGTGGCTTGTCTTGAATGCATTTGAGTTTATTGAAGGGTGAATTTCGGTGCGATTGATCTGTTAACGGGTCAGATCGGTCAACAGACTGACCTGATGTGTTTAAGACTGAACGCAGGCGACGATGGGGTGGTAAACTTGCAGACAGACCCACTGTACGGAAGAGCGGAGCGGGATGGAGGTTAACCGTGTGACTCTTTCCACTGTCCTCACTAGTTTTGAGGATTTCTTTGGTGATGATCCCAAATCTAGCAGAACTCTCTTGAGTCTTGTCCATGTTAGAGACTGAAGGAGGAACACCAGAGGTCAACATCTTCAACTCCACAAAATCCACGTTCACACTGCAGATTAATACAGGTTTCAAAATGTTTTAATCAGTTTGGTTATTTGCAGGAGTGACATTCTACAATATGAGAGAACAAACTCATATGTTACTTGTCTGGACCTGGGTTTTTTATTTAATTATGGTCCAGAGATCCCCACTGGGGCTGAAAGGAAGTGTTTATGTTAATGGAAAAAATGTTTATGGAAAAAGTATAAAATCAATTCTAAATAATAATATTGATAATAAAAAAAAAACTAAAAATAGATCGAATAGAATAAATAAACATCTGACAATAAACAAACAAATAAATAAATGTGTAAAACTGTCAAAACAATTATAGGACTAACATAAATAAATAGAAATTAGATTGCATTGAATAAATAAATAAACATTAAATTAAAACAAACAAAAAAGGACATTTAGATTAAAAATTGTTTTTGTTAAAAGCACTAAATGTTAAATATTTAAAAAAAATGTGAAAATGTAAAAATAAATAACTAATGAATAACTAAAATCTAAGGTTATTATAAATGAATAAGTAATTGATCAAATAATAAACATTAGATTAAAACAAACACATTAAAACAATCACATTAACGCAAGTAGACACAGTGCATAATGATGAACATATTTACCAAACAAAATATTTAGACACATTTGCCATTAAAAAAAAAAAAAGTCTGGTATTTCAATGTTTTTTGCCATTACCATGATGGAAGTCCTTTAAAAAAATTCTGAGTATAATGTAAAAACAATGCCATATATGGTAATCATACAGTACTATGGTTTATAAGTAAACATGGTCTTAGCGTGAACTTTAAGTAAATTTACATTATTTTGAGAGCAACATCATAAATGACAAGAATAAAGCAGTTTGAAGCACTAAAGAGAAAGGAGAAAAACAAGAGATGAGAATGAGATGAAGAGAGACAGAGTTTAGGTTAAGAAGAGAACGTGAATGAGAAACGAACATCTACCTGATGAAGAGGTCAGATTTACACACAGATCAACACGAAGAGCCACTTACAGTCTGACGCTTCATCTCTCATCAAACACACTCAGCATCTGTTGCCATGGAGTCCTGAAGACCAATCAGCATCTCTCTGTCTCTCTCGCTCTGTGTCAGTCTTTCATGTCGTGCCCTTCCTTTAAGCAGCATGAAACGTGCAGCTCACCTCTTTGTTATATCTGTCTGTCCATCAATTATGAAACAGACGGCAGGACAGAAGCCAAAACACTCAAAATCCATCATGATTCCTGACTGACGGCCGCATTATCTCAGTCAGAAAACAGGGTAGAGACAAATAGAGAGGGAAAAACCCAGTGACTGACCACTAGATTTTTATTTAATTTGATTAAATATTAAAATATTTTATTAGTTATATTATTTTATTTTGATTTGATTATTTTACACATTTTATTTTATTTTATTATGAAAGAGAGTAGAGGAAACAGAGACAATAAAAATAATAATAATAATAAAATAGTCACTACCCACTAGATTTTTATTTTATTTTAATTTAATTATTATTGTATTTTATTTTAATTATTTTTCTATTTATTTTAAGTGTATTATATTTTTATATATTTTTTTAAAATTAGGAAACAGATTAGATGGAAAATAATATATTATTTTATTTCAGCACAAATTATTTTTTATTTTATTTAGTTTTTTTTTACTCTGTTGTTTTATTTTGTTTTGTTTTGATTTATTTCCAAACACTGCAGTCAGTGCCCACTTGATGTTTTTTTATTATTTAATTTAATTTCCAACATTACAGTAATTTATTCTATTCTATTCTATTTTGTTTTGTTTTATTCACAGCAACATACACAGTAATGAAGTATTTTTACTTTACTCGAGTAAATATAAAAAGCATCTGTACTTTATCAGAGTGTTTTTCTTTGGAAAAGTTTTACTTCACTACATCCCAAAGCATAATTTCCTACTTTTTGCTTCACTACATTTCATAAATAAAAGTTGTTGTTTTTACAAACCCGATTCCAAAAACGTTGGGACACTGTACAAATTGTGAATAAAAACAGAATGCAATGATGTGGAAGTTTCAAATTTCAATATTTTATTCAGAATACAACATAGATGACATATCAAATGTTTAAACTGAGAAAATGTATCATTTTAAGGGAAAAATAAGTTTATTTTAAATTTCATGGCATCAACACATGTCAAAAAAGTTGGGACAAGGCCATGTTTACCACTGTGTGGCATCCCCTCTTCTTTTTATAACAGTCTGCAAACGTCTGGGGACTGAGGAGACAAGTTGCTCAAGTTTAAGAATAGGAATGTTGTCCCATTCTTGTCTAATACAGGCTTCTAGTTGCTCAACTGTCTTAGGTCTTCTTTGTCGCATCTTCCTCTTTATGATGCGCCAAATGTTTTCTATGGGTGAAAGATCTGGACTGCAGGCTGGCCATTTCAGTACCCGGATCCTCCTTCTACGCAGCCATGATGTTGTAATTGATGCAGTATGTGGTCTGGCATTGTCATGTTGGAAAATGCAAGGTCTTCCCTGAAAGAGACAATGTCTGGATGGGAGCATATGTTGCTCTAGAACTTGGAAATACCTTTCAGCATTGATGGTGCCTTTCCAGATGTGTAAGCTGCCCATGCCACACGCACTCATGCAACCCCATACCATCAGAGATGCAGGCTTCTGAACTGAGCGCTGATAACAACTTGGGTTGTCCTTGTCCTCTTTAGTCCGGATGACATGGCATCCCAATTTTCCAAAAAGAACTTCAAATTTTGATTCGTCTGACCACAGAACAGTTTTCCACTTTGCCACAGTCCATTTTAAATAAGCCTTGGCCCAGAGAAAACACCTGCGCTTCTGGATCATGTTTAGATATGGCTTCTTTTTTGACCTATAGAGTTTTAGCCGGCAACGGCGAATGGCACGGTGGATTGTGTTCACCGACAATGTTTTCTGGAAGTATTCCTGAGCCCATGTTGTGATTTCCATTACAGTAGCATTCCTGTATGTGATGCAGTGCCGTCTAAGGGCCCGAAGATCAAATAGTATTGTTTTCCGGCCTTGACCCTTACGCACAGAGATTGTTCCAGATTCTCTGAATCTTTGGATGATATTATGCACTGTAGATGATGATAACTTCAAACTCTTTGCAATTTTTCTCTGAGAAACTCCTTTCTGATATTGCTCCACTATTTTTCGCCGCAGCATTGGGGGAATTGGTGATCCTCTTGCCATCTTGACTTCTGAGAGACACTGCCACTCTGAGAGGCTCTTTTTATACCCAATCATGTTGCCAATTGACCTAATAAGTTGCAAATTGGTCCTCCAGCTGTTCCTTATATGTACATTTAACTTTTCCGGCCTCTTATTGCTACCTGTCCCAACTTTTTTGGAATGTGTAGCTCTCATGAAATCCAAAATGAGCCAATATTTGGCATGACATTTCAAAATGTCTCACTTTCAACATTTGATATGTTATCTATATTCTATTGTGAATAAAATATAAGTTTATGAGATTTGTAAATTATTGCATTCCTTTTTTATTCGTAATTTGTACAGTGTCCCAACTTTTTTGGAATCGGGTTTGTACTTCTAATTCTTAAGGACATTAAAAATGTAGTATTTTCTTGTACTCAAGATAAAGTTTGAATTAGGGTGGATTAGTGTAATGTGGGACGCTTTGTGCAATTTTAACTTGTGTATCATATTTTCATTTGAAGCCAATAAATAAATCAATAAATCACAGTTTTATACCATTTTGAAATCCCTAAGATGTTTCCTAACTAAATCAGAAGAATTTTTCAGATATGGTAGTTAAAGGGGAAATGGCACACATTTGAGTGCTGCTTGTGAAGCGTAGTGCAATGTCATGCTTTGGAATGTAGTGAAGAAAATAGTGATGGGTCGTTCTTGAATGATTCGTTCATTTTGAACGAATCATTAATGTGACTCGGGAAGAATGAGTCGTCTCGGGGAGTGATTCGTTCAGTCGCGCATGCGCATTGCACAACATTCTATGGGTCCTGTACTGGAATTAGTTCACCTCCCGACTCTCGGGTTTGAGTCGTTCGTTCATCACGTGACAGCCCCATACACTTAACCAATGCAGCCTGAGCCGGAAAGAGAATTGATTAGTTCATCTCTCGAGTCTTCGGGTTTGAGTCGTTCGTTCATCACGTGACAGCCCCATACGCTTAACCAATGCAGCCTGAGCCGGAAAGAGAATTGATTCTCTGTGCAAACCCGAAGACTCAGGAGGTTAACTAATCAACTCTCTTTCCGGCTCAGGCTGCATTGGTTAAGCGTATGGGGCTGTCACGTGATGAACGAACGACTCAAACCCGAAGACTCGAGAGGTGAACTAATCAATTCTCTTTCCGGCTCAGGCTGCATTGGTTAAGCGTATGGGGCTGTCACGTGATGAACGATAGACTCAAACCCGAAGACTTGTCAGATAAGAAGTGGTACGCAAATCATAGACTAAAGACCAGGTAAACAATGAATTAATATTATTATCATTTTTATGTTGATGGTTGTATTCTGTTTTATAGTCGTGATTTTTGAGCTTTAATAAAAACAAAAAAGCAAAAAAACAATGAATTAATATTTTCTGTTTCTTATAGCATTATAGTTTTGTATTGTTTGTAGTGTGATAAACGTTTGCATAAGTAGTAGATGTGTTTGGAAAGTAACGCCTAACATTTGAATTATATTTAGCTAAAATGAAGGAAATGACTCGAAAAAAGATTCGTTCATTTTGCTGAACGAGTCGGAAAAATGATCCGAGCTTCCCATCACTAGAAGAAAAGACAAATAAAGTCGCAGTTCGTCTCCGCGTCGCGTCGCGTTGTGACGCAGTGCGTGAGCGGAAGTGCGCTCAGGGACCGGAGAGGACTCCAGAGCTCACGGTAAGAGTTTATTTAATATCTCATAACTATCATGAACATATAAAACACGGCTGAAGGTGGAGAGATCCGGTGTGTCGCGCTACAGATGCGTTCATAAACGCGCTCGAAGCATCAGAGGCTCAAAGTCACGTGGAGGTTAAAACCACACAGATTTACACACAACCGCGAATAAAACACGAAAAACCACAGACACGAGCATAAACACACATGAAGAGAGACTGTCTGCAGCTACAAACACTGTTTCAGAACACATGATCACTAGATTGAAGGACGGTTGAATTATATTTATATATTTTTTTAATCTCTGTTATTTTTTTGTGCAAAACGCTGGATTACGATTAAATATGAATTAATGTGTTATTAAAACAAATTAGTGTTTAGTAGCGTCACAAAATGTGTTGTAGGCTACTTTTAAACGCCATATAGTCAATGTATTATCATTATAAAAGAATTAGATGAAAATGGTGTTTAAAAAAATATAATTTTAATATTATATATATATATATATATATATATATATATATATATATATATATATATATATATATAGAGAGAGAGAGTAAGTAAGTGTTTATAAGAAAACATGAATAGCCTAATAATAAAGCTTCAAGTATGATAATTACAAAAGAATTTATAATATATATATTGTCATACACGCCATTTACATGTATGATAATTAATGATAATAATAAAAGATAAATAGCATTGAGTTATGCTTATATTAGTGCTGTCAAACGATTAATTGCATCCAAAATAAAAGTTTTTGTTTACACAATATATGTGTGTGTACTGTGTATATTTATTATGTATATATAAATACACACACATGCATGTATATATTTCAGAAAAATTTTATTTTTATATATTAAATATATTTGTTTATAATATTAATTACATTAATGTAAATATTTTCAGAATATATGCATGCATGTAGTGCTGTAAAACGATTAATCGCCATTAATCACGTACAAAATAAAAGTTTTTGTTTGCATAATATATGTGTGTATACTGTGTATACAGAATATATTTCAGAATGTATTACAGAATATTTCAAATGTATTTACATGTCTATATTTATATTCATATAATTTATATTATAAATAAATATATTTAATATTTAAACATAACATATTTTTCTTAAATATATACATGCATGTGTGTGTATTTATTTATATATATATATATATATATATACAGAATAAATATACACAGCACACACATATATATTATATAAACCAAAACTTATTTTGGATGCGATTGATCGTTTGATAGCACTAGTTTATATAGTGTAAAATAAAACAGATTTCAAATACATTTAAAAGTGGTTTAAACACTTTTATCCTAATTCTTTTACAACTGTCATTCATGCAGTTGTACTTATTATTATTATTATTATTATTATTATTTGTACTTTTACAAATCCATTTGTCACAGCACAGGACCTCTGTATAAATTTAAAAGTAATTTTTATTTTTGGATGGAGTATTTCTTTAATATTATGGAAAGTGCAAATATTTTGATGGAGTAACTGCATGATATTTATACTCATGTCAAGCATATATCTGAATTATTATAAATAACCTGCATCAGTTACACAAGAAGAAGGCAAAAACGTATTAAAATGAGCATTAAATGGCTTTATCAGACTCGTGTAATGTGATGGTGGTGTTAATAAAGATCTGTGTCTGGTGTCAGATGGCGTTCAGGCTGCTGGTTCGGAGGGTTTGTGGGGTTTCTGTCAGAGATTTGCAGCGTCTGCCGGCCGGCGTCTGGTGCTTCTCGTCCTTCTCCTCTCGTCTGATTGCGTCGCAGCCGCTGCTCTCACTCCCACGCCTCCTCCCGCTGGCCTCCTGCAGGAGCGTGTCCTTTAACGTGCAGGACCACGACGACTTCACCGAGAGAGTCATCAACAGCCAGCTGCCCGTCCTCATTGACTTCCACGCGCAGTACGTACTCAAAACCACTTTACATGAACCGTTCCCTCCTGGCCAACCTGCCCAACTCAATCCCAGCAGCTGAGTCCTCAGCCATCTTCAAGAATCAGCTAAAAACACACCTCTTCCATCTTTATTTGACCCTCTAGCACTTATTCTAATTCTATTCTTAAAAAAAAAAGAAACTTGCACTTACACTTATTCATTTACTGCTTGTTTTCTTAAAAACAAAATAACTAGCTTCTCTATTTTTGTATTCTAGCTCTTGCATATCATTGCTCTTTTGTTGATTTTGATTGCTTCCATTGTCCTCTTTTATAAGTCGCTTTGGATAAAAGCATCTGCTAAATGACTAAATATAAATGTAAACAAAAAGCACAAATGCTTTTTCTTTTAGACTTTTTTTATGGAATATTTTAACATGTACAGTCACAGTGCACAGGATGGTTACACCACATGACATTATAGTGAAACTTTTCTTTAAACTGGTCGGTGAAGCAGGTGTTGTGTTATATAGAGAGCACTGTGTCTGTTCAGCGATCACGTCAGCTGAGCTCAGATCAGTTTCTGTGAGCATCGTTGTTGTGGCTCAGAGTTCAGAGCAGTGGGATTCATTCACGTTTGTTTGGAAATAGATGATGGCTTATAAAGTTTGATTTGAAGTGATTTTCTTGGAAAGCGGCTGCGGTGACGCTGAATCAGCTGATCTCTGCCGTGTGTTTGTGTTCAGGTGGTGTGGCCCGTGTAAAATCCTCGGCCCGCGGCTGGAGAAGGCCATCGCCAAACAGAAGGGTCGAGTCGCCATGGCCAAAGTCGACATCGATGAACACACAGACCTCGCCATCGAGTACGGGGTACGACTCTTACCCTTAACTAAAGCTATTAAAAACACATTCTGTAATAAAATAGAAAAACTTTAACAAAACGAAAATTAGAAATGTTGCATTGCCAATAAACTACATTTTAACAACATGCTTTAGAAACACTATGAAAACGGTGATATTTCGAAAAAATTCTCATTTTTATTTAAAGTACTAAAATAGCGGAAACTAAAACTTCACTAAAAAATCTATAGAAAACTTTATAGACATTAAAAATAAATAAATCCATTGTATTTTCACATGCTACAATGATCTGATTGCTGTAAACACAATACAAATACACTGCTTTTCCCTAAAGTGGGTTATTCTAAATGCCCATTATTATTTCGCTCTTATATTTGAGTCTGGTTGGTCAATATCAGCATTTATCAGCGGGATTATTATTGTTAACTAAAACCATTAATAAATATATAATTTGAAGTACAATCTCAAAAACTTTAACTGAAGTCAAATAAAATACAAATGCTTTTTTTATTTTAGCTAGTTGCCAAGGCAGTATTTCCCATTTTCATTTAGTGTAACTAGTATTACTAGTTACTACAATAAAACTGAAATAAAATAAAAAATATATAGATATAAAAATATA
The DNA here is from genome assembly GCF_936440315.1 of Barbus barbus. Classification (NCBI taxonomy): domain Eukaryota; kingdom Metazoa; phylum Chordata; class Actinopteri; order Cypriniformes; family Cyprinidae; genus Barbus; species Barbus barbus. Next base: position 39,178,688 of record NC_136732.1, on the reverse strand, counting down.
ATTAAAATTGACAAAACACTAAAAAAAAAAAGTCAAACTTGACAATAAAAAATAGCATTTAAATGATACTAAAATCCCTATTTAGCAGTCAAATACTCATGATTATTGACTGTTAATTGCTCATACATCATTCTGGGACACCAAATAAACAGACAGCAGATCTGAACAGATTCCTCTGGTTATTATGGGATGCTGATTGTTGGTGATGTGCTGTAGGTGTCAGCAGTTCCCACGGTGATCGCCATGCGTGGCGGTGATGTCATCGACCAGTTCGTGGGCATCAAAGATGAAGACCAGCTGGATTCTTTTGTGCAGAAGCTGATTGGATAGTGAAGCTGTCAATCACTGCCCCTCTAGCCCCGCCCACCTCCTGTTGGAAACATTCAATTACAGACACGGACAAACTTCCCCCCGGAACGTCTTCGCTTCTCCATCTCTCCTGCTTTCCTCAACTGTGTGTGTGTGTCCTTATGTGTTTTAGAGAGTCTGTGGCAGTGCGTCGTGTTTTACCGCGGTAAAAATGTAGTAAAGTGTTCTCGGACGTCCTGTAGCTGCTGTGCTTTGCTTCGGAGGAGAACTGAAGGATCGATGATCCTCATCTGGTCCACATGAGGGCGATTCCTCTTGCTCCGCTCTTTTACACATGAATGCCTACTAATGTGAACGTGTGTGATGGTCTTTTTTTGGATCTGACTGTGAACTTTGTGCAGGATGCATGGGATTGATGATGGTTTGGTTTAGACTTTAACTCCTATAAACTGTAATATAACCAACTAGTCAGATGAAATTATGAATAAAGCAACTTACTATTTAACTCATGGCTGTTGGCTTGCGTTTCATATTCTGCTATTATATTCTTATTTTAAATACAAGTGAGAAAACTAATTTTATTTAGTAAGGATGCATTAAATTGATCCAAAGTGACATTTGTAATGCTACAAAAGATTTTTATTTCTTTTAAGCTTTGCGCATAAAATAATCCTGAAAAATAAAATTTCCACAAAAATATTAAGCAGCAAGAAATTTTAAAGATAATAATAAACTGCAGCAATCAGAGATATTATAATTAACTAAAACCATAAAACAAATCATTTTTCTTACTTGAAATAAAATAAATGTAAATCTTTATTTTATTTCAACTAGATGCTGGGAAAATCCATTTAGTTTAACTAAACCAAAAATTAAACATTTAGTTAAATAAATGAATATTGATTAAAATTATATTAATATAAAGTATTAAAAATAATAATGGCACATAACCACATTACTAAACCTTAAACCAAAATTAAAAAAAAAATATATATATATATATAAAACCAATTTGAACTATGAAAACTACAATAATGATACTAAAACCACAGCAAATCAGCATATTAGAATGATTTCTGAAGGATCATGTGACACTGAAGACTGGAGTCTTGCTGAATGCTAAAAATTCAGCTTTGATCACAGAAATGCATTATATTTTAACTTGTATAAAATAGAAAGCAGTTAATTGAAATGATAATATTTCACAACTTGGCTACTGTTTTTACTGTAACCTCCCTGTAAGTTCCTTCAGGAAACAGTGTGTGGCGCTCTTGAGTGTCTTTATAAGAGTTTTCAGTGGGATTGCCTACAAAAATGGGACAAATGACTAACAATGTTGCCTTGTGTCTCTTAAAAAATGATTGAACTCAAACAAATCTAGGTTTGTGTTTCTAGTGATATAGTTTCAGTAAGGCCAGGTTCATTTTAGTGGGGTCCTTTATATGGGAAGTCCAGTTCCAGCCCTGGTTTCTTGTGAAGCTCTAGAGAGGTGGATCTTGTTTTAGTTCAGCCCGAGGCTCTTTTTTTAACTAAAGGATTAGTAACCTAAATAACCACTGTGAGACTCATTCACCGACCCGTCTGTCATGCAGACATGAGAGAAAGCTGCGTGTCTCAATCAGGTCGCATTCAGGCACAAAAGTCATTTTCATATTGCAGTGCAGTGATGCAACTCAGCAGGTGTGTGTTACGTAAGATCCTAATAACGGCTGCAGCTGGTTTCTTGCTCCTTTCAGATGAAATACCTCATGCTTTGTGGCACACTGCAACTTTCAGAACTCCAGATTTAATGAAAATGAACTGCAAAACTCGTTGGGAAATGTCAGTAATAAACTGTCAGCTTTAAAAATCAGCATGCAAACCTCAAACAAGTCGAGTCTCGTTTCTGACTGAATATGATTTCTGCAAGCAGCATGTGTGGCTGTAATTACAGCAGATGTTTTCTAGGGCTCTTCAAATTTGGCTTCTGTCATGATGTCATCGCGTTCCTCTGTGCTGCGGTTCTTCTGTGCTGCATGATGTCATCCAGCAGACCTCCAGCCACCAATCACAGCCCGCCTTTAGCTGACATCATCACCTCACACCAGCCACAAGCGCTTCCTCTCAAAAGAGACTCTGCTATTTTAGTGTCCCTGGCTGATATACTGTTGGTTAATATTGATATTTTGAAATCGTTTTTTTATTTTAGCAATTTCATTTTAATTTTAGATTTTTTAAAAATGTATATATATATATATGTCTATAAAGTTAAACTAAATGAAAATGAGAAATAGCTGAGTTTTTTTTTTTTTTTAAATAAGTTTTTAAAAAAATATTTGAACAAATGTTTTTTTAATTGTTTTAGGTTTAAACACAAAAAAAGCTAAATTTGTCTTACACATGAAAAATTAATTTCTTGCTTTTATTCTTTGATTTTGGGGTAAAATAGTTTACACTAGTCAACATTTGAAGTGGATCAAAACCTTTCATCAAAGTTGTCCTAAAACCTAAATGCGTTCTTGTCTTAAGACAGCTTTGACGAAAGGTTTTGATCCACTTCAAATGTTGACTAGTGTAGACAAAGTTAAGTCTTCTGATTAACCTGATGCTTTTGTCCAAGTAGAAGGTGCTGGATAAGTCCCAGAACACTAGTCCAGGATGATGGGAAAGTGTCCAGCAGTAAATGTGCTGCTGAAAGGAGCATTGTTGTGTTAGTGAGGCCTGCAACAAAACAAGCGGGTAAAAGGTGAAAGAATGACGGAAGAGAAACTCTACACCTCTTCCGCTTTCAAACAATAGACCACACCTCTCTCTCTCTCTCTCTCTCTCTTTCTCTCTCTCCAGTCGTCTGTGACCATAAAAGGCAAAAACAGCATGAGTGAGGCACTGATCAAGCGCCGCTGCAGAATTCCTGCGCTCTGGTTTCTTTCACACCCCGTCACTTTTCCCTTGCTCGTGTTTAAGGACTTTTTCTCAGGCTCTTTGACTTAAAAGCAAAAAGTGATTATTTGAGTTGTTCTTGCTAGGCTACACACCTCAGATGCTAATGATAACGCTTTGTGTATTTATAGTTTGTGGAAGAGGGTTGTCCCCAGATGTTTGTCTGAAGCTAACCGACGTTACAGACTCCAGCTTGTTGCCTTTGATATTTGCTCTTGTAGTACACTTGTAGTTTAAAATCTGGCAGACTAGTCTTAAAGTGTGCACACTAGTGAGAAAGCAGCAATGTACAATAGCCAATCAGATAGAGTGCTGCAGTGACAATGCATTTTTGTAGGCCAAACATCCACTAATTTTTTTTTTCTTTGGCTTTTGGATTATTGCTGAAATTAAGCTCTGTGCCCAACACAAGTTTATCCAGATGTCATCATAAGCAGAGTTAAGGACATAACGGTAAGAACAGCATGAGCACGGCGGCCAAACACGCGCGCGCATCTGAGAGATATAACACAACACCATCATCAAATCAGCAGGGCAGTAGTACTACAGTAGTGGACAGTATGTACAAACCATGCTTGGTCATAGTCTGGCTCAGCGGCCAAATAAACCACATGAAATAAACAACAGTAGCCGGGTTTCCATCCAAAGTTGTGAATATAACCTATGCGCAAAATTGAAATATCGGATAAAACATTTGTCAAAGAGAACAAAATCATCACTTCCTGGTAAACTGGCACTATATATCACTTAGAAAAGTAGGAGAAGCCACTGAGTATAATAATTTTTATATATAATAATGATTACTTGCTCCTTAGAGCGAGCAGACGAAACACAGTAGGTCATTGCTTTCGGAGGTGAATGCTGCTGTTTGGGAAAGCAGTCATGCAAGACAATTATAGAAATACTTTGATGACAGACTTAAGAATGACCACAACAACATTTCAGATGCTGTGCAACAAGATCGGTCTACTGGTTAGTCATGTTTTGCCATCCCATAGCGCAAAGTCACATGATTTTTTTGATGCACATGGAGGAATATACTCGGAAGAGGCGTTTCCATCTCCCATCACATTAACCCTTTTTCACACAAGTCAAAAACCACCTCAAGCGAGCATAAAAACTTTTTTGCGAATTAAAAGATTTTTATTCAAAATTTGGCGTTTTCATGACTAGATTCTGATACTTCAAAATTTGCATAAAAACAGGAAACATAGCTACAGACTAGGCAATTGTACAATAGGAAAATATTGATTTGTGTACTGGTGTATGGAGCGCTGCTGGTGATATTGGTGAAATATAGAAATAGGTGAATTAATGTTAGCACTAGCAGAGCTGTTCAGCTCCTTGAGCGTAGAATATGCAGGGGTTTCATTCATACTCGAAGCTAGAGGGCGCTCTGGCGTAGAAAGTACTAAACGGACTCATAGAAGTAAGGTATGACATACCAGGAAAACCTTAATATGGACAAAGGCATGTATAAAGGCAGCCAGCGATCTCTGTTGCAGCTAAGGGACTGTTCGCAAACTTATCTTCATCACTATGGCAAACAAAAATCAAGAAACAACACAATTTATTTTTATAGGTGAAGTATTGTGATTAATGCAACAGGATTCACAATGATTAGGCTAGCGACTGTGTGAAGCAACTGACTGGGTGGGCCTGACTGACAGGTGGGTGACTGGCCCAGGCCCACCGGTAGCTACACGACTGGCACAGAGGTCTGTTAACGATCATCTAATCTGGAAAACATCTTCTGTACAAACATCTGATAGACCTCTTTAAGATGTAAATTTTTACATACATTCTAAATCATAAACATCTTAAAGACATTTTTTTAAAATGTCTATTTGACATCTGTAGGAAACATCCTATAGATGTATTGCAGATAAGCAATTATCATGATAATCTTCTTATTTTTTTATTTTGAAGCCTAAATAAAGTCGACAGAAGTAAAATGCTATATGTCGCTATAAACGAACCACAATTGCATGACTTCAGAGTCACCATCATTAATTCTTTCAGTCTTATTTAAAAACATTTCCCCTGAAAGTTTGAGTCAGGATAGTTTGCAAGAGTGCAATTATAAACACGATGAGTCTGTGAAAGTAGCCTAACTGAGTCGTGTTGGGGGTAATGCATTAAGTAACACAAGTTATGCAACCAGATTACTTTTTCAAGTAGCACATTACTTTTAAATTTACAGCAAATTATCGGAGTTACTATTTTAAGTAACTCAAGTTACCTTGGTGTCCCATTTATTGACTGGCAGCGCTCCTCTCCCATGTTGAGAGAAATCGGGAGTGCAAAGCCCGAGGTTTATTCATTTAACTTTTGGTGAGAAAGGGCCTTTACAGGTGAGTTCATTTATTTCAGTAATACCATTCAAAAAGTGAAACTTGTATATTAGATTCATTCATTACACACAGACTGATATATTTCAAATGTTTATTTCCTTTAATTTTGATGATTATAACTGACAACTAATGAAAGTCCCAAATTCAGTATCTCAGAAAATTAGAATATCAATTAAGACCAATGCAAAAAAAATGATCTTTAGAAATGTTGGCCAACTGAAAAGTATGAGCATGTACAGCACTCAATATTTAGTTGGGGCTCCTTTGGCCTGGATTACTGCAGCAATGCGGCGTGGCATGGAGTCGATCAGTCTGTGGCACTGCTCAGGTGTTATGAGAGCCCATGTTGCTCTGATAGTGGCCTTCAGCTCTTCTGAATTGTTGGGTCTGGCGTATTGCATCTTCCTCTTCACAATACCCCATAGGTTTTCTATGGGGTTAAGGTCAGGCGAGTTTGCTGGCCAATCAAGAACAGGGATACCATGGTCCTTAAACCAGGTACTGGTAGCTTTGGCAGTGTGTGCAGGTGCCAAGTCCTGTTGGAAAATGAAATCTGCATCTCCATAAAGTTGGTCAGCAGCAGGAAGCATGAAGTGCTCTAAAACTTCCTGGTAGACGGCTGCGTTGACCTTGGACCTCAGAAAACACAATGGACCAACACCAGCAGATGACATGGCACCCCAAACCATCAATGACTGTGGAAACTTTACACTGGATCTCAAGCAACGTGGATTATGTGCCTCTCCTCTCTTCCTCCAGACTCTGGGACCTTGATTTCCAAAGGAAATGCAAAATTTACTTTCATCAGAGAACATAACTTTGGACCACTCAGCAGCAGTCCAGTCAAGACGCTTCTGACGCTGTCTCTTGTTCAAGCGTGGCTTGACACGAGGAATGCGACAGCTGAAACCCATGTCTTGCATACGTCTATGCGTGGTGGTTCTTGAAGCACTGACTCCAGCTGCAGTCCACTCTTTGTGAATCTCCCCCACATTTTTGAATGGGTTTTGTTTCACAATCCTCTCCAGGGTGCGGTTATCCTTATTGCTTGTACACTTTTTTTCTACCACATCTTGTCCTTCCCTTCGCCTCTCTATTAATGTGCTTGGACACAGCTCTGTGAACAGTCAGCCTCTTTAGCAATGACCTTTTGTGTCTTGCCCTCCTTGTGCAAGGTGTCAATGGTCGTCTTTTGGACAACTGTCACGTCAGCAGTCGTCCCCATGATTGTGTAGCCTACAGAACTAGACTGAGAGACCATTTAAAGGCTTTTGCAGGTGTTTTGAGTTAATTAGCTGATTAGAGTGTGGCATCAGGTGTCTTCAATATTGAACATTTTCACAATATTCTAATTTTCTGAGATACTGAATTTGGGACTTTCATTGGTTGTCAGTTATAATCGTCAAAATTAAAGGAAATTAACATTTGAAATATATCAGTCTGTGTGTAATGAATGAATCTAATATACAAGTTTCACTTTTTGAATGGTATTACTGAAATAAATCAACTTTTTCATGATATTCTAATTTTATGACCAGCACCTTTACAGTTGACAAAAATAAAGCAAGCTAAGAAAAAGTACCATAATTCATTACTTTTCATTAAAAAAGTAACTATCACACAATTAGTTACTTTTTGTATGCCTTATTTTAAAAGAATTGCAATCTCTGTAGTCCCGTTTAGACATCTGTTAACACCTGTTTCAAGGCAAGTAAAAGCTTTAATATGAAACATATCTGGTGGAAGTGAAAATATCTTTAGATATTGTTAACCACAGACCTTATTTGAGGCATTTAACCTAAAGCCAAAAAGTGGAAACGGTGCTATTGACTTAAGGACATTGAAAGCAGAAATGCAGCTCATTTCCAGTGTTTGGCCTAAAAACATGCCATCCCTGCAGCACTCTGTGTAAAAGTATTTAAAAATAATATATATATTTTAATATTTAAAAACTACTAATATTAAATATTCATTTTATTATTACAAATTAAATAAAATACATTTATTTTTAAAAATACTTTAAAATAACATGAATTTAGTCATGCAATTTATTAAATACGTCAATTTTTAAAATAAATTTGATTTAGGGTTTGGTTTATAGCCAACAATTAGCCTACATTTATATAGGCCTATATAAAAACAATGGCAGTAAATAAATCTTTATTCTGGTTATGTAAAAGCTATAGCTGTGACTAAGTGTGAGTGTCTGAAACCCTACCACTAATCCAGCTGGTGTTTACAGTAAATATCGATATTTGCATATGCATTTGTCATTTAAACAAGCCTTGAATCTGATAGCCACACACAGATGCTTTTCTTTTCCAGTGTGTGATGTGTTACAGAGGGTAGTTCTAGTGTGAGGAGGGCAAATTTCACAAGAAAAGAGAACTACTGGAGAACATTCCCGACACGAGTGAGTCAACAAGCGTCTTCTCGCGCTTCCTGCGCTCACTGGAGGAAGAAGGGAAGGGAGGACAGGATGCGTCGGCCTGTTCTTGCTCTTTTGTTGCTGCTGATGGTTTTAATCATCCCGAGGTTTTGTTTGGAGTCATTTAAGGACAAACACAGACGCGAGCGCCAGAAGAGTCATGAGAAAGAATCATGCATGGGTTGCGTAAACAATTCTGGCAGGGATAACGCATTTATGGTGGTTTAAACAAACAAATAAGTTTGTAAACACACTGTAATGAAAGGTGAGGTCACTGCAGCGCCGGCATTCACAGAGAAAGGCTGTTTGTGTGCCATGATAATACAGGAACACACCCAGGACACACCCAGACCGAGCGGGTCAACCCTACAGGAGGAGGAGAACAGAGGTCAGAAGTGACCTTATTTGGTAATCTGTCTCTCTCTCTCTGTCTGTCTCACTGCATCTGGCATCGCTCAGAGACCTTTGACTTTGCGTTTGAAATTCCTGCTGTTGCCCAATCAGCGCTGAGCGAGCGATGCATTGATTTTTCCGACGCATCGCGTTCCGGAGCGGAGAGCTCGCGGTGATTCGGGGGCAACTGCGGTCTTCCACAAACACCCCTTACACGCTGATAAAATACTGCAGGCAGGTCTTTCCGTCGTTTTCCCTGGATCATCATTCCGCATTCCTCGGATACTTCAGTGAAGCGTGCCGCCTGGAGACGCTCCAGCCTCCCGCGTGCGATCATAGCCACAAATCAGTGCCCGGCTATAGCACACATTCACATCTGCATTGTTATTTTTTTATTCAAAAGAATTTACATGAGAAATAGCCTAGTCCATTAGTCAATATTCAGATTGAATTGTATGCTATAGGCTACAAAATAAATAACGTTAATATAGGTATAATTACAGAGCAGACACCTGATCAAGGCTTCCGCGTGCATTTATTTATTTGTGTGCTTCTACAGTAAGATGTGCAGATATCTTTCAGGTTTTGCGTGTTTGCATGTTTTTATCTTGATTTTTCTTGTTTGGGATGTTTTATGTTTTGAGTGTCAATGTGTTTACAGTTCACAGCAGGAAGCGGTTGATCTAGTTTCAATATTCAGAATTTAATTTAACAATAAACTGCATAACATGCAGGCTAAACATTAAAGTGTAGGCTATTTCAATAATAAATAATTATATCAAACGCAAGATATAGATAGACAGACAGACAGATACAGAAGATGTGTCATTATACTAAAATAATCCTTTAAAATAGTAAAATAAACATCATATTGTGGAATGCATGTCACTCATTATTTTTGAAAGAATAAGTGAAAGTGTTTGTGAAGAAATTTCCTGATTCCAGACATTCCTCTATCTGTGTGTGAGAGAGAGAGAGAGTGTGTGTGTGAGTGAGAGTGTGTGTGTGTGTGTAAACACGGTCCGGCGACTTATATGGTCACAAAAGCCCAAATTCGCGCACATACCTCAGACATTAAACACACATACGGGCCCCTGCGGCCCAACTATTTCAAGTTCACCCCGTGACGAGAACTTTACCGCTCCGACACGCCCACACCTCGCTCGCGATTGGCCGAGGCGCTTAGGAATATAGAGTGAGCGGACTGTGATTGGCGTAGGGGCGGGGACGCGCGGCACAGGCCCCGCCCCGCCGGGGCCGCACCCCGAGCCATTACAGCAGAACGGAGTTAAACTACAGAGTGGAAGAAGAAGAAGAAGAAGAAGAAGAAGAGGGAGGGAAGAGGAAAAAAAAGAGAAAAGAGAGAACGAGGCGAAGGGAGCGAACTCGTGCAGTTTCTGTGGATTGAAGAGAGACGTTAGTAGCGCGGCGACACGGATCCACACTGAGCCCCTGGAGCTTCTGACAACCCCGAACTCCGAGCGTCTGCATCTGATTAGCAGGTAACCCGCGGCACCCGTCCGCCTTTCACTCACTCCGCAGGTCTATTCAGACGCGGCGCGGCGAAACAGGAAGCGTGCAGAGCGCCGCAGGGTGGGACTCACCGCCGCGGCCTGATTGAACTTCTCAATCAAACTTCTGCGCGTGAAATCGCAACGCTTCATCGTTTTGTATATATATATATATATAGCGTGCGACTGATAATCTGTGACTCATCAGATCGACGAGCGGTGAGTTTCAGGAAGTGCTCGCGAAGCTCCGCGACACCGGCTCGCGCGCGGGCCTCACGCGGAAAGTCATTGATGGCACGAAAAAACGTTCATTTGCGCAAAGACTTCACTGCGCGTCTCCAGACGAGTGACGCTCTCGCGGGCGCTCATGACGTCAGCGGCGCGTTCACGGTTCCGCCCGTGCTTTAGGACAAACCTGAATCCGCGAGATCTTACCGGAGATGGAAAACTGAACGCGGTGAACGTAGTTTCTGTCACTTCGAGAGTCTCAAGTTGGTGAGCGTTACAAATAGGTTAAACAGATGAGCGCATATCCGGGCTCGTGCACTCGCTTTTTTATAACCGCACAATATTCATCAGAGGCTGTAATGAACCTAGATTAGTTAATATTTGAAAAGCGCGCACACTGTTGTACGTGGGAGCGCGCTGCGCGAGCTCGTGCTCCTTGCTGTGTGGCCGACGTTGCAGCAGTGCAGTGTCAACTGTGTGAGTTTAAAAATATATTAATTTGTGTTGTACTTCAGTGAAAACTGTATATGAAACAGACTTTCAGAAATCGCAGGCGCTTAACGTTTTTTGATTATTTACACAATGACGGTAAAGTCAGCCGGATGCGGAGTGATGATTGACAGTTAGCTCGCGCCACGGACTGCTTTGATTGTGATTTTGTTGTGGTTTAAAATCACTAGTCTGTGTCTAAACCACGTGACCTCTCAGATTCACACCGATATGGGTTCATAGACAGGCTGGGTCATCGTTGAGGTGATATACATGTTGATGTGTGATGAATACTGCTGTTGTGAACGCAGACGAACCAGTTTCACACCTGTCCTGTGAGTGTGTGTGAGTGAGTGTGTGTGTGTGTGACCTGGTTGTCCATGAGCCAGTGTGTGTCTAGGACGCTGTGACCCATTAAAAACACATGCTGGTCTTATTCTGCGTTATGGTTTGGTTGTTCTGGTTTGTTAATCCCAACACACCGCTTATGTTTGGGAATGCTAGCATTGATCCTGTGCACAGTACTGGTGAGTCCAAGTCGTGTCACACACATCAGGTTTACGTAACCTCGACGTAACCTAATTAAGAGTGGGAAACTATGTTCTTTGAGCTCAGACTTTCCAAGTTGGGGGTGTGTCAGTGAGAAAACATATCGGATGCGATGTCTGTAGTTGACGGTAGTTTTGTCGCAATTTATAAAACTGCATTTCAAATAAATAAAAAAAATACAACAAAACTAGCTAAGTCGCATGTATAAAATATCATAGTACTGTACACTTAAGATATATAATATATGACAGCACCTTCATAAATTGACCAAAGTGACTCATTTGATGTCGAAATTACGACTTTCCAGCTCGTACATATAAACTTCTCGAGATGACTTGAACACACATGCAGGAGTTATGTTTTCCTCCATGTGCAGTAAATAGCCAGAGCCAGAATGAGCTGCGACGCGACAACAAACAATTGATCTGGTTTTGTCCCATTATTTCATTAGACTTCCAAAAATGCCCTCATTTTTGACATAAAATTGGTTGAAAAATGCGAAATACCCACATTTCAATTCAATTAAAGTTTATTTGTATAGCGCTTTTCACGATGCAAATCATTGCAAAGCAGCTTTACGGAAAATTAAAGTTTCTACTTTATATTTAGATATAGCTTACATTAATAACATTTATTTCTAAATTTTCAAAGTTGTAAATAAAGATTATTGGAGTACGTTTTCCAAGAAAATACTGTTTCAGTCTTTAAACTTTCAAATTGAAAGTGTTATTTGCCATTTCTTTGCAATTATTTGTCACATTTACTAGCAATTTCTGAGGGAAAATAGTTTCAGAATAAATCCTACACCGTTCCGTTTCGCACACGGTTTTTAGATTTAGTGAGCAGTGTAGAGCACTGTAACCTGCAAAACTACTAACTGTCCTTTCAGAGTAGAATATTAAATAAGTCATGCATTACAGTGATTTTATCATGTCCCAATGCAAAGCCTGCTAAAATGACTGTAAATGGGTTTAGAGTTACTTGTTGCTTTTATAAAACAGTGACAACAGCAATATAATAATTAAACACCAGTGATCAATAAACTTATTTAACACTGGATTGAATTTATAAATGATCTCTGATTTATATATAATGAGAAAAGTAAACACAAATATTATTTTATTATTAATAAATGAATATTATAAATAAATACATTCAGTTGTAAAATATTATTGAATTATATTAAGTTATATTATATGCATATTTATTTAAAATGTTAATATAAATTCAATAAGTAATGAAAAATAAATTAAATATTATTAATAAATAAATGACTTAAGTGGAACACTTAAAAGATAATTTTCAGAAATATCAGAGATCATTTATAAATTTGATGATTGTGTTGAAACATTTGATTATTAATTGTTTAATTATATATATATATATATATATATATATATATATATATATTAATAATTTAATTGATTAATAATAAATTAATTAAAGTCAAAAAATAAATCTAGAGTCATATCATCAGTAGAGACCAGTTGTATTTCATTTAATTTATTTAATCATGGACAATGCACATTAATAACACAAACAATATGTAAAATGCACCAGATTTAGCCAACACTGGCTAATTTTCATCCGTAGTCCCTGTTGGCAGGTTGATTAGTGTATGTATCAATGTATTAGTGACACATTGTGATGAACAGTTTTTCTGTAGGCTGTGTCGTTCGTGAGGCGTTTTTTGCTGTCGTTTCGTAAACGTTCGCCACGATCTTTCAGCTTGTGTTTTCCTCAGGAGACTCTGTGTTTAATGAGTGCGTTTCTTTCAGCGGCTGTGGGGAAAATGGCTGTGGGCCATAGATGTTAATCCACAGGCACAATGCTGCACGAGCGACAGGTGCAGACCTGCACGCTTCATCCCGCTGTTAATGCACTCAGAGCCCTGCGGCATTGTGGGTAAAGTAGGGTTTGATGCGAATGAGGTCAGGCTCAGGTGCGCCGTCTGATCATCGCGCTAGCCTTGACGTGAGCGTCTGCGATCGGTATGACATCATTCACCTGCGTGATTCATGTGTTTCCTCTCATCTCGTCCGTCTGTGTTTCCTGCAGTCAGACTCTGGAAGCCCCTTTGTTTCCCTCCAGAGCTTTGTTTTATGTGGTGACCTCTTTTGCAGTGCTTCATGGGATGTGTTGCTCGTTAAAGGGACCGTTCTGCTTTAATTGATCATTTATTCACCATGAGGCCACTCCCACAGAATATATATATATATATATATATATATATATATATAAATAAATAAGAGATCAGTGGAGTCAGTGCTGCAGGAATTTAGTGTCAGAAGTTCATGATTATTTGATTAATTATTCTATTTAATTTAGTAATTGTATAAATAGTTATAACTTTGCATGCATTGATATTTTTATTATTAAATAAATACTGAATAAATGAAATGCATATTTTATTACATTAAGTGAATATAATTTCATTTACAATAAATTAAAAAAAATAAATTGCAGTAAATAAATGTACATTTATTATTAATTACTGTTTAGTGGAGCACAAAATAAAATATTTTGAAGAATTAATAATGCATCAATTATGTTTACTATTTATAGTAATTATATACTTTTTTCCTAATATTTATATATTATTATTATTATTTACATATAAACTGAATTATAAAAAATTGTAAATAAAAAATATTACTAAATTATTTTAAATAAAATGAATTGTTAGTTTTATTTTTTTTAATTAAAATTACATGAATAACATTAATAATAAATAATTTCTGTCAATAAATAAATATTATTAATAAATAAATGTCGTTCCTAAGTGCAAAATGTGATATTTCAAAGAATAGTGTTTGTTGTTTATTTATAAGTTTTGAGAAATATTAGAGATCATTTGTAAATTTGCTTCAGTGTTAATTATTATTATTTTAATAATAATTGTTTATATTATTATAAATAAGGTGCAATTCTATATATTTGATTAAATTAGTTAAACTAACATATTATTTAAAGAATGAAATTAATGTAAATGAATATTAAAATTGTAAAATGTTATGTTTCACAGAAGAAGTCCTTGTTTTTATTGCGTTTGGAGTGCAGATGATCGTTTTTGTGTGAAATACCTCTTTAAATTCTTATTCCTGTACCTTTCTCTTGATTCTCACACGCTTTGCTCTCTTGGGCTCAGATGAACAGGAAGCATTTGGCGGCTCGTTTCTCACTTTTACCCCGCTGCTGTTTAGACGTGATTATTCAGGAGCGTCCAAAACTTTCTCTTTATCCTCCTCCTCCTTTTTTGGTTTGCTTTCTGTCCCGTTGACCAGCACTTCCCATAGTGCACCTGCACAACAATGACAGGAAATGAACGAACAAGAGCTCGTATCCAGGCAGACATAAAGAGCCATGTCCCGATTGTTTGCCGTGTTTCTGATCCGTGTCGGCCGTTGCGTTTATCGCATGGTTTGCTGCATGACTGCATTATGATGCGCTGCAGACTCATTCCTCCTTCAGATTGGCCCATTGCCAGGGACATGATGTCACTTCCTGT